>NW_027555847.1:7335152-7512652 GCF_003287225.1 Phascolarctos cinereus | reverse complement strand
ATCCATGACTCAGAACCCCAGGTCTGGCTTAATATGAACTGAGTTGCCTTTTAGTGGGGGGTCATCCGATAAATCAGATTCTTTGGCCCGAGCACCCACCTAGACGTTTACCCAGAGGACATTAGCAAATGGCTTGCCTGGGTTTGCAGAGGTATTGGGAGGCGAGGACTTTATTAGACTAGAAAGGTGACATCAGTGTCTTTGGTTATAATTACTCCCTTTTGAATGATGGGTTCATCTACTGTCCCTCACCCCATGAGCTCCAGACACTTCTCTATAGAGAAGTATTATTCTTATTGTTCTTTTTTGTGAGGCAACTGGGGTTAAGTGACTTGCCTACAGTCCCTTGTGTTAGAATGTGGGCTTCTTGAGGGCAGGGACTGCTCTATTCTTTGTACTCGTATCTCTAGTGTCCAGCATAGTGTTTGACACACAGCAGGTGCTTAATAAATGCTTGTTTGTTATTTCATTGATATTCAATGAATTGTGCCGGGAGAAGCTCTTATTCAATCAACAATCCCATGAATCTATGTAAAGTGCTATATAACCTTAAAATGCTATAGAATTATAACTAGCTACCAGTACTAACAACAGTAGCTAGTATATTTATAGTACTTTAAGGTTTGCAAAGTGACTTTTACAAATATTATCTCATTTTATCCTAACAACATAAATGCTCTTACTATCCTCACTTTATGATGAGAAAACTGATCATCTTGGCTCTCCAAGGCACAGGAGAGCTTCCTAGGATTTCCCTTCTGGCATTCCAGGCTCTGGCCATGGTACCTGTCCCTTCTCGGACACTGCTTTGCTTCTCCTGGGCTCCTGTGCTTCCTCAGGCAATTGGCCTGTAAATGACTCTAGATCTAGGATATCTTCCATGAAGTTCTATCCATCTGTTCACTCCCAAGTGCTAAGAAATAGGGGGAGTGGGGTTCATCAGGAGATGCAGCAAGGGCACTTGGGAGATCTCTGTCCCCAGGTACTGTCTCACCTACTTGTCATGGAGAGGAAATCCAGGATTGGAATGAACTCCCTCATGTTACAGAAAGGACCCCATTTCAGAATGCAGATGCCCCTTGGAGTGGATAACAAAGGCAGAGATCACTCACTGCTGACTCCTCAGCACAAATGCACTTCTAAAGTTTGGGTTCCCCAAAGTGACATCTAGGGTAGAAAAGCAAGGGATGGAAGGAACTTTAGAGGCTATTCAGTCCAACTCCTTGTATCACATGGGGGAAAAGAGCCCTAGACAGGAGCCTTTTGACTCAATCACCTGCCCTCTCAATTGCTCCTGCTGTGTGTCTGCAGGACAAGGTACTCCTGCAGGAATGGTGGAAGGGAGCAAAGGGAGGTCTGGAGAATGGGGCCCAGCGGGGCTTGGAGGCAGAGCACCTCAGCTTGAGGAGGAGGAGCTGAAGATGCTATGCTTGAGAAAAGCCATGGAAAGTAGAAGTGGATGGAGCCTCCTTCCCCCTCCCCTGCCCAGTCCCCCCTTCCTTTCCAAGACAAACCAATGATTACTTTGTCATTCTTCCCTGGAGCCAGTAAGGTGCTAAGATGACCAGAATGGTCTTTCTGGCCATTCCCCTCATGGATCTCTTTGGCCTAGTATGGATGAGGTACTAGATTTGTGACTTCATTAGTCTAGGGGACTCCCAGCTAAGGAAATTGCAAATTAGGTGAAGTGACTTGCCCAGAGTCACAGCCAGAATGCATTGGAGGTGTGTCTTGAAAGCAAGTCTTCATGGCTTCTAGGACAGCTTTCTATCCACTCCACTCTTTGGGGTGGCATGACCATTGAAAAGATGCTCTCCTGTATCAGGGATATATGGTGGGGTTCTCCTCTTCCCAGAAGAACAGCCTTCCTTTGTGGGAATCCATTGATCAGTCACAGCAAGCTTCATTGCCTTGGCCCCCTTCCCCTGCTGAGGCTGGATTGGATTGCCTTTGTGTGAAAAGCCCCTCTGCCTTCAAAATCAGCCTTGTACTTAGCTTAATGAAAGCAGTCTGGAACACACAGAAAGTGGGCACTCCACGTCCCTTGTGGCCCAAGCCATGAATTTGGGAGGTTGAAGAGTCTGGTTTAAGCCTCTGCCCCAGGCTGCTAAAGAGTGTTTGGATTATAGCTGCCAAGGCTCCTCTGTACTTGCCTGCTTCAATATCAGGAAAATAATCTAGCCACTCTTCCTTACTTCACTGGGATACCTGGGAAATAAGATTAGTTCACCAAAATGGAGCCCAAGAAACAAAAGGCAGATCTCAAAGGATCCAGCTTAAGATTGCCCTCCGATAAGCCTGCTGGGATCTGAATGTGAAATGGGAACTTATCCAAACTGACTTCACCTTCAGGACCCTCAGAAATGGGCATCGGTTCCCAAAGGCTTCTCTTTGCTCGGTCACTTCCACACTTTAAAGGAGGCCAAGTAGTGGCATTCTTTCATTTCCTGATACCTCAGCAGGACCAAGTGATAAACACTTGGCCAAGGACTTTGGGTTTCCCAAGCGAAGACTGTATAACCAAATGGCATGAACACCTGGATACGGTCAAGAGCCAGGATTTCTCTAGGTGGTAACCAACCTGAAAGACAAAATGAAAAACCAGTAGACCAGCTCAGTCCTGGAACTTGGGGGAAAAGACATGGCCTGAAATCAGGTGTCGGGCACTTGCCAGCCGGGGATACTTGGACAAGGCATGACCTCTTAAGTCCATCTCTCTCTGAACATGACTTGGGTGGTAGAAAATAGTCTGAGAACATTGCCTTTGGTGGGCAATTGTTTGTTTCTGTGAATTAAATGAAAAGGACTGTGGACCTTTTCAGGGAGAAAGGACATTGTGGTCACAAAGTCCTGCGTAATAGCTCTGCCACTAGTTCTACCTACTTGCTGCGTGTCTGTGGACAAGTCACTTCATTTTCTTCATGATGAGGGCAATGCTCTGATGCTAGAAGTTGCAGGTTGGTTGCTCATTGATTTCAGTAAAGGAAATTACCATACTGGGAGTTACCTATATCAAGAAATTACCAGTATGGACAAAATAAAATTCACTGAAACTCCAGGTTCAGATATTCTCTACCTCAGATTAGTAAACTCGAGGGAGAATAGCAGGAAAAAAAACCAATGTGCATCCACAGAAAACAAATGTGTAAATTTCCATATATGTGTCATATGTACTGATTTACATGTTATTTCTTTCATTAGAATGTAAATTCTTTTTGTATTCCCCACTTAGCCCGGTACCTGGTATATAGCAAACAATTAATAAATGGAGAAGAAATTATGCATTTCTGTAGCACCTACTGTGTGCTATCACTGTGCCAAGTGCTTTACGATGATTATCTTGTCTTATTCCCACGACAAGCCTGGGAGGTAGGTGCTATCACTATCCCCATTTTGCAGTGGAGGAAACTGAGGCAAACAGAGTTTAAGTGACTTGCTCAGGGTCACACAGCTAGTAAGTGTTAAGTGTTTGAGGCCGGATTTGAACTCAGGTCTTCCTGAATCCAGGGCCGATGCTCTATCCACTGCACCACCTAGCTGCCCCCTAATAAGTTTTTTCTGATCTGATCTTACTAAGTCCAGACTCCCACACGGTATCCACCATGGTACCTCACTGCCTCTAAATGCTTGTTAATGGATAGATTTTTATATATACATGCATACGTGTATACGCACATATATGTGTACCCCTACATGCAAAGAGTACGGGTCCTTGAGTCTTTCAGCCAAACAACCTGGGTTCAAATCCCACCTTTCATCCTGACTAGCTGTGTGACCTGGCTGAAGCCTCCCTGGACCCTGTTTGCTAACCCTCCCACATGAGGTGACTGGTCTAGACGGCCTGGGGTTTCTTCTAGGCTGGCCATGGGGCTCTGCAGCTAGAGGCTGAGTCAGGTGCAGAGAATACTTGAACTGCATAGGATTCTGTTGTCCTGGCTGTGAGGGGCTCTCTGAGGCTCCCACTCCATGCAGGAATCCCTCTGGCGGCCTTGCCCCCGGTCGTCTCTGGGGTGAGGAGCTAGCAGAGGGAGCTTCCCTCCCCTCCCCGCACCCGTACTGCACAGGCTGCCCTAGGCGGGTGTCCTCCGAGCAGGGGCGTGACGCCGCCCCCGCAGCCTCATCTCATACTCACTTGGGTGATCCTCAGACATCTGCTTCCTCTTCCTGAAGCACGAGGCTGTTCTTTGGTTTTGGGGGGGGTGGGGGGGTGGACTCGCCCTTGCAGGCCCAGGGAGGGGGGAGCCACGGGGGCGGGGGGGACGGGCCAGGCCTTGGGCCCTGCTCATCAGATGCATGCTACCGCTCGTGCTCAGAACTTAGCAGGGCCTGTTTGCCATCAGGCATGTAGGTGGGATGCCTGGCAGGCACAGATCGATACATGGAATAGGTTGGCTCACAACCAGCGATCTGCCAAAGCCCTGTCAGAAGGAGTCTCTTACTGTCACTCACCCACCCCTAACTTTCAAGTGAAGATGGGGCCTGGGGGGGTGGGGGGAGGGGAGGGGTTGGCATCCCTCCAGCTCTGCGCTGCAAATCCTGCTGCACACTCTCAGAGGCATCTAAAATGAGAGCACCCAGGAAACGGGGAACCTCAGACCCATCCAGCTTCCTCCAGGCTGGCAGGAGCCATCAGCAGGGTACCCCTGTCTGCCCTGCGGGAGGCCATGTTGTGCTCCAGTCACCCCAGGATGAACTGGTCTGGAGGCTCTGCTAACGGCACTCACATGCCACCTGCAGTGATGCATTGCCCCAGGAATGCGCTCCATTGTTTGTCCATGGCATGCGCTGGCGCTGAGATAACCACAATGGCCTCATCCTTGCTTTTTCCCAACAGGGAGTGGTCCAGCACCTGCCTTCAAAGTCCAGAGATGTTGCCTATATTAGGGCTTGTTCCTGGGTGTGAGACGTGTGGCAGCAGCCCCTTGTGGATCGGCTAAAATGTCTTTACTTGCAGATTGTCTTTGGCAAATGGTAGCCAGCTGCCTCTGCTGCTCCTGGGCATGGGAGGAAGAGGAGAACCTCAGCGATCTTTTGATATAGCATTCTGAGATTGCCAACCACAGGAGAATGGTCACCCCTCACCTGAGCCTTCTGCTTTCTTCCCCTCCCGTTCCTGGGCCAATGCTCTGCACACAGCAGAGGCTCAGCACATGTTTGCTTAATCTCATGGACTACTTAAAATCATTACAAAGTTACTTGTCCATCTTCTATCACATGCAGAGGTTCATGGTGCTAGAATGTTTATCTTTTTAAGCTATTTTTAGTATTTCTCATAAATATAAACACAATTTTGTTTGTCTTGAATTGGGTGGCCACATTTTTTTTTTCATATGACAAAGAATGTCAGCCCTGTGGCATTAGTAGACAAAATCTAAGCCACGTGAATGAGCTGGACTGGATAGAGTCTTCCCATTGATTTAGGCTCTAGCCTCTCCCATTAGCTAAGCTACCATCCCTGCTTGTTTAAGGATGGTACCTTCAAGAACCTCAAAGGCATGATTCTATTACTAAAATTCTATCTGAGGAAGTCTTCCTGTGAGCAACAGCGGCTGAAATTTAACCACGTTTAGACAGGATTTCAGTCCCTAAGATCCAGAAATGGAATCCTTGGGTTTTCCATTGCAGTTCACATTTTCAGCAAATAACTTGTGAAAATGAGTAGAACACAATCTTCTGGAGGGCAATGGCTGTTTCTTGTTTGTCTATTTATCTTCTCCCCTAGCATAGGGTCTGATACATAATAGATGCTTAATAAATCTTTGCTGGATTAGCAGGAAGTTGCATGCGATGACCAAAGTTTGGCTGTGAGAAGGTAAAGGAAGGGGATGCGGAAGAAGGTTTCATTTTCCCATGCAATTAATTTCCCATAGGATTGATGAGGCCCGTGGATGTGGTGCTTGGATTTGGAATCAGATGGACTGGAGTTTGAACCACGCCTCAGACACTTGTGAGCATAAATCCTTTGGTTTACATTAAGGGCAAATTCAACATTACATACTTGTTATTTGTCTTAGACACCTAGCTGGTGTAGTGAATAGAGCTCTGAACTTGGGGTCAGGACCTGAGTTCAGATTTTGCCTCAGACACTAGGTGTTTGACCCTGGCTAAGTGTCTTAATCCCTCCCAGCCTCAGTTTCCCTATCTGATAAATAGAGATAATGATAGCACCTAACTCTCAGGGTTGTTGTGAGTTATCAAGTGAAGTAATGTTTGCAACATTCTTCATAGACTTTAAAGTGCTATGTAATCTGTTGTCTTCCCAGTCTTCCCTGTAGAACATGGCTGTCTTGCCCTGTCCACATGCTGTAGCCCTCTGGGCTAGCCTTCTCTCCAGAAGGGGAGACAATGGCATATTCTAAAGGTTCAAGAGAAAAGCAGCTTTCCTATGAATTGTTCCCTGGGGGCGTGCTGGTAAATGCTGAACGAGTGGCTATGGGTCACATCTTTAGGTTTAACCTGCAGTATTTACATTTTGTCTGGCACTTACTTAGGGCTAAACAGCCAACAATACAAGAAATGAAGCCCTGAATTGAACAGTTGGGTCTCCTGGCCAGTTCCAGCTGCTTCTAACACACCCCTGTGTTCTCTCCATCCTTTCTTAGGAGAAATCTTGTCAATGTTTCCCTGAAGGTGGGAAGAAAAGAGAGGAGTGGAGTTTAAACAAGAGAGTGTCCTCGACTGCTTCCAAGTTGAACGAGTTACCATCTTTTGAAAACCAGCTCCCACTGTGGGCTAAGATCTTACCTGGGCTGACATATCACCACCCAGAGGACTATATGAGCAAGCTGAAATGAGTCATGCCTCAGACGGTGTTGAGTTTTTGTGCTCTTCTCTCCAGCCCAGGTCTCTTCTTGCTCCACTTGGGACTGGCTGCCTGTGGGCTCCCCCAGCCCCTGGTCTTTAGGCAAGGGAAAGTTCTTTCCTTGCTTCATCCCGTCCAGAAAATGTTTACTATGTCTTAGCCCCAGCAGTCCTTACTCTCCTATAGGTTCTTTATTTTATGAAGTTTTTTTGCTATTTATCACAAATACATTTCTTTTTCTGGGAGGGGGAATGGAAGGAAAAAAAGCATTTATATTTTATTTATATTTTCTCTGTTCTAAATCACCGTATCTTCTTGAGACGACTGAAGAAGGTTGAAAAAGATATATATATGGTTTTAATCAGGGAAAAAAAAAGTAGTAGCTGCTAATCTGCTAACCCCTGGACAAATTTGAGTAAACTGGTAGGTCAGCACTCCCAGTGCACTCAGATGGGAAAAAATAGGTCTTTACACAATCAAAATGCAGAGAATATGTGGGGTGTAACTACTGAAGGAGAAAATCTAATGTAGGCACAGACATAGGCAGGATGGGCTTCCCAGAATCCCAAAGATAGAAAGGGCCCTAGAGAGAGTATAGTTTAACCTGGACCTGAATGAGAATCTTCTTCACGCTCTCCCTAATGATTGGTCATCCAGCCTTTGCTTAAAGACCTCCAGTCAATAGGAAGCCCCCCCTCTCTCAAAGGAGCCCCCTCCACTTCTAAACAATTCTAATTGTGAAGCAGTGTATCTTTTATTCATTCACCCATACTTTTGTTTATACATATACACACTCACATACACTTATTTATTTATTTATGATCAATTTTATTTTCAATTCTAAATTTTCTTTTTCCCTCCTCCCCACATTGAGAAGGCAAGAATAACAAAACTTATCACAAATATGTGGTCATACAAAATAAATTCCTGCATGAAAGAGAGAGAGAGAGAGAGAGAGAGAGAGAGAGAGAGAGAGAGAGAGAGAGAGAGAGAGAGAGAGAGAGAAGAAAATATGCTTCAATTTTTCCTGGGAATCCATCGCCTCTGTCTGGTGAGGGCAGTGTGTTTCATCATGAGTCCTTTGGAATTGTGATTGGTCATCGTGTTAATCAAAGTTACTAAGTCTTTAAAAGTTAGTTGTTTCTGCAATATTGTTATTCTATTTTTTTCTCCTGGTTCTGCTCACTTCACTTTGTGTCAATTCATAAAAGTCTTCCCAGGTTTCCCAGAAACCATTCCCTTCATCATTTCTTCAGCACAATAGTATTTCATCACCTTCCTATACCATAACTCATTCAGCCGTTCCTCAGTTGATGAGTATTCCAATTCTTTGCCCCAACAAATGGAGTGAAGCAGTATCTTTAAGGGCATTCCTGGCCCAAGACTTCTCTTCTGATGGCTAAACATATCCAGTTCCGAGGATCAGAAATTGTGGGCTGAAAGGGACCTCAGAGGCCATCTGGTGCAATCCCTTTATTTCACAGATGAAAAAATGGAGCCCTATGAAGTTGAAAGAATTTGACAAGGTCACACAGGTAGTAAGATAAGAGGCAAGATTGAATCTGGGTACTTGGGATACAAGGACAAAAATGAAGCTGCCCTTGTCCTCAAGCAGCCTATATTATACGAGAGAAACACAACATGGCATTTCCTTCCATAGATTTAGAGCTAGAAAGGACCAGAGATCATCTGGTCCGGCTCGCTCATTTTACACATGTAGAATTGGGCCCATGAAGGTGGTGAGTCACTTGCCCAAGGCTATAAAGCTCAGTATATGGCATGACCTTGAGGCCCCTCTCCCTCCTGATTACCCACCAGCTTGCCAATGTCCTTCCTAAAATGTGGCTCCAAGAACTAAACTATGCATGGTCTGACCAAGGTGGAGTAGAAAAGCAGGTGTCTCCTTATTCCTGGAGGCCAAGCCTCTCAAGGCAGCCTAAGATTCCCTGAACTGCCTCAGCATCCATTGCACTGATGATTTATATTGAGCTTGTAGTCCACTAAGACTCTCAAATCTTTTTCAAAGGAAAAGTTGTAGATCAATGCCACTCACATTTTTAATCATAATGTTCTTGGTACTCCTCCAATGACACCATCTGGGCACCATTTCTCTGCCTCCCTGTTGGCCCAGTGCTGTGCTTGAGAGCCAAGGCCTGCGTTCCAATACATTTCATTGTGCCAGATTGAATTTCTTCTTTGCTCACCGTATGCCTGAAGAGCATCCAACATTGTTCACTGTGGGACTTGGTGGTCCCAGGGCTCAATGGTCATTGAATTAAAGGGCACCAGGACATCCATCATCTTGGAGTCAGAAGGACCTGGATTCAAGGCCTATCTCAGACATTTACTAATTATGTGACCCTGGGTGAAGATCACAGACCTGCTGGATCTTGGAGGCTACCAGATAAAACATCTTCATTTACAGATGAGGAAAATGAGGAAAATGGATCCCTAAGGCACCCTCCTGTGATCCTTTGAGCTGCCTCAAGGGTACAAGGATAATGGTTATAGTTTGTCTAGATGACAGTGGTGATCCTTACAAAGGTAGATGTGACCAGATACAGAACCTTGATTTCCTTATCTAGGCCACCAAAACCCTTCATGTGCTGGATATGGAGAATAGATTAAAATGCTAATTTGGCCACCTGAGAAACTATAACTGTGTCTTGTTGAAAGGATTACTGTCATGAGCCAAAAGAGAGATTCTGGGGAATGGGAGGAGAAATGAGGTTAGCACCCATGCTTTACAGATGAGAGGCCAGGCAGTGTACTGGAAAGAACCTCCATCTGAAGGCAGAGGCCTTGGCTTTGGATTCTAGACCTGTGGTGGCTTATCTGTATCACCTTGGGGAAATCGTTTTACTTCCCAGGGCCTCGATTTGTTCATCTCTAAAATTAGAGGGTTGGAAGAAGTCCCATTCACAATTTTATGATTACTGACTTTAGCAGCAACAATTTCCTGAAAAAATCAACAATTTGGAATTCTTTAAATTTAAAGTTGTGAAAATTAAAAAAAAAATAGTTTTTTTTTTAACACTTTGACTTAGCCTAGTAAATATAGGAAGCCTTTATATACTAGTGCCTTTCCTCTGTGATTATCTCCAATTTATCCTGTTTATATCTTGTCTGTACACAATTGTGTGTATTAGACTATGAACTCCTTAAGGGCAGGAACTACTTTATTTGTTAATTTTTTTTTCTTTGGAAAAAAAGGATCCACAACATTGAATATAGTGCCTGGTACACAGTAGGTGCTTAATAAATGTGTGTTGACTTGATTTAAGTTGTCACATCTTCTCACAGGTAGAGGGGGCTGTCCCTGGTGAGGTGCCACCATCCTGTCAGCTCCCAGCAACAACAAACAGCAAGCAAACACCTCCCACTTGCTCCTAGATACCTGAAAGCACCTTTAGGGAGGACACAACTTGACATTCCGCAGTGAGAAGGGAAGAAAAGAGGTGTAGTATGAGTAGAGTGGGTGTCTGGAATCTGAGCCCTGGAGGAAGAAGGAAGAGAGGCAAGGCAGAGCTGAGCCTTGGTTCTGAGCTGCTTCACAGCTGCAGCCTTCTCTCTCCTAACAGCTGAGGGCAGCTTCTGGCTTTGGCAGGTCACTGATTAGAGTAGCTCAGCCCCTAGAGGTTGGCCAGAAAGGTCATATTGCCCAGGAGCCCTTAGCAGCCAGGGCTGATCCCTGGGGCAGTAAGCCACTGATTCTGCCCCAGAGGCTTCCAAACCAGTCCAGGAAGGCTCTTGTCTCCCGGTTCCTGGAGGGAGGGACTGTCCTATTAATTAATTAATTAATTAAATTTGTCTTTGTAACTAATGCAGGGCCCTGCACACAGAAGAGCCTCACCAACTTTTTCTAATTGCATGGAATTGCTTCCAGCAAAAAAGTGTGTCCTGTGTTCTTATATGGGAGCCAAACGGTGGTGGTCTATGGACACGGGGCATAATAGTTTCCTTTCTAGAAGAGAAGGGGACAGGGATGGAGTAGTGTGTATGGCACAGGACAAATTGTTCTTTGAAAGAGTGAAATGAATCCTACAAAGAGTAAACAAAGAATGTAAAATGTGTAGAGGCCAAGGGAAATCCTGGAATCAGATTGGAGGGTGGAGGACTCAATTAAGAAGCATTTTAAACACCATCTCTGCCAGTTACTGGGATAGAAGGACAAAGTGAGTCAAACCCTGCCCTCAAAGGGGTTATGTTCTAATGGAGGAAGTAACATTTTCCATCCAGCAAGGCAGAGTATAAACCAGGTACAAGGTAACTTTGATGGGGCAGGGGGAAGGCCCTTTCCTGGGGATTAGACCTCCTTTGGAGGCAATGCTTAAACCCAGTGTTGAAGGAAGCCATGGATTTCAAGTGCCAGAGGTGAGGATTCCAGGATTCTAGGCTGGTGCAAAGATCCAAAGATGGGAGTGTTTGAGAAACAACGAGGCCGGCTTGGCTGGACCATAGAGAACATGGAAATGAGGAATGTGTAATAATCCTGGAGATGGGGAAAAGGGCTAGGTGATGAAGAGATTTAAATGCCAAACAGAGGAGTTTACATTTGGCCCCACAGGTAATAGGGAACCATGGAGGGCTGTGAATGACAGGAGAGAGAGAGGAAGAAGGAACACTCAACAGTGGGAACACTGGAACAGGTCAGAAGTTTCCCCAACACAGTGTAGACCTAAGGAGGAGGATAGAGTCTCTTGTTCCCCAAGAAAGATGATATCATTCACCAGTTACAGCCAGGTGAGAGGCAGTCCGACGAGAGCTAGAAAAGGGATAGGTAAGTCATGAGAGCATCTCCTGCATGGTGGTGCAGAAATAGCTATGCATTAACCAGATACAGGCAGAGTTCTGTCTTTCCTTGTCATTTATCTGGGATGGAATGTATCCAAAAAGGCAGCGTGCTATGGTGGACAGGACACTGGATTTGGAGTCAGGAAGGCCTGGGTTCACATCCTGCCCTGGCCACTTACTAGCTCTATGAACCTGGATCAATCCCTTCTCCTTCCTGGACCTCACCTTACTTACCTGTAAAAAGAGGAGGTTGGACTCAGTGACTTTGAAAGTCTCTTCCACCTCTGAATCTATAATGGGATAAGAGAGTACTGGGTAAGGGCATGTTACTAATAGATGAAAGTGTCTTATTTTAATTAATCTTGTCAAATAGATACTGAGCTCAACTGTTCCTATGCCACTGGATGACAAGAAGTATTGTCAGCACCCTCCAAATGTTGGCACCTAGAGGCAAAATCCTACATCCCCTACCCTAGTTATAATACCATACACCCCTGCTTGAACATGTCTGCTGCAGGCTGTGTTATTGAAATGAGAATGAGGGTTCCATAGCACAGATCTACCTGGTGTTATCTTTGTTTACTTCAGAAGTAAGACAGTCATAAGTAGTAAGACAGCAACAGCACATTTAATAAAAGATCTGTGGATATGACATCACAGACTCTTGGGAGTGGAAGGTCCCTAGAGCTATTTATTCCACTTCTTCATTGAACAGAACTCTTCACTTCAAGCTCTGTGTCCTAAATAAAAATGGCACCTTACTCCAAAAGGTGGTTGTAAAGATGAGATGGGCTAATTATGGAAAGTTGGAGCTAAGATGCCAGGAAGCAAATGCTAGTGCTTAGCAAGAATCAGTTCTGAATGGGTCACATCACCCACTTCACAAGGTTGTCCTGATGAACAAATGAGTGCTATATGAATAGTAGCTATTATTACCACTCTTATACATACATGCATGCATGCATGCACACATACATTGTGTACCAAGTCAGTGCTTAATGAAATATTTTTCATCATCATCATCATCATCATTAAAACTGTTAGTCAATAGCTTTGCCAATTCCTTTATAACTCTTAAAAGATTACATAAAAATATATTATCTTTCATGTATATTGCGGATAGGCATACCAACGACCATCCACTAGTTATTGAAATACCCATTGTATGAGCCTCCAGAGACCTATGCAGCATCTTGGAAGATTTATGGAATAGCCTAGAGAAGGATTAGACAAGAGAAGATGTGGGCAGTTCATGCTCTGTCAGTGGAAGGAGCATTTTTTCCAAGGAGCTTTCTAATGCCCTCAAATATCAGTGTGAAATCTTCTTCACTACTCACCTTTAAGTTCCTGAGGGCAAGACTCATCTCATACTTCACTCTATTTATTTGGTCCACACTTACCACAAGATGAGCAGATCTGCACAATGAGTGTTCAGCAAACATTTTGAAAGGGAAGTTGGAAAGCGGTTTCTTGGTCATGCAACACCATGCTCTGAAAGTACCTCTTTCTCCTATGGAAGTGTACTCTCCAGAAATCTGGATTCAATTGGTTAATGACCCTCCTTGTCATCACTTATTTCCCATGCTTCTTTTGGGCACATTCTGCTTAGGACTGTCCTTGGCTTCTGTTACTGTTCCCATGACTTCCCTAGCTGCTGCACTTCATCAATGTCATTTTAACTCTTTCCAGCCTCATGAACAGAAGAAAGGTGAGAGACAGATGCTGGCCACAGATCTATCAATACTAGACAGGCCTTAGAAGGAACACAAAGAGAGGCAAGGGAGCCTCTCCAGGACATGCTTCTCCAAGATCAAGGTTGTGTCAGAGGCTTTCTTGTATTTTCCCCACTTGCTAGACTAGTTTCTGTTTAATGAACTCAAATGTTTAGCTCTGGAGTTTAAGGACAGTGCCCAGGAGGGTGCTGTCAGGAATTTCCTGGATAACATGAAAGAAATTTGAGGAAGAAGCAAACATGTATAAGAAAGGTTTTTAAAAGATCAAACTCTATCCACTGAAGCACCACAACATTGAAAAATATTTAAGAATTTAACCTGAAGTACATGAATGGAATGGAATATTGCTATTATAAGAAGGATGGAAGACTCGTTTGGACTGATGCAGAGCAAAGTAAGCAGACCTAGAAGAAAACATACACCATGACTACAAAAACAAAAATTGCAGAGACTTACAACAATGAGTGAAATTAAATTCTATATGATTAAAAGAACCAAAGTTGGCCCTAAAGAAGAGAGGGGGGGGAAATAGACCACTATCCCCTCTCTGTGGAGGCAAGGGGCCATCCCTGTTGAATATAATGTCATCCATCAGCAATGTTTGAGTTAGTTGTGTTGCATAGCTCTCTCTCTCTCTCTCTCATTCTCTCTCTCTCTCTCATTCTCTCTCTCTCTCTCTCATCTCTCTCTCTCTCTTATTCTTTCTCACAATAAATGGTTGTCTGGGCAGGGAAGGTAAGAGGAATATATTTGTAAATAACAGTTATAGAAAAATTAAAGATAACAATAAAAAGGAAATACAATTTATTTCATTAACAACACCAGAAAGTTTTCTAGTAAAAGGAGAATCACCAAATCACAGAATCTGAGTTGGAAGGGACTTTGGGGCCATGTCTTCCAAACTGGGCCTGAATGAGAATCCTTTTTTCAACATAATTGACAAGAGATCGTTTTCACCTTGCTGGCATGAGGGGAAAACCCACTCCATGGTCAAGCAGTCCTTTTACTTTTGAATAACTTTCATCATGTTTTCCTTCCTCAAAGGAAAACCAGCCACTTTGCAGTTTCTTCCTCTGGTTCCTTGTTCTGCCTTGTGAGCCTTAGCAGAATGAATGTAATTCTCTGAAATAATCACAGCACGTCAAATACATGAAGATGATTCTCACATCCTCCTACCCACTGAGGATTCTCTTCTCCTGACTAACTCTTCTCTCATTTGGCACATTCTCAGAGCCCTTGGCCATCTTGGTTCCCCCCAGCTTGTCAATGTTCCGCCCACACTGGGGAGCCCATGACAGGTCACAATCCCTGAACTTTTGTCTGCCTAGGGCAATTACTTAGCTGCAGTGACAGGGGAGTTCATGGTCCACATTAGGCTGAACAAAGTCTTCAAGAAGACTGCAGATGAGTAAATTAAGTGTGTTGCACCCCCATTCCCTAACCTCCAGTGGCTTCCCCTTAGATCCAGGATCAAACATAAAGCCATCTGTCATTTAAAGCCCTTCACTGCATGGCCTGTTCCTAACTTCCCAGTCTGCTTATATTTTATTCCCTTGCACAGGCTCTGTGATCTCCTGTCCTCATGCACAGCTCTCCATCTCCTGACTCCATTCCTTTGCGATGACTGTGTCCTATCCCTGAAATGCTTACCCTGCTCATCTGTACCTCTGGGCTTCTCTAGATTCCTTTAAGATTCAGCTCAAATGCTGTTTTCCTCCCAACGACTTTCTCTGCTTCCCACTGGTATCAGAGCCTTCTCTCTCACATCGTTTTCTCATTTTGTCTCTATCTTAGTGGCACCTGGTCATGTTCATGTGGTCTCCTCCATCATTATTTGAGTTTCTTGATATCAAGCGTCATGCTTTTGCCTTACCTTGTATCCTCTGAACTTAGCAATGTGCCTAGAATAATGTAAATGCTTAATAAATCTCAATTGTTGACTAATATGCTTTCCTCAATCACTTGGTGTCATCATTTGGGACACTAGCCATTCTGCTATACCAGCTAGGGTATAAAATGGTGATGCTTCAGCAGTTCTAGGGGCAGCAGAGCCTCCAAACCTTTGGATCACCCCGGGATGCCTGCCCGCATGCAGGAGAAAGCTACACGACCACGGCGTTTTATTGGTTTGCTTGTTTGTTTGTTTGTTTTCGTTTCTGGTGTTCATAGATTTTGTCTCTTCTGTCACTGACAAATTGTTGGATTCTGGCTTCTTTCCTGCAAGAATTCCTCAACCTAATTTGTTTCCTTTGATCTTCTGGGAGTTGAAAAATTAGAGAATCAGTGATAGTGGAACTGGGTGGAGCTGACATTTATGGGCTCTGCATGAGCATTGGATTAGCTTGATTGGGACACCTCTTCTGGGAGCACACAGATATAGAACTTAGAAGTTTTCTTTCACTCAACATGCATTTATTAAGGGATTTGTTAATTTTCTCATTGCTTTATGGGTATACAAATGAAATAATCTCCTTGTGCCAGATGTCTGATGTCACCATATGAGTGCCCTGTCAAAGGGTGAAGTGCGGGCTTGAAATCATTCCACTGACTTTTTATAAAAACCCCACACATTGCTAAGCTTAAGCCTGATTTTTGTTTTTATTAACTTTTTCTCCCATTAAAAAATATTTTTTCTCCCTTCTACCTCCCCCCACTGCAAAGAAAAACAAAAAGAAAAACCAAACCTCTTGTAACAAATATGCAGAGTCAAGCAAAACTTATTCCCACGTAGGCCACGTCCAAAAATGCGTATCTCACATTATATCTAGTCCATCAACTGTCTGTCAGAGGTGGGCAGTGTGCTTTATCACCAGACCTTTGGAATCCTGGTTGTTCATGGTGTTCATCAGAATTCCTAAGGCTTTCAGGTTTGCTTGTCTGTAAGTGCTCTTATTGTATAAATTGTTCTGGTTCTGCTCACTTTTCTCTGAATCAGTGACTACAAATGTTCCTAGGTCCCTCTGAAACCATTCCTTTCATCATTTCTTAAAGAATAATATTATTCCATTAGATTCATGTACTATCATTTGTTAGCCATCTCGTAGCTGCTGGCAATCCTTACTTCCCAAATCTTTGTCATCATGAAAAGAGCTCCTAGAAATAATGTTGTAGATATGAATCCTTTTCTTCTTTGGAGTATGGGTATGGTGGTAGCATTGCTGGGTCAAAAGGTATTCACAGTCTGAGCCTAATGTTGAAACTTGGATTTCTTAGTCACTTGACTTCCTCTGGGCTTTAAACATGTGGGGAAAGTATTCATGGAGATGCAAAACGTGAAGGAGACTTGCTTTGCTGACGATACTGAGAACTAGAACATGCTGCTTATTATCTCATGGGTTTTAAATGATGTGAGCATCTTCCCGAAACAAATCTTGCCATTCAAAGAAGATTGACTGCTCCCAGAATCAGGCAGGGAAATCTCCTGTTGGAATTTGCTGAAGAAGATCTATTTCTCCTAATAATCTTGAGTGGCCTATAACACATTAAAATTGAAACTGATCTGTTATTTATCATCTGCCAAAGGGTATGTCCAATGTTTGATTAAGTCTTGAGAGAAACAGAGACACCTATTTCCAGGCTCCTTGAGACAAGAGGCTGAGTCTCTGAGCCCTGCGAGCTATTCCTCATGGGACAAGGACCATCTTCTATTTTGGTGTTGATTACAAACAGGGGATGGAGTTTGCCAGGCCTGCATCCATTGCTGAGCCTGCACATGTGCACAGTTTTGCACAGACATTCACAGAACATGTAACTCAAAGAATCCAAGCACATGTGGCCAATATGTATGGCTATAAAGGCATTTCTGGGAACACTGTTTGAATTAGAATAGTTTTCAGCTGTGTATCTTTTCATATGTGTATCAGGCCTTTTATGAATTTTTAATTTGAAAAACAGCAATAACCGACTTTCTGGAATAAAAGGACAGCCTGGGGCTGCATTGTGAGAGAAAGAAACAGTCTTGGTCTTGGAGCCAAAGCATTTAACATCTGATGGTAGCAGACAAATAAGCATGTGCTGGTAGCTGTGTTCCTCTTAAATCTAATTACTTAATCCAACTGTAGCACTCCCTCTGGGGCTGCTCCCCCAAACAGGAACTGGAGCTCCCTTGCTAAGTCTCTGGGGGGTGCCTTACCAGTAGTCCTCAGGATTCTGTGCTAACCTTGTGGGGGCTGGCTTTCTAGCACTGTTGCTCACAAGCCCCTACTGGTCTGTTTCTTCATGGTTATCAGAAAGCCACAATAACCTTCTAAAAAGGGTATTTACCAGCTAAGTATGACAAGGACAATTGTTACAAAAGGTGACTGTAAACTGGGGGCAGACCCTCCCTTCCCCCATAGGAGGTCTCTGGGGAGATTGGGCTCAAACTTAGAGAGCCCATGTGGTCAGAGGTTCAACCCCCACCTCCTAGTCGTGGGACGTTCTCTCGTTCCGTGCTCCTTTTGAGGAGTCCTCATGAAACGTCCCATATCTTTGTGCTGTCTTCGAAAGGCTGCTGTCTTTGGAGAGTCCTGAAACTGCCTATCCTTGTTGTGTTGGGATTGTCTTCAGTGTGTTTCTTACCACTCAAATGTCAACTCTGCCATCGGTTACTGCTGCCTAGGGGCACTGCTACTACCCATTTTGATGGGAATTCTAGATCTTCCAATCTTTTGAAGTCCACAAGGTTGTCACCTGCTCAGTGGTTGAGGTTGGAGGGAAGGGAAAAGAGACCCAAGCCCTCCTCCCCTTCCCTCCCTTGGCAATGCCCCTTCAGGAATTTCTCATGTTGGTATTTGGCCATCAATCAACTGTCCTGCTGCTGGGATATGTGATGCCAAACTGGCTTTCTGTATTATATATACATCCAGGGGTGTGTTTGTTTCTTTCAGCAAGTTACAAGATATTTGCTGTGTGGTGACGTTTGTCTTTATCCAATGATTAAAGCACTTAATTCCTCCCAAAGTGGTTAAGGACTTATTCCTACCTAGCTTACTTTTGACTGATGGATTCCATCAAGATATCCAAGCTTTCTGTGATTATATTAATTGTCATTTCAAGACTAGTTAACATTCCATAGGTGCTTTCTCTAAAAAACTCCAGCTGGTGGTGCAGTGGATAAAGTGCCGGCCCTGAATTCAGGAGGACCTGAGTTCAAATCCGGCCTCAGACACATAACACTTACTAACTGTGTGACCCTGGGCAAGTCACTCAACCCCATTGCCAGCCAAAAAACAAAACAAAAGGAAAGAAAAACAAAAAACAAAAACACCTTGTTCCTATAGAAGCTTTAAATTTTGAAAATTTAACATTCAAAAATTAAAATTTCAAAAATGTTTTCCTGGCAATAACCCCGTGAGGTAGGTCTGAGGAGCTTTAGATCTCAACTTAACAGATGAAGAAACCAAGGCTCAGCCAGGTTAGATGATTTGTCCAAGGACATAGAGTTGGAGTCAGAATTAGAACATGAACCCACCTCTTGCCTGATGTTAATTCCCACTGGTAATATACTGTTATTCTTAAAAACAAAAATAAACTTTGCATTCAATTGATGGTCTGACCTTATGTTTTATAATGATCAAAACCCTCCACCTGTAATAAACCAATTGAACCAAAATTCAATAGAATGAATATCAAGTGTGTAGTTTCTATCCCTGGAAAAGAAAAAGGATTAAATATTCTGTGTCTACTTGTCTGCTCATGGGCAGAGACAGCAGCATCTTAGAGTTAGAGATGGCAGGTGTACTGAAGTCTACAAGGTGAGTGTACAAGGTGAAGGAAGTCCAAGGAAATTCCCATCCACCATCCTCTGGCATTTGGCAAAGGTTGGTCAAAATTTTATGTGCTGAAAATCAGAGTTCCACATATGAATGAAACCCCAGGTCCCATTCCTAGCATTAGCCCATTTTTACATTGTGATGGAGATCTCAAAAAAGGCTTTCAGAAAAGTAACTCTGTCCCTTATGGAGAGGCCAGCAGTGCGCAAAGAGCTCTGGAGTAGAAATCAACAGCCATTTTGGGTGCAGGCCCCGCCTTGGATGCTGGCTGGAGGGAGCTGAGCCCATACCACATGGCCAGTCGGACTCCAGGGTCTTCTAGAAAATGGAGGCAGTCAGACATCAATTACAAGCCTCACAAAGTTGTTAGAACAAAAGTGTAATTGTGAGGTACCTTAACTTGTCCACTTGAATCAAAAGAACCTGGGGGCCAGGGTAGGAGCTAACTCCTTAGTCCCACGAATCCTCTGGGCCTCAGGGCACAGACCTGATCTGTCTACCTGTTCTGCAAATGGAATCGGTCTTTCTCAGCTCACTTCCAGTTTTGGATTCACAACAAAACTGATGAATGTAAAATAACTTCATAGATAACATTTGTCTGTGCATTATTTCTAATATCTTCTAGGAGCCTCCTAACTACTCTGTGAGGTAGGGGCTCTTATTCCCCCCCCCTTTCTTTTTTTACAGATAAGTAAACTGAGGCTCAGAGGTTAAACAGATTGCCCACAGCTATGTAGTGGCAGAGGCTGGCCTAATCTTTGGATTCCTAAATCTCAGATCTATGCTCTTTACCATTTGAAGGGGTGTGTTAAATAACACTTCATATTTATACAGCCTTCATTTTTTTTTGTCCACACAATTAATTCCTTCCATAGATGCAGATGGCCACCTTCATATGACTTAGATTATGTTCACCAGAAGTTGGCGTGCCTGAAAACTCCCTCCCCTGTGGTCACCCTTTTCGGCACCCTCCCACCCTAATGCTGAATGCTCAGCCATACGACACTGAGGGAAGGCGCAGTCCAAGTTCCAGCTTGGAAGGTCCAGAGAGAGGCCTGGAGAACTCAGGTTACCTCCTGAGGAGATGCGGAACACCAGGGAGACAGTTCGCAGCAGATCATGGGAGGAGTTGTGCAATCATTTCCAAAATGTTATAAAACAAAAACCATGAAAATATCAGATGGGGTCCTATTTCTGGGCCTTTGAGCAACTCAAGCAGGCTGGTGACAGAGACGGGGAGCAGGAGCAAAGGAGACATCTCTAGGGAAGTCTCGCTGAGGCCTTCATCAGGCTGGACCTTTGGCCTTCTCAGGGGTGGAGAAGCTGGAAGGCCTTCAGTCCTCTGGCCCCATGGGAAGGTGCTCAGGCCTGGCCACTGCTCCCCTTCCCAGGGTCTCCCTGCCTGTTGGGCTGCTCGGCGGCCCCCCTTGGGCCAACCTCCCACTGATTGACAGCCCTGCTCATGTCACAGGGTCTGGAGCAGCTCCACAGCCAAAGCTGGCATCTGGGGTGTGGCACCGAGCTGGCAAGAAACGCTGACGGGCGTATGTGCACACGCGAAGAGCTTCGTTGTGTACACTGTGATCTTGGCAGAACCTTGTTGGTGGGAACTTGGCTTGAGGCAACAAGGGGGAGATGAGACAGCCCCAAATGAGGCCTCCTCCCCCTCGGAAGCTCCTTTAGACCCAGAGCCTACCCCATCCCCCACTCCCTGCTTTGGGGGAAAAAAAATGGTAGATTCTAACAAAGTAACTTTTGAATGAACCTAAGGGCAGGACCAAGTCTAGGCAATTGAAATAATGGTCCATTGCTGGGCCTCTGTTCTATAGAATGACTGTAAATGACCACCAAGGTTCCTTTTAGAAGTGAACATCTGCGATGTTAAGGTTATTTTGCTAGGCCCAACAGTGTTGAGGTAAAGAGGACAAAGTCTTGTACTTGGAATCAGAAAGTCCCAAGAAAGTCTTGGGTTCAAATCTTGCCTGGGACTGTTGCCATGGCAGTCACGAAAGTCTCTGAGTCTTAGTACAGGGGGGTTGAATGAGGTGGCCACTGTGATGTCATGTTCAGTGGCTCCTTGCATGCTGTCAGAGGCACAGGGAAGCCCAGGGCAGTGGGCTCCCTTCCTTTTATGTTGATATAACCAGTGGAGAATCAAGCTGAATAAATAACAGAACCCTACAAGTGCTCTCTGTATAGGGGTATTTGAAGCTGAAACCCATTTCAGGGTCAAGACCTTAAACCAAAAGAATGAGATTTTGGCTCCTGAAATCCAAGCCTTCATCCACCATATTAGGAAGAGTTTGAGAATGGAAGGAGCCTCACCTATACAAAGGTAGCAGACGCCCTTTCCCAGGACATTATGCACCCAGGTCAGCATCTTCAGGGCTAGCTCACAGTGCTCCAGTGCAATCTCTAAGCAAGGAAAAAACCCTTTTTCATATTAAAATTTGAACCTTCTGCCTAAGTCCCATGTGGGAAAAGAACTGGGGGTCTTAGTGGCATCACCAGGAGAGTGAAAGCTCTCCCAGGCTGATGAGACTTCCAGCCTATACTTGACTGCCTGCTCCCTAAGGACCAGTCTAGCCAAGATCAATCATTCAATCAACAAATGTTTATTAAATATTTACTGTGGGCCAGGCACAGTGCTAAATGCTGGAGATGCAAAGAGAAAGAGAAAACACTCCCTAAGGAGTTTACATTCAAATGGGGGAGACAGAATGTACATAGACAAGAATGTAGGAGATACATACAAAGTAGGACCAGGTGGCCTTAGAAGGGAAGGCATTAGCAGGTGTGAGTTTCTGCATACTGCAGAAGATGCAATTTGACCTCATGTGGAGGGAGACTAGGGATTTGAAATTAAAAAAATTTTTAAGGCAGAAAGGAGGAGAGAGAGCATTCCAGGCATGGGAAGTGGCCAGTACAAAGGTGCAGAGGGCAGACAATGAATTTCTTGGTCGTGGTGACCTATAAAACAGTTAAACTGTGAAATAACCCATGGCTCTGGGTATGAGAGCCTTCTCCTGAGAATCACCAGGACTTTAATGATGCTTCAAGGAGCCTCATTTGAACAGACTGGGAACTCCGCATCTTTGCCAAATGAAACTTTGAAGAGAGATGCCATTATTTGAAGGGCTGCTGTGCCCATTTCTAAACAAGACTGAATTTCATCATTTGACTTTTCCCTCCCTACCTAATGAATGGAGTTTGCTTTTTAATTTACTATAATGCAGATATTCACAAATTGTTATATTTCTTTTATGGAAAATAAACAAGAGATTTCCTGTCAATTTCCCATTTGTCCTGCCATCCCTTTAGTCATTTCAAGTCACTGAGGGATAAGAGATAGAAATCAGAACTTGACCCAAAGAAAACCAAGAGAGATCCATCATCCCCTCCGCCTCCACTGCCCCCACTCCTAGCCCCAGACCAGGCATCACTGTATGTGGATACCATAAAAACAGACTTCTCCAACCCATCCAAACTTTCTGCCTTTGCTTTCATAAGTTATTCAACACTGAAGAGTGACTAGCTAGAGAAGACAGGGATTTCTACCCATTTCACACGCAAACATATCACCAGAGAGCCAGCACTGCTCAGCGGGAAGAACCTGGGGTTTAGAGTCAGAGCCCTGGATTGCAGTACAGACCTTCCATGTAGGACTAGTGTGACCTTGGACAAATCATCTGCCCTTTCTCAAGTTTCCAAATCTATGAAATGAGTGTCTTTGTGTGATGATCTCTTTTGTACCTTCCAGTTCTAAATATAATATTTTGAACAAAGAAAAGTGGGACAAGAAAACATCGTTGGCCTCTTACTGGAGTTCACCATCTGGAACAGGTTTACTTTTCCCATCACAGGAGCAGAATTGGAGGAGTAGATGTTGCTGGGCCAGTTATCCCCTCTTTAGGGATCTGACTCAAACCAAGTCCAGACCGCATCAGACCACTGGTTCCCAAAGAAAGCAATCCCACCCTGGCAGATGAATCATTCGGGTCTGTACACACACACACACACACACACACACACATACACACACACACACAAATAGTGCCAGTTTACTCACGATCTTGGCTCTAAAAAAGCAAAGCAGCCATGGGGGATATGCCAAGAAAATCCCCACTGCCAGTAGGTCTTTGTTCTGCATTATTAACAAGTGACAAAGTCCCAGTGGACAGAAAGTGGTCGTGATAAGAATGAGACATCCTGGGAAGGTTTCATATGCATGCACATGCTTGTGTGTGTGTGTTTGCATGTGTGTGCATGTGCGTGCTCTTGCTTGACTCAAGATATATTGGAAGAATTGGACTCAGTGGAAGTGGAATCCCAAAGAAGCCTGGTTGGGCATATGGCTCAATGCAGGGTATTCTGTACCCTTTTGCTCCTCTTGGCTGTCAGCCTGCTCAAAGGTCAAGAATGAGTTGGTCTTTGTCCACTTCTCCACTTAAAAAAATGCCAAGAAAACAAGAGCAACATTTTTTCTATAATGGTGGTTACTGAATGTCCCTAATACAGTCACATTTTGTTGATTGGAGACAGGGTGCATTGGGAAAGGATGTGGCCAAGAGTCCTGTACTTGGCTTAATGATGTATTAGTCATTAGAACTGGTAGCAAGAGCATGCAGGCAGAGATTTCTAAACAAGACAGTGCAGCATACCTGGCAGATAATAATAATAATAATTATTATTATTAAGGTTTTCTTGTTATTAGAATTTTTAGAGCTAAAAGGAGTTTAGAGATTAAAGCCTATGCTGATCCTACCAGTTGCTGATGTTCTTCCCACCCCCTTCCAAATTATGTTTAATTTACATTGTATATATGTCAGAGGCAGCTGGGTGGTATAGTGGGTAGAGTATTGGACTCAGACTCAGGAAGGATGGAGTTCAAATCTTGACTCAAACATATGAGATCTGTGTGACATTGGGCAAGTCACTTAACAGCCTCAGTTTCCTCATCTGTAAACAGAGATAACTTCACAGGGTTGCCTTGAGGATAATAGAAAACAATATATGAAAAGTACTTGGCAAACCTTAACTGGCAAAGTGCTCTTATTACTCATTATTATTATATACTGTATTTACTTAAATATGTATGTTTCCTCCCAATGGAATGTAAGTTCCTGGAGGACAGAGACTGTTTTGTATCCCTGTGACCTGCTCAAATCAAGTCAATGAAGATTTATAGATCACCTACTAAGTGTCAGGAACTGGGGATACACTTGCAAGTGGGAAAAAAAGAGTCATTTCCCTCAAAAATTATGTTCTAGTGGGGAAGACAACACAGAGGGAGTTTCAAAGTGGGCACAAGGTAGGGGAGGGCTGGAGGAGGAGGAGGTAAGACTGCATCAGAAGAATGGTTTTGAAGTCCCAGGAATCAGAAGCAGAGCTGAGAGAAGGAAGACTGGCCAGCCTGTGCCCTTCCACAAAATGGAGGCTCTAGAAGGAGCTGTCCGATGGAAGAAGGGGAGGGGCCTGTGGAGGGATTTTCCAGGGTAAGAAATCCTAGGAGTGGTTGGACGTTCCAGAGCAAGGAGAACCCCAGGTGTTGAGGGAAGTGCCAGAGAAAGCAGCAGAAGCATGCTTCTGAAATTCCAGAAGTCAGGAACAGAGCTGGGAGGGGACATATGATGGGTAGAGATTTCAATGTACAGTTCTTTACTATCTCAAAGAGTCCCATTATAACCAATGTGACAGTATGGCCCCTTTCTCTCTGTTTTTGGCCTCCTTAGGGTATATTTCTATTTAAAAACTCTTGAGGGGGGCGGGAGGGAAAGGGGTGAGGTAGGGAAGAGGAAAGTCTCTTCCTCCCAAAGAGTCTTAATTCCGTATTCATGCACACTAAGTTTAATCCTAAGGGCTTCTAACTTTACAATGAAGCAATGAGTGACAACAGTGTTAAGCACTTATCTTGTGACAGATGCTGGGTCATGCTCAGGAGTTACAAACTGTTTGAAGTCTCTGAGCTCCAGAAGCCCCTTACATCCTTGAGGAGCTTCTTGGCATTGTTGGTGTGGAATTGTTTTAGGCTTGTCTGACTCTTCATGACCCCATTTGGGGTTTTCTTGGCAAAGATACTGGAATGGGTTGCTCTTTCCTTCTCCAGCTCATTTTACAGATGGGGAAACTGAGGCAAACAGGGTTAAGTGACTTGCTTAGGGTCATAGCTAGTAAATGTGTGAGGCCAAAATTGAACTCATAAAGATGAGTCTTCCTGACTCCAGGTCTGACACTCTATCCACTTTATCTCTGTCAAACTACCTTGTCCTTAACTACTTTTTATATATCTGTATGTATGTTATTTTTATGCTCTGCATAATTTTACTTGGTGCCTCCTTCATGAGAATGTAGGCTCACTGAGAGGAGGGGTCATTTCATTCTTTGTACTTGCATGTCCAGCGCTTAGCACAGGAGGCCCTTAAATATATGTGATGATTGACTATCCGTATCTTAATGTGAATTCCTCCAGATGCCTTCATCATGTCCTAGGAACCTCTTCATCCTACCAGATCACTCCAGGCACTCACATCTTGTCAGTACCCCCTGCCCTGGGGGTCCCTCACTCCTGCCCCTGATTGAAGAGCAGAGACTTCTGTTGCCCGAACTTCCATTTAAGGAGTGAATCCAGACCCAAAGTCTCTTCGTTTCCCACCTGATTGTGATCTTCTGGATTTCTCCATCTTGTGCCAGTGCCAGGTACTTTCTCTCTTTCTCCCTCCCTGCAACCCCCACACTTTTCCTGCTTCCTTTCATGTATTGTCTCCCCTCACTAGATTGTAACCTCCTTGAAGACAGGAGCTATGTTTTGTCTTTCTTTGTAATTCTAGCATTTAGCACAGTGCTTGGCACATAGTAATTATAATCATAGCTAACATTTCTATAGAAGCTACTTTATGCCAGACACCTGCTAAGTGCTTTGCAAACATTATCTCATCTGAGCCTCACAACAACCCTGAAAGGAAGATGTTAGTATTATCCCCATTTGTTATAGATGAGGAAATGGAAGCGAACAGAAGCTAAGTGCTTTGCCCAGGGTTAAGACTAGTAAGTCTGAGACCAGATTTGAACTCAAGTCTTTCTGATGCCAGGCTCAAAACTCTATCTACTCATCCACCTTGATCTTAATAAATGTTTATTGAATAATTGACTGACTAATTGAAAAGGGATACTTACAACTACTTCTCTGCCATCTTGGTGGGCCCAACCTTCTAATTTTACAAATGAAATCACCAGACCTGGTGAGATTGCAAAGGACTAGAACAGGTTCCCCAGCCCAGGACTAGAGGTACTGGGAACTGGAAAACATAGGGGTAGAGTATTAGCTACAAGAGATTGAGTAGTAGACCTTGAGTCAGTAAGAGCTGGGTCTGAATTGCTTCTCAGACATTTACAAGTTGGGTGGTCTTGGGCAAGTCCTTTCATCTCTGAGTCTTTTTGTTACCTGTAATATGATGATAATTCCTAAGTTTCTACTCCATGGGGTTCTAATGAGGCTTTAACAAGGCTCTAGGCAACCAAATGGTCCAGTGGATAAAATGCTGGACTTGGAGTCAAATCTAAGACCTGAGTTCAAATCCAGTCTCAGAAATTTACTAGCTAACCTCTATTTGCCTCAGTTTCCTCAACTGTAAAGTGGGGGTAATAATAGCACCTATCTCCCAGGGTTGTTGTGGGGATCAAGGGAGATAACATTTGTAAAACACTTAACACAGTGCCTGGCACATAGTAGGTGCCAATAAATGCTTGCTATTATTATTATTATTATTATTATTATTATTATTATAGACTTTAAGGTGCTATAGAAGTATAAGCTGTATTTATTATTATGGTCCCACAGCTAGCTCCCAGTCCCCATTGTTTTCTCTGTTCTATGCTTCATTCACAAGTTCTTGCCACCAAAGGGCCCAAAGGTCCCTAGGATCTTTCTTTCTGACTGGCAGCTGTACCAGTCCCCGTGTGTTGTCTATCCAGTAGAATGGGAGCTCCTTGGGAGCAGGGACTGTCCCACTTCTCTGTTTGCTCTCTCAGAGCTTAGCACAGTGCTTTGCACATACAAGTATTTAATCAATGTTTCTCATTCATTCCACATATCACAAATGTTATGGATGAAAAGGATAATATACATGACATTTCTGCAATACCCTGGCCTCTGTTCAATAGCTCCAATTAGCACAACAACGAGGACTAGATGACCTCTAAGTCCCTTCCTAGAATTGCATCCTATTAAGTTTAGTGGAGACAGATGTTTATGCAAAGGAATGAAGAGCCTTCTAATAACTCAATGGGATCGGAGGTGGGCGGCAAGATTTTTTTCTGCTAATGGGCCAGGAAGTTTGCTGAGCTCCCTGTCAAAGAAGGCATTTAAGATGAAGCTGACTAGCCATCTTTCAAGAATGTTCTAGAAGCAATCCCTACATTGGTCATAACCGTCCTAGATTCCCTGAGAATCTCTATCCCTGCGACATTTGGTGAGCCTTGCTGCGTTTCCCAGAAACACCAATGGACCTGGAACTCTCTAGATCTCTGGATTGTGACCACAAACTGAACTCTCTGGTCTCCTTCACCTCTAGCCAATAGCTTCATCCCCCTGGTAGATGCCTATGCCTCCTCCTCTGATGAGGGTGCTCTTCCTGAGAATGTTTGGATGGGGAAGTGCTCACATCAGCTGGGCTCACTCTTCGCTCAGCTCCCCTCTTCCTTACTCTCTGGACTCCTATCTTGATACATGGTGGTTCTGTATAATTCCCTTCACAATAGTAATAAAATAACTTAAAAGATACAAACTCGCTAGAAATTCTGACAGTAAAATGAAAAAGCACCTACAAGACCAAGAGGCGTGCTACAATTTCTCTATTTCCTATCTCTCTCTCAATGTAACAAGAGAAGTTAGGATGAAAACATCTGAAGAAATGCAACTTGACAGAATAGCAGCTTAATCAGTGTTGCAAACAAAGCAATATATTCCCAAAGACAGGATTAAACAGATTACTGCGTGTGCAAGTAAAGGAAGAGATGGAAAGGGGAGGAACTTAAATAGTTAAACACACCACAGGAAATGAAGGAGTCATAAGAAGTGGGCTCTGCTGCAGGGAACAGGGTCTCTGGAGGTCATGACCATGAAACTAAGCATGGAGGATTTTAACATGGCAGTGGAGCCAATCGGATACACACATTGCTTAAGTAACTGCTCTGCGAGAGACACTGTTCAGGGCTGGAGATAAAAGGGGAATATGGAAACAGTTACCTGTCCACAAGGAGTTTCCAACTTGTGGATACAATCCACAAAGCCCCCAGAGGTATGTCCATAGGAATTTGTGGAGGGAGGGAGGGACCACTGACAAGGTTCAGGAAGAGACTTCCCAAAGGAGCTGGCCTTGAAGGAAGTTGGAACTTCTCCAATGCAGAGGTGAGGAGAGAGGGCATTGCAGGAGGAGGGGACAACCTGCAACAGCGCTGGAAGGCAAGGTTTGGCACGACGAATTCAGGGAATGTCAAGGAAGCTGTGTAGTTTGGATTGAATGCTGACTAGGTGAAGGGGAACAGTGCACAAGAAGTCTGTATATGTATGCTACAGCCAAACTGGGAAGGACTTTAAATCAATGAATGAATGGGAAAAAAAAGATGCTTACCATGTGCCAAGGTCTGTGCTAAGTGCCAGAGATATAATACAGAAGTCAGGGCCGTCCCTGTACCCAAAGAACATGGATTCCAATGAAGAGAGATGATAGAACAGACAGGGAAGAGGTAGCCAGGGAGGGATAGTTTGGTCAGCAAAGATGTAGGGCTTGGAAGTGGCTCTCTAGGGGAGGGGATTGACAGTAGCAATGCTTTGAGTAGCAATGGTGGAATTGGTTTGAATATGTTTCTAGAACTAGAGCTGAGGAGAGGGGACATTGTAGTAAATCAGATGGTCAGAAGATAAAGAGTTAAATGAAGCCCATCTGAGCTAGTCCCCGTAGATCTAATGAGCTATGGGAGGAACCTATCAAAATGGTGGAGGAAAGGCAGGATGGATGTTCCAGAGCAGTGTGTGTGTGTGTGTGTGTGTGTGAGTGTGTGTGTGTGTGTGAGTGTGTGTGTGTGTGTGTTAGGGAGTGCTAGTGTCAAACTGAGAAGCCTTTTGTTTATCTTAGAGGGCATAAGGAGCCAATATAGGTTCTCACACAGGGGACTGACATGTTAGTCAACTTTTAGGGAGATTTGTCTGGTAGCTTTGTCTCCAATGGCTTGGAGAGCAGAGGGATTAGAGACAGGAAGTCCAATTAGCAGGTTCCTACAATGGTCCAAGCCAGAGGTGTTGGCCTGGTGAGTGTGGTTGGTGTAGAGAATAACTGACAATAAAAGCAGAAGTAATACACTCAGCATATGACTGGCAGGCAGTAAAGAAGAAATGGAAAAAACAGTTTGGGGAATAATTGAACTTGAAAAGGGCTGGGAAGCCATGTTCGTTCCAGTGTGTGATTTGAATGACAAACGGTGACAAGACAACCTTAGAATTATCAGTGTCCCAGAAAATAGCGAAGAAGAATCTGATCCCTGCACTTGAGGAAATTATACAAGAAAACTTCCCAGAACTGTCAGAAATAAATAACACTGCACAGAGAAAGAATGTACCAAACCTCAACAAGAAGGAGCTGAAAATTCAGCTCATCACTTCACCATCCAACTCCCAAACTTCAATAGCAAAGGGGGAAAAAATCTCCTAAGCCACAGGAAAGAAGAAAGACACGTATGACCAAAATCCATTAAGGTGGAGCAAGATGTTGCAACAACAACGACAACGACAACGACAACAACAACGAAACCAGAAATGACTTGAGATGTTGGAAGGTGACATAACTTTAAAATTTTAAAACATGGGCATCAAGCCCAGAATCAGTTTCCCAGCAAATCTGATAAATTTTTGCAAACAAAAGATGGACACTCAAAAGCTAAGGAGACCTCAAAGAATTTACGGAAAAGGGGGAAAAAAGAAAACAAAATCCTTCAGAACTGAGTCGGTAAACTGTCTGAGGGGTAGAAAAGAGCACTTAGAACAATACATACTTTTGAATTGTGAATAATCAGCTGTTATCTTGTCAGAGCTTCCATACCTCCCTGGGATGGAGCTGTGGGCTCATGTGTGTGGGAACACCTTCTCCAGTGGAGACTGCTGACACATCCCTGTCTTTTATCTCTATCTCCTGGGCGCTACTGTGGATAGAGTAAAATCTGGCCTCACACATGTGGCAGCTGTGTGATATTGGGCAAGTCATTTTGCATCTGTCTGCCTCAGTTTCCTCAACTGTAAATTAGGAATAACAATAACAGACACCTACCAGCCAGGGTTGTTGTGAGGACCAAATGATATAATATTTGTAAAGTGTTTAGGTTAGTTCCTGGCACATAGTAGGAGTTTAATAAATGAATGTTCCTTTCCTTCTTGTCTATTTCAGTCTAGAAAATGTTCAAGATTCTGCCTGCTGTATAAGCAGCTGTCCACTGGGGCTCTTAATTTCTTGTGGACATTTGGGCACCACTCAAACTGCTCACCTCTTATTCCTTATCAAAGAAATATGTTCTTGGAAATGCCACAAGAACAACCAAAGCAGCAAGTGACGTTTATAGAGCACTTATTATGTTCCAGAAACCCTACCCAGTGCTTTCCAACCGTCATCTCATTTTATTCTCACAACAGGGAAACTGAGGGAAATGAAGGTCAAGTGACTTGCCTTTGGTGATGCAAGCTGGTAAGTATTGGAGGTGGGTTTTGAACTCAGGTCTTCCTGACTCCAGGCCCAGCGCTCTGTGCACCCTGGTGCCACCCTGCTGTGCCTGTTGACTTGCCAGTCGAGCAAGTTCTTGTTCCAACATTTTGGCCTTATTGTGGGGTAAAAATTTTCCAACAAAAGCAATAACCAGATTCCTTGTCTTTATGTCCCATTGCTCACACTCAGTACCTTAGCTAAATATGCCAAGTAGGAACTATGAGAATTGCCCACAATGCCTTCTCTTTTTGCTTCTGTTTCCCTTAATTTGATGGGAATTTTAACCTTTGCATTGGCAATTCAATGCCTGACTCCACACAGATGGCAGATCCTGAAATTGCTGCCCCTTGGGTAAGGAGTTATTTCCTGTTCGTTAACAGACAGTCAGTGAAAATCACAGAGTCCCAGACTCTGAGGGCCGGTAGGACCCATTCAGGCCATGCGGTCCAGCCTGGCCCTGAGCAGTAATTCCAGCTGCAGTCCACCCAATGAGTAGCCAGCCTGCTTTTCCATGCATGCTTCCAGGAGGCGGGAGCCCCTGACTCAGAGCCTTATTCCTTCTTGGGCCAGCTCTCTTTCCTGGAGAAAGCTTATCCCAATCTCAAGCTTCAACTTGTTTCTTTGAAATTTTTCCCCATTGCTCCTGTCTCAGACCCCTGAGGCCAAGCAGAGTAAGCAAGATAGCCTTCCCAAGTATTCGCTTTTGAAGTATTTAAAGAGAGCTCTTACCTCTCCCTTCGTATTTCTTTTCTCCAAACTCACTTTTATTTTTTGTCATTTTATGATCGAGTCTCACTTTGCAATTCTCTTTTTGAGAGCATTCCTGACATATGAGGGTGAGGCTACTAAGTATTTGACCATCTTTTGGCCTTCTACTACTAAACTGAAAGCCCCAAATCCCAACATTCTTGTTCGCCATGCCTGCCTTGGTGATGGAGTTTGTTAAGTTCTTCAAAAGAGAAAACAAAACAAATAAAAAACCCATTGTTGACAAACATCGCTTTATAATGAAGACTCTAGCAAGACGACCACCAGGCCATTAGTTAGAATCTTGGCGCTAATGTTCATGGAATCTTAACATTTCAAAATTAGGAAGGACCTCAGGATACCTAGAAAGAGGCTGATTAGAACATACAATCCAAGTTTTCCTCCAGCCCCTCTTTCAAGACTTTCATGTAGGTCACCCACTAACTCCTATAGTTAATAGGAGTTATTTTCCACCTGGGATCAATCTGCCATTTGCCCCATTGTTCCTTGTTCTAACCTCCTTGCTTTTTACATGATGAAACCAAGGCCACGAGATGTGAAAGAGGCTATTCACAGTCATGTATATAGAATGTGATGGTGCCAATATTGCTTCCTTTACACATGCCTTGTTTCACGTAAAGGTATGTACAGGATGTGATCGGACCGTAACATATAACCAATCAGGGACTATGAGGAATCAGAATAAAGGATATAGTAAAGGAACTGTGGGACTGAAGCAAGAATAAGGGGTAGAAATCTGGATAGAGCAAGGGGTAATTATTGGATGGTTCATACCTTCCACTGGTATCCTAGCCAAAGGCTCTAGACTGTTGAGTGGCCAACCTGAGGTGACCATATACGAGGCCATCTTAAACTGGAAGTGCAGGTTGGTCAGACATGGATGGCAGTGATCTTCGTAATTAAAGAGGACATCCACATTGCTGAGATAAGAGATTCATTGGTTTATTTGAACAATACTTTGTTTGCAGATATACTAAGAGCATGATTTGGAAGGTTCTTTGAACATTGGGATAAGCACAAAAACTAATGCTGTGATTTACTGGTGTGGAGAACTCCCAGGGGAAGGAATCCCTGTGCTCAGGCAGGTTGGGATCTTCTCGGAAACTTGTCGTCTTGGAAAGTTGCCCCGTGGAGCACTGGGAGGTGAAGAGATTTTCGTATGCTCATATAGCCCCTATGTGTCAGAGTGAGGACTGAACCTCAGGTCTTCCTGGCTTATGGCCAGCTGTCTATATGCTGTGCAATCTTTTCTCTTTCAGTATATCTATAAAACAACTATATACTAAGGGTGTTATTTTAACTGCAGAATATTATTGTTAATACTATTGATAACTTCTTAAGGAGTGTGATGTCTTTTTTTAACAAAAAAAAAGACACAAATGAATCCAATTTTATTGTTAGGCAAAGTAGGACCTCCAGAACTGTTAGTTATTACTACCTGTGACAGCAAGACAAGAAGACTGACTGGAGCAAGGCAGTCCTTTGACAGCACCAGTGAAACGTGAGACATGGGGATCTATGAAGCCCTGCGGTTACTTCTTTAGGTGCAGTAACTGTAGGTTGCTTGGATCTGGTAGGCTGTGATGTCCCTTCTAATGTATAATGTCAAGGTTTAATGAATCTCACCCTCTTTACAGACTTTCTTGGTGAAGTGTCTGTTACAGACTGGTCATGGGTTCAGTTGGCCTACTCCTATTGGGACCCAGCTCTATAATATCTTCACCTACAAGGAAGGAGACAAAGTATTTTCTAAGCTCTTATTATGTCTCAGGTTCTGTGCTAAGTGCTAGGGATTCAAATGCAAGCAAGCAAGAGATTTCCTCCCTTCAAGAAGCTCACATTCTACTAAGGGAAAAACAATATTTAAAGGAGATCTTGAAAGCTATGAGGGAAAAGGAGGTAGGGCAAGGCTGCTGCTGCTGAGATAGAGCAGTCTTCAAAGTGAGGAATCGAGCCAGGATCAAAGTGAGTATGGCTTAGGGTCCTCATGAAATAGTGATGATGAGATAAAAACAAATGATCTTTCCAGCTCTAAATCTGAGCTCCAATTCATAGTATCATGGATTTAAATCTAGAAGGGCTATTACAGATTATTAATCCAACTACTCTCTCATTTTTCAGGTAGAGGTTAGTTGACTTGGCCAAGGTCACAGAGGTAATAATTGTCTGAGGTAAGATTTATTAAAGCCAACCTTTCTGACTCCACATCCAATATTCTACCTACTCCTCACACATTTTTTATCTCATTTTTTCTTGAAATGATGTTATAATATTCACTTGGTGTTTAAGTTAAACTTTGAGCTAAAAAAAAAATGTGGCCCCATGACCTGATGATCTGAGCACGTGCACATTTGTCCCAATCAGAGGGTCTCTTACAATGTACCTCCCACTTAGTGGAGAGTGAGACCTTCTTGTGGCTCATCTTTTCTCCCCTCTTCCAATCCTTCAGCCTACTCACACAACTGGCTGTTTTGGTGGTCTGCTAAGAGAACCATTCACCCAGAACATACGCTAAGCACCTCTCCCTCAGTTGTTGGTTCACTGCATCTCATCTTTCAAGATGTACATGGCCCTTCAAGGAGAGTTAGAATGACCAAGACAAATGTTGAAAAAAATCAGGCCACTTCCCTTCTACTGAGTGTTCAAGGACAAGAGATCTGTGGAATAATTGCCTAGGGATTGGGTTTTGTGTTTTTCCAGAATATTTGAAACTTAAGCAAGGGGAAAATTAAAATGTGGAGTTGTCCTCCATCCCTAGAAAGAGTACCTGATGGCCAGCATTAAGATGTGACTCTTGCAAAAGCTGCCCATTGTCCACTGAATAAAGTTTGAATTCTCGAACCTGACACTCAAACACGCTTACTGTCTCCGTAGTCTTGGATCAAGTTACTTAGCTTCCTTAGGTCTCAGTTTACTCATCTCTAAAACAAGAGGGATGGACCAGACGGGCTCTGAGGCTGCTTCCAGCCCCAAATACGAATCTATACGCCCTAGTCTCAGCCTACTTTTCCAGCCTTGTCTCCTACTAACCTTTGACATGTAGATTTTTATACATCCTAATGAGACTTTCGTTCTTCCCCAAACACCATGTGACCTCGGACTTTCAGAGCTCCATGACCTCTCACATAGCTCTCTTACCCCTGAAAAAGAAGGACTGTGCTCCCAGGGATACAGCTGGTGTCGAGCTTTTAATATGGATGCTATTGGCAAATGCTTCAGCACTTTCTAGTCCCAAGACTTTGGCAAATCAATAGCACAATAGGTAAATGAGATTTCCCCAGGGATGGACACAATTCACAGGCACACAAGCACATTCTGGGTAACCATTTGAAAGTAGGAGAAACCAGGTGGTGGGCCGCATTGTAGCCAGGAGATTCTATATGTTTAGTCATTTGGTTTTGACTCACTTGAAACCTGGCTCAGCTCCTACCTCATCTCTGACCCCTAGGTGTGACAGAGCACCTACCACTGTGGGAAAAAAGCAAACAAAAACAATCTAGCAAGCAAAGACACCTCTTTCTTTCTTTCTTTCAAGAACTGCACCTCCATAATGCCACTAGTTTTTTTTTTACTTTATTTCCCAATGTTTTCCCTTTCAATATTTGAAATGTAAATAGAACAATCTCAAAAAAACCAGCATTATATAGTTAGTCTTATAGAATCATGAGCTCATAGAATTGGAGTTGGAAGGATCTCAAAAGCCATCTAGACCAACTTCCTTATTTTACAGATGAGGAAACTGAAGCACAGGTAGATGAAGTGACTTAGAATCCTAGCATCTTAGATCCAGATCGGGATGGCTCTGTCTAGTCCAATGCCATCATTTCATAGAAAGGGAAACTGAGCTCCAGGAATGTTGTAACTTGCCTAACTTCCACAGGTAGTATCAGAGGTGAAATCTGAACCTAGCTGTCTACCAGATAGAAAATCCCTCAAAGTCCCCCTTTAAAGGACACTGATATTTTTGGGTTCTGCTGACTTTGAATAGACACAGAAATAACTTGTGATGGGGGCTGTGAGTGGCATTTGAGGCCAGCCTTGGACTTTGTTTCCTTTGACTCACTATCCCCACCTCACTGTTTCCCTTAGTGTGATTAACTTGAATTGATCTAGTCCTAAGAACATGTTGAGGTCAGGAGCTTTGATTCTACCCTTGGGGTAAATGACCACTGAGCCACCAGCCTCTAGCCTAGCCCTTTTTGTCTGAGGGTTTTTAATATAAGCACAACTTTACCCCCTTAACTTGCATGGCTGTAGGATCTGTACTATATACACTAGAAACTCACTGACAGTTTTGAGGTGCAGTGCTCTGAGGTTGGGGGGATACTACAGATTCTATGAATCATGATTTTGTTAAATATCGATGCCTTTTTGATTCCCATACTTTTATTTTCATAATGATGTGATGACATTGACAGCATGTTTGAGGGGGAAATTGGCCAACATATGTCCCTTAGCATCCAAAAGGAGGCATACTAGCAGTCAGAATTGGACTTGGGGCAAGGAATCTCAGTTGATCCTCACCTCTCTTTCTCACTCTTTGGTTAGTTCTGAAGAATGTCAGCTTGGGCACAGCAGAGGCTGACTATTTCTTTTTTTGCATTTATATCCTTTGTATAAAGATTACCTTCAGGTCAATGCATGATCAAGAAAAAAAGATGGGCTGGTCATGTGGGTTGAGATGAGGAGAACCAGTGGTCAGCTTTTGCAGGCTTCATGGCTATACTCAAAATGTCAAAAGAATTTGTGGTAAGCCCTCAGTTCATTGGGCACATCCTCCTTGTTGAAGAAGTATAGCAAGATGAGCTAGCTTGGATAGACAAGGCTCTTTGCTCCTGAGTGAGTGCCCTCAACAAGGTCATACATCCACTGGAGTGTGTTCAGTGTGTAGCATGACATGCTTACTTCACATTTATTAGACTGAATTTTACTTGCCTTTGAATGTTAAATCTTTCATGAAATGGGCTACCGTAACACAGAAGTGCAACTTTCTGCCTGGCTGCAGAAAGCATCACAGGAGTTTCATTCCAGCCCCAGGAGCTAATGAATCTGATATCGTTGAAGTCTACAGTGGTGCCTCTTGAAAGAGATAAAACAAAGGTATATCATTCGACTTTGGCTCAGTCTTTGTGAGTGGAAATGGGGGAGGGGCATAGAATCCCTTAATAAAGTCCTTTAGTGCAGTTTTCTTCCCCAACAGTTATCTGACACTAGGAAGTGAGGCCTCCCTGTTTTTTGTTTTTTTGCTTGTAAGTCGTTCTATGGTAAGATATAAGGTGCCCAGATATCAGGCAACTCCCGAATACTTAAAATAGACAGTAAGTGAGTTCATTATTTACTCCTATAGAATGACTTGGACACAAGGGAGAACCTAACTCAGTGTCAAAAACACAGCTAATGCCTGGATGAAAATAGCTGAATAATGCTCATTCTACAAAAGAAACATGCTCACTCTTCATCAAATCTAGATGGCCGAGGTTCAGGAGAGGTGACAGTCTCTCTACACTCACTCCCGTTAGATGACATCTAAACGATTAGGCCTGGCCCTGGGTACCACAGCCTTAAAAGGACACACTGGAGAAACTGCATGGACAAACTGGAGTTCATGGGGAGAGTGGTAATGATGTTGGGGAAGCGCCTTGAGTTTATGCCCAATGAGAATCAGTTGAAAGACCTGGATAGGTTTAGGCCAGAGCAGAAAAGGCCTAGGGATGACAGGATAGCTGTCTTCAAGAATTTGAAAGGCTCTGTCTACAGAAGAATTGTTCTGCTTATCCTCAGAGGGCAGAGAGTCAGGAGCTGGGGGGTGAGAGATGCAAAGAGGAAGATTTCAGCTTGATATCAGGAAGAAATATCTGACAGGGAGAACTGTTCCGAAGTGGAGTGGGTCATGTCCCCATTTGAAGGATTCTAACAGAATCTGGATGACCACTTGCTGGGTACACTACAGAAAGAAGTCTGTTTCCCTTTGGGTTGGATTGAGATGCTGGGATTCAGATCCCAATGTTACTGTTTGCAGACTAAGAGCAGAACCCATTTGTGGAGATAAATGCTGAGTGATGAGCCAATCCCGAGAAGAAGTGGGTGGTGGCAGCGGTGGTGGGGGTGACTGGTATTACTGAGGAGCTGTAGTCACATGGTCCCAGGACACAGATTAACCACCCCAGCAGGGGATACCAGGAATTTCAATTGCTTTTGACTCATGGTTTTGTGAAACTGCCTGGATTCTGGAGTCTAATCCTGGGTAAAACGTGTCCTCTCCTCCTCACTAAGAGCTAGGAAGCTGCTCTCAGAGTAAAGAGACAGAGGAGTATGTGAGTGAGATGCAGGCCTGGGGGGAGGCTGTGAAGCAGCTGCACTCAGGACACAGAGATCTGATCCTTCTGTCTGGTACATGACTGATATTACCCTCTCCGGAGGTTTGTGTGAGGGGACTTTTTTCCCCCTCCCCAAGTTTCTTTTTAAGCCATCCTTGTCCCTGGTCACAAAGATAGCCAATAGAGAGTGATCTCATTTTCTGAGTTGAGATAGATCAAGATACTACATTGATCTTTCTCTGTCTTCACCCATCTTGGTTGTATAAAGAATGAAATGTGGACAGAGACGGCAGTATCCCTCAGAGCCAACCATAATAATTTGTGTTTTAAAAAAAAAAGTTCAGGGCATTTTTGGGTTAAGATTTCAGGGATGGTAGGAAAATGTAAAGAGATTTGAGGATTTCAGACCTCAGGGCCTCAGGAGCTTGAGGGTATGGGAAAGGCAGAATCTTCTTTCTGATTTAGGCACTTGATTGAGGTGGGAGGATTAGGCTCTTGTGTGTAGGGAGGGTGGTGTGTGGGGAGGGGAGATCTGGGGAGAGCTGAGTATTTGGGGAATCTGTGTAGGGTTCCTGGGAGTGTTTCTTCCAGGAGTCACTGTTTCATGTTCCTTGTTATAGGCACTTGAATATTCATGGAAAGAAAGTCAGTTCTGAATAAACGCCCTGGTACAAGAATACAGGGATAGATGAGTCAAGCCCTCTAATGCAAGGGAAAGTTAGACTCTGGGTTCTTAGAATATTGGAGTAGAATCTTGGGGCTGAGCAGGATTCTAGGCCTTCACCAGGCCACTGCTCACTTTACAGACCTCCAGACAGGTCACTCCTCCGGAGATCTTAGCACTCCCATAGAAACAAACAATCAGCCGGGGCGGGGGGGGGGGGGGGGTAATTGTCAGAACCTTGGGCAAACATAGGGTCTGGGAGAGGGAGGTTCTGGGAAGCCCAGAAGCCTTAAGAGCTACTACCATCAAAGGCTGACCTGGGATCCAGGTGAAGTGGGAGAAGAGATCGTGATTGTGATCCGTCAGCCTGACTTGTTTCTCCCTTGAGACAAAGGCCCAGTGTGCCTGAGGAGTGCGGTCCCATGTCAGGTTCAGTGATTTACGTGGGAGATTGAACGAGTCTGGGAATACTTGTCAGTGCCAACCTTAGGAGTGCCAGGACCTAAGACAAGTATCCCTGTCTTCTGGGAGGAGACCAGTCTCCAAACCACTTGAGTGCTGGTTTCTCTTCTAGCTGTTACTATATTGGCTCCCCTCCCCCCTTAAACATGAGCTTGAGAGCAGGACATGGCACATTTGTATCCCCAGAATTGAGCACAGTGTTTAGCACAACGTAGGCACTTACAAAGTGCTCATTAACTGATTAACTGACTCTCCTTAACCCCCTTAAATCCTAAATGATGACAATTTGGATTCTATGAATTTTGGGAGTGTTGAGAGGGGTCTTTCCAAATGTTTTCTCCAGGTATTTTCCAGGTGTGTATCTGTCCTGACAAGATTGTCAGTCAGCTGGCATTCACTGAGAGCTAACATGTGCCAGGCACTGTCCTAAGCCCTGGGGATACAAAGACACAAATGAAACAGTCCCTGCCCTCAAGGAGATTCCATTCTATTTGAGGAGAAAGCCTGGATTTGTGGGAGTACATCAAAATAGATGCAAAGTAGGGGAGGTTAGGGACCGGACCTAGAATTCCATTAACTCAAGGAACTTTCAGGTGAGGAAACCCAGGCTACCAGTGCAGGTCAGCCCCTTCTTTACAACTTAAAGCCTCAGCAATGGGCCTGAGATGCTGGGAATTTAAATGACTTGCCCATGGTCACACAGCAAAGGTAAGAGAGAGAACTTGAATCCAGATCTTTCTGGCTTTGGGACCAACTCTCTATCCCACAGGCCAATGCCCCTCTAGACATTGCAGATCTACAAGGTAATTTCAGGGCGAGGGATGAGAAGAGGCTTCGTGTAGGAGGTGGCATTGGTGCCAAGCTTGGAATAGAAATCTAGTGTCCCGGAGATAATAAAGGTTATGAGCTATTTTCAACCTGTTCTGCTGTAATTTCCCGGGCCTTCAGCATGGAAGAAAATAACATAAGCAACTCTTTTAGCTGCATAAAAGAAGCTTCCTTCCAAATAACGTCCTCCTCTTGAGAATGAATGCCTCTTTAGGAAGAGTATTCTGGTTTGGTTTGGCTTTTAGACTAAAGGCTGGCAAGCCGAGTATCATCGGAGTAAAGAGAATTCTGCTAATTGCATTTACGTAATGTTTGTGCGGTGTTCCACATAGGGAATTACATGTGAACATCACAAAATCCTTTGGAGGAAGGTGTATATCATCCATGCTTTACTGATGAGAAACCAGTTGGGTGTTTTACTCACAGGCACACAGCTATTGCTGGATAAAGGGGGCTCTCCAGAGTATTCCTGGCTCAAAAGTCCCCTGTTCTGCCTCCTCCTCTCAGGCTGCCTCAGTATGGGTGCTGGCTCACTGAGAACTTGCTATTCAGTAGAATGGAACCAGTGTAACAGCATCTATGCTGTGGGTCAGCCATGGGGGTAGGGAAGCAGGCCTTCCTGTGCACTGGTACAGCATCAGTACAGACTGGGGCTAGGATGCTGGAGGGGAGAGCAAAAATCCAAGCAAACAAATCTCAAATCAGGGATCTGAGACTTGGAGCGTGGAATCAAAGATGGTGACTGCTGGAAAGATGCAAGAGGCTTTCTAATGGGAATGTCAGGTTTTACTAAGCATTGAGATGAACCACTACATTCAAGGAGCCCCAGCAGTGGGAGATGAGCAACACCACGCCCAGGACAATCAATCAATCAATCAACTTTTATTAAATGCCTATTATGTACCAGGTACTATGCTAAGCCCTAAGGTTACAAAGAGGGGCAAGACAATTCATACCCTTGAGAAGCTCACAACTGCATGTGAACAAATCTATACAAAGCAAGTTAAATATGGGATAATTAGGGAGTAATTACTAAAAGGAAGGCACTGGAATTAAGAGGGGTTGGGAAAGGTTTTCTGTAGAAAATGGAATTTAAGAGGAAACAAATAAAGCCAGGGAGGTCAGTAGTTAGAGCAGAGAAGGGAGAACATTCCAGGCTTGAGAGAACAGTCAGAGAAAATGCTGGAGCCAGCAGATGGAGGCTCTTGTTTGTGGAACAGCTAGGAAGCCAGTGTCACTGAGTTAGAGAGTACATGTTGGGGAGTAATGTGTAAGAAGAAGGGAAAGGAAGAAAGGGGCTAGGTTATGAAGGGCTTCGAATAGCAAGCAGAGCCTTTTACGTTTGATCCTGGAGGTGATAGGAAGAGGTAATAGGAAGCCACTGCAGTTTAGTGTGTGTGTGTGTGTGTGTGTGTGTGTGTGTGTGAGAGATACAGATGGACCTGCACTTTAGGAAAGGCATTTCAGTGGCTGAATGGAGGCTGGATTGGAATGGGGAGAGACTTGAGGCAGGCAGACCCACCAGAACATTATTGCAATAGTCCAGGTATGAAGTATGAGGGGCTATACCAGGGATATAATAGTGTCAGAAGAGAAGAGGAGGTATACCTGAGATGTTGCAAAAGTGAACTCAACAGTTCTTGCCACCATATTGGATATGGGGGACGGAGTGAGAGATAGTGAAGAATCAAAGATCACTTCTAGGTTGTGAGACTGAGGGACTGGGGGTGGTGGTGGTGATGCCTCTTATAGTAACAGGGAGGGTAGGGGAAGTGGAGGGTTTAGGGGGAAAGACAATAAGTTTGGATTTGGACATATTGAATTTAAGATGACTGGACATCCAGTTCAAGATGGCACTTGGAGATTGCAAGATTGGAGGTCAGCAGAGAGAATGGGGAAGGGAAGGTAGGTTTGAGATTCACCAACATAAAGATAGCAATTAAATTCATGGGAGCTGATGAGATAACAAAATAAAGTAGTATAGAATGAGAAGGACAGAGGGTCCGGAAGAGAGCCCTGAGAGATACCTACATGTAGAGGGTGGGATCTGGAAGAGGATCAGCAAAGGTAGGAGGACAGTCAGGAGAGAGAGAGATGCCCCAAGAATGTAGAGAGAAAGGATTATAAAGAAGGAGAGAGTGACTGACAGTGCCCAAGGCTCCAGAAAGGTCAAGGAGAATGAAGATTGAACAAAGGCCACTGGAATTGGCTACTGTGAGATCATCAATAACTTTGGAGAGAGCAGGTTCAGTGGAATGGTAAAATTGGAAGACAGATCATAAAGGATTAAGAAGAAAACAAGAGAGAAAATGTAAGTGCCCATAGTAGACAGCTTTTTAAAAGAAGTTTAATTGTTATAAAGGGCAAAAGACAGGTAGGATGAAAATTAGCAGGGATGGAAGGATAAAATGAGGAGGAATGTTAGGCAACAAAAGACATGGGCATGTTTGTAGGCGGTAGGAAATGAGCCAGCAGATAGGTAGAGATTGAAAGTGAGTAAAAGAGTGGGGTTGACCGAGGGGGCAATCTCATCTGAATTAGGAAGGGTGGATGGAATGGGGTCACTTGAGCAGGTAGAGATGTTTGCTTTGGTAAAGAGTAAGGCCACTTCATTATGTGAGACGGAGGTGAAGAAGAGAGTTGCCAAAGATACCTGAATGGTAGGAGATGAAGAAAGAGGGGAGAAGAGGGAAGTCTGGGTGAGCTATTTTCTGTAGACATGAGGTGGAGGTCTCAGCTGAGAGACAGATGGAAATGATCTGGTCTCTTTCTGTAGAATTTACAGCTCTTTCTAGCCTTTTAATAGGACACAGCTCTGGGTGTGCCATATTCAGAATCACATGGAGAGGGACTTGGCTAGGATAGTTTCAAAAATTAGGGAACTGCTTCTTTTCTTTTTTAACCTCAGAAGTCATTTTATTTGGAATAGAACATGTCCAGTACAGAGTCAAAATGGAAGAGGGATTTTCTGGCCTATTCTTCATACTGTTGATTCCATTTACAGATGACATTGCTCTGATTCCATTAAGTTCCATATCAAGCCCTCCCTAAAGGACAGATTCAAACTATCTGGGATATATAAAGAAAAACAAAGGGATAATGTCTTTTCTTTAGACTATAACTCACAGTTTGGCTAGCACTTTGAATTAGTCCTTTGGAACAGCTTATTTATAATGGCGGTAAAAACAAAGCCAAGATGCAATGGTGGATAGAGCACTGCCTTAGTGTCAGGAAGACCTGGGTTCAAATCATTGAATCAATCAGAGCCACAAGCCAGTCTGAAAAACTTGTAAGTTGCAAAATAAAATAAAATAAAATAAAATAAAAAATAAATACAAATTTAAAAAAGTTACTGAGCACAACCATAAAGGGTATATGTAGAGTGTATCCACATGTGAGGTTCCCTATAAGTAACACACACAATAGTGTAGAGTGTATCACAGGTTTAGAACTTGAAAGGAATTGAGTCATCCAGAATTGCAGGATTTGAATGTTTGAAGGTTTGCTGTGGCCATCTAGTCCAACTGAGAAAGGAAGTTCCCTTAAAATATATCTGACAAGTGGTCCTCCAGCCTCTGTTTGAAGCCCTCCAATAGGAAGGAGGGCCAGCCCATCCCTAAGGCAACTGTTGTATTTTGAGAGATCTTTCATTGTTGGGAAGGTTCCCTCCACCCCACCCACTTTCCCACACCTCCCATCCCCACCCCAGGACTTCAAGACTCAATGTCTCCATTTGCAGCTTCTACCCACTGTTCCTAGATCTTCTCTCTTTGGTAATCTGGTCTAACCATTGCTTCACCAGATCTCCATCAGATGCACCATGTTACCATTGGGCCTTGGGGAAAATGAGCTGAGCCACAGCTATTAGGAGGAGATATGGAGCAGTGATTTCTCTAAGGGCAAGAAAACATAGAAATATGTTCTAGGTGGAAATCTCTTCTAGAAGGAAGTCTGCAGAACAATAGAGAATCAAGGCTGGGGCCTTTCCATAGATCATTGGCATCAAAGCTGAAATTGATGCCATTAAGGACCCATATAAATGATTGCTGTTTCCCACAGCAGTGGTAGAGACTTGTCTCTCTGTGCACCCAAACCCATCCTCAATGCGGTATGGAAGGCTGTAGAGAAGAAATTCCATTCTTTTCAGGATATTTTTCAATATTCACACTTCACCCTCAGGTCTGCCATCATCATCAAATTATAGGACTTCAAATATAGAGGTGAAAGGGACCTTAGAGGACATTTAGCTCAACCTTATCCCCATTTTATTGATGAAGAAACAGAGGTCCCAAGAGAAAGAATTTGCCCAAAGTAACACAAGTAGGAAATAGCAGAGCTAAGCTTTGAATTAAATTCCTCTGACTCCAAACCCAGTGCTGTTTCCATTGCAGGGAGTCGACAAATCTTTACTAAGTGCTCACTATGCACCAGGCCCTGTGCTAAACATTGAGGATACAAAGAAAGGCAAAAAAAATCCTCTAGCCTCAAGGAGCTTGGATTCAAAAGGGGGAGAAAATGAGAGGAGGAAGAGGAGGAGGAGGAGAAGAAAGAAATAAAGAAAGCAAGAAAGCAAGAAAGAAGATGATGACGAAGAGGAGGAAGAGGAAGAGAATTATTTAATTCTCATAAACAACATACAAGATAGATACAAGTAGGTAGAAGGTAATCTCATTTATCATTTTTATCATTTTTTTTAATTTAGACTCAGTGGGAAAAGATTATAGACATTATGCCCTATGTATTGGGATGGATAGGTTCCTATCTTCTCTTCCCTGAGATGGTTACTTAAGGGGCTTCTCAGCAGAGTTCTACTAGCTTGATGAGCTTACAAAGCCAGGAATCTTTCTTTGAGGTTTTGAATGCATCTCACTATAAAGCATGGGTGTGCCCATTGGCACCTTATTGAGAAGACCACAGGCATCTGGTGGCAGCTGTCCCATAATGAATTGCTTGGCTCAGTCACTTGGAAGGATGAAGTCATACAAAATGAGCCACCCTTCTCAGCTGGTCTATCAAAGATAGTTAACATACCACACTTGGGATTTTTCTGACTCATGATGTAAACATGTAGTCCAACACCCTATGTTAAGGGCTTACACAAACTAGGTTTTACCTCAGTAATTTTCTCTAAAAATTCACTGTCTCCCAGGCTCATATTTTCCCTGGAGATTCAACAGAAGAAAAGATTCAAGGCAAGTGGAACATGTTAATTATCATCAGATATTTGAAGGGTTATGTGGAATAATGATTAATTAGACTCATTCGGCTTGGCCCCTGACCACAGAACCAAGGAAAAGTGGGGGGGAAGTCACCAAGAGGCTCATTCAACCTTGAAGTAGACCAGAATGGTAAAGAGCCTTGAGTCCAGGTAATGAGGACCTACTGAAGCAAGAAAACTGACCAGGAATCAGCACCAGTCCAAAGTGGAGTGGGCTCCCCCCAGAGGTGGCATTCGTCCTGCTTGAAAGTCTTCAGGGAGAAGCTGGACGACTCACTTGTTGGGTGTTTTGGATTTTCTTTTGCACATATTGGTTGGAGTGAATGATTGCTTAGGTCCCTTCCAACTATGAAACTCCACAATTTTATTTCTTCCCACAAAGTATTGCTGAGATTGCTGTTTGCCAAGCTAACATCACATTAGAAGTCTCCTGGCTTCCTAGGGCACAGTTTGAAGACATGATAGAGATTCCCTCAGATTTGTCCTACTTAATGACTTTGTTCAATCTTTTCAGTTGTGTCTGACTCTTCATGACCCTATTTGGGGTCCTCTTGGCAAAGCTACTGGAGTGGTTTGCCATTTCCTTCTCTTACTCATTTTACAGATGAAGAAACTGAGGCAAACAGGGTTAAATGACTCTCCTGGGATCACACAGCTGGTAAGTGTCTCAGGCCAGATTTGAACTCAGGTCTTCCTGACCCCAGGCCCAGTGCTCTATCTAGTGAGCCACCTAACTGCCCAATCAATTTCAGTCGACTGATACGGGGACAAATTATACTAACAAAGATAAAATCTGTTTCAAAGGGTAATGAAGCCCTGGGAAAGACCTTGGAGACAAAGCTGGGGTGAGTGACAGACAATGAGAAGCAGAGGAGGCCTCTAGGGTTGTGAGCCCAGTGGAAGCTTTCTTTCTCTACACCTCCCTGCCGACACAAGTCGAGCCTGTAGTTCACTAAGACCCCCAAATTTCTTTCAGACAGATTGCTCTCTAGATATGCCCCCCCCCCTCCAGCTTGTACATGTAAGGTTGAATTTATGGATCCTGGTGGGGTCCTTGCTTTGTGTCGATTTGACAAGTCATCTGTGTCTTTATCCAAGCCATTGAGAAGAATGCTTTCAAATACACACCCACCCACTCACACCCACCCACACAGATCCCTGGGGCACTCTAGGAGAAACCCTTATTGAAGCTGAAGCTAAGGAACTGATGACAACATTTGGACTCCATTATTCAAAGAGTAATGAATCTATCTCCTACCACCATCTAACTCACTTGATTGTTCATACAAAAAGCTGGGGAGATTTTATCAAATGTTCCGTGAAAATCCAGGTTTACGATATACATCATTCCTTTAATTTCAAAGTATCTTACTGTCAAAAAAAAGTGGGGGGGGGATGTAGGTGGGTTTGGCCAAGGCTTTTTTACTTTTTTTTTTTCCCATGCCAAGACTTGAAGTAGAATAATAGAATAAACATTTATTAAGTGTCTACTATGTGCCAGGCACTATATAAGTACTTTATAAATATTATCTCAATCATCTCTTTTCCAAATCAATCATCCCTAATTCTTACACTGGATCCTTATGACCTAGACTCATTGCTTTACACAAACCAATTTGAACTATCTTTGAATATTGCTTCCTTTTCTAGTTAGTCACTAACCATCACTTTAAAAATATATGAGAGAGAGAGAGAGAGAGAGAGAGAGAGAGAGAGAGAGAGAGAGAGAGAGAGAAGAGAGAGAGAGAACCCTGGGAATTTTAATTGACTACAAGGCTAAGAGGAATCACCAGGGTGATAAGGAAGCAAAAAAAAAAAGAGAGAGAAAAGTAACTCAAACTTAGGTGTGAGGCATCATAACCTAAATCATTAGGTGCTTATTATGATGAATTCAACCAAGGGCAGACCATAACTGGAGTATTACATGCAGTCCGAGGCATCATGACATTGAAGAGTTTCCAAAGGAATCCAAGTAGGATGGTTAACGGCATTAAGTCTATGTTGTAAGGATCCACTGAATTAGGAATAGTTGACTTGGAAAGAAATGACTAAGACAAATTTTGTAAAGTGCTTAGTATACTCTCTGGGATGTAATGGGAACTTAATAAATGCTTATTCCATTATTATATTCTAAGACTTCGCATGTAAAAAAAAAGTTATGTTCAAATATTTGAAGACCAATCATATGAGAAGGGTTAGACATTTTTCACTTGTTCTAGGCTTTCAACCTAGGAGTCATTCTAGACTATCTCTCATCACCGTCCTCCTTATCCAATATGGTACCAAGGCCTGTTGATTTCACCTCTGCAACATCTCTCAAATATACCCCCTTTTCTCTTCAGACTACTACCTCTCTTGTGCAGGCCCCTATCACCTCATGTCAGGATTATTGTGATAAGTCCTGGTAGATCTGCCTGCCTCAAGTCTTCCCCCACTCCAATCCATTCTCCATTCAGCCACTAAAGTGATTTTTCTAAAGTGCAGGTCCAATCATGTCACCCCAACCTAGTCAATAAACTCTAGTGGCTTCCTATTTGCCTCCAGAATCAAATGAAAAATGCTGTATTTAGCATTCAAAGCCTTTCATAACTTAGCCCCATTCTACCTTTCCATCTTCTTACACCTTAGTCCTCCCCAAAAATGTAGTCTCTGATCCAGTGATACTGGCCTCCTGGGTATTCCACAAACAAGATGCTCCATCTCTAGGCTCCAGCATTTTCACTCTCTCCTTTTCACTCTGACTATTGACCCCTCTGGCTTCCTTTAAGTCCCAACTAAAATCCCACCTTCTACAGGTAGTCTTTCAGAACCCTCTTAATTCCAGTGCCTGCCTTCTGTTACTTACTGGTTATCCTGTATATAGCCTGCTTTGTACATTTTTGTTATGTGTAATGTCTTCCACAAGATTGCAAGCTTTTCAAGGACTGGGATTGTCTTTTTGGCTTTTTTTTTTTTATCCCCAGGGCTTAGCACAGTGCCTGGCATACCGTAGGCATTTAATAAATGTTGATTGGTTGGTCCCTGAGGGAAAAACTAGGGCAATGGTGGAAGTTGCCCAGAAGCCCATTAGAGTTTATAGTCAACAAGACTTGCAGAGAATTAGACCAATCCCAAAGTAAATGGTTTGCCTTTGCATTACATTGGAAGCTTTTAAGGGGGGCATGCTGACCATTTATAAGGACTGTTACCTTGAGGATTCCTTTATAGGTGTGGATTGGACTAGAAAGCCTCAAAGGTCTTTTCCAACTCTAAAATATTCTGCAACTTTGTGACATCTTGACAGTGTCCTTCCTAAAATGTTCTCAGGACTGCCCACGATGGTGCAAATGTGGCCCTGCGGTGGAATTCTCCCTTCGGTGCTTCCAGACTCTCTGTCTCCAGAACGGCGGCTGAAGATTAAGCTTGCTTCCAAGGCTGCCACCAATCTATCTGCAGACTCACCTGGAGCTTGCTGTCCCTTAGGGATCTTGGACCTTTTGCACAGGAGTTGGTGTCTAACCTCATCAACCCCAGCCTGTGCTTGTGCAAATGATTTTTCAAACCCAAGTGTGGGTTTTTTTTACAAATTTTGCTATTAAATGTCATCTTAGTAGACTTGGCCCATCACTTGAACCTGTCAAACTATTTTTGGCTCCTCATTCTTTCATCCAGTGTATTAGCTCTCCCTCTCAGCTCCATGTCATCTGAATTCTAAGAAATTCATTTTGCAGTCTGTGTGAAGAGTGAATATTCCACAGTCGGAATGTAGATGTTTGCACATTTGATTCTGTTGAGTTAGGCAGGTACCAAAATAGCGCGTTTTCTCTCCGACAGCGTGATTTGTTTTCTTGTCCCAAGCTCAGCATTCAGGGGTTTTCTTTTTCATTTGATCCCAACCCCCCCATCTGTACTTGATCCTTTTGAAAAGTTGAGTGAATGATCATCGAGGCACAATGAACACGTCAAGATGATTACTGTCTGTCCAACTTATCCAGAGTTGACCCATTTTTCAACTTGCTGGGCCCTTCCTTCCACCCCCTTCTTCCCTTGAATTGGCATGAATGCCAAGTTTATAATATGGCAAGCTCTGAAGCGTGGAGCAAACGGAAAATTGGGTTAGCCTGGCCAGGCTGGGATACCAATCACAAGTTTCTTGTTTTGTTTTCTTTAGACTGGCGTAGTGGGGACATGGTTTCAATTTCATTACTGTGGGGGAACTCCTAGTATGTAGATTCTCTCCATGAAAGATCATGCAGCTCCTATTATTTTCAGCTTCAGGGATTCATCTGGGTCACTGAGAAATGAAGCCATTTGCCCAGAGACCCACAGAGTCAGAATCAATAAACATATATTAAGCATTTAGTATGTGCTAGGCACTAGGGATACCTACTAAGAAAGGCAGAAGACATTTCCTGCCTTCAAGGACCTCACAATCTAGTGGGGGAAGAAGACACATAAAAATAAGCTGAAAAGCATGGGGTCATGATGAAGTCCTGCAGCACGGTAGGAAATGAAGAGATGGCTGCCCTGGTCACCCTCCTTAAATGGTGCAGGATCTTCTAGGAATTCCAGATAATGGCTCCATAGCCAGTAGGTGTAGCATAGGCTCAAAGGATCATTCATTTAGAGCTGAAAGAGACCATAGAGGCCATGTTGTCTAACCCCTTCATTTTATAGAGTAGAAACTCAGGCCTAGGGAGATTAGGGAATTGTCCAAGGTCATGCTGTTGGTAAGTTTCAGAGGCAGGATTTGAACTCAGGTGTTCTTGACTCCAATGGTGCCCCCTCACCCCACCCACTCAGACGCATTTTTTCTCTCCCATATGGCACAGGGGTCCTGAGAGTACCTGCTTTTGGAGGTTCCAAGTGGGACATAGAGAACACTCATGAAGCCCTTCAAAGGAATGATGTTGAGTACGGAATGGGGACTCTGAGGAAGATGGTTTTGCTTTAGCTGGTTACCTTAACACCCTCTCTCACAGATATAATCTTAAATAGCCTCTGCTCTAGTCTTTTCTTTTTAAGAATTGGGCAATGTTTGATGGTGCTATCTATTGGCTGGTTTGTGAGAGGGGCATGATGAGGAACCTGACACCTTGGCAATGGAAAAGTATGTGGACACAATGATGAGGGCCTTTCCTTCCTTTACCTGTGATCGTATTTCTGTTTAACTCTTTTTGCACAATTTTCTTTTTTCTTTTTGTAATTAATTTTTAAAAATTAATTTATTTTAGCTTTTGAGTTTTAATATTTTGTCCCCCTCCCTCCTTATCTCCCTCCCCAAGACAGCACAAAATCTGATATAGGCTATACATACGCATTCCTATTAAACATATTTTCACATTAGTGATGTTGTAAGTAAGAATTAGAACCAATGGGAGGAACCACCAGAAAGAGGAAACGAAACACAACAGAAGAAAAAAAGATATCAAATAGTCTGCTTCGATCTGCATTTAAACTCCATAGTTCTTTCTTTGGATGTGGATAGCATTTTCCATCATGAGACTTTTGGAGATGTCTTAGATCCTTGCATTGCTGCGAAAGGTTAAAGTCTGTCAATATTAATCATCGCACATGGCTGTTACTGTGTACAATGCTCTCCTGGATCTGCTCACTTCACTCAGCATCAAACCACACAAGTCTTTCCAGTTTTTCTGAAGTCGGCCTGTTCATCATTTCTTATAGCACAATAGTGTTCCATTATTCATATTCCACAACTTATTCAGCCATTCCCCAATTGATGGGCATCCTCTCAACTTCCAATTCTTTGCCACCACAAAAGAGCTTCTATGAATATTTTTGTACATGTGGGTCCTTTTCCCATTTGTATGATCTCTCTGGGATATAGCCCTGGAAGTGCTATTGCTGGGTTTCTTTTCTTTTTAAAAAATTATCTTTGGGGTGGAAATAAATCACATTCCATGAGAAGTGCAGGAGGATGTTATATTTCCTTAATCTCATTTGATTCCACAACCATTTCTTGCTAGCCTGCTCTTCTGATGTGTCCCATCCTTGCCTCTACTTCTTAGAATCTCTGACTTGCACTTGAATGAACCGATGTCAAATGGAGAAAGCAGTCTCTACAGGGACTGCAGCAGCAGCAGCAGCAACAACTGAAAGCAGGGGCCCCAAAGAAGAGATTCCAAAAATCACCAACCCTGCTCCTTCAAAGAGGTGGGGATCTATAGGGATGAAATGCTTCATGTGGTGTCAGACTTTGGGGGCAATACATTTGTTAGTTTTGCTCATTTGGTTTATTTTTCCTTTTCAAAATTATATTTGAATGAGGCATGTGGAGATACACTGGGTATGTAAATGATGTAAAACAAAAGGTATTAACAAGCATTTAAAATAAAAATCTAGCCTCCTTCTAGACTCAGTTACCAACATCATCTCCTGGGGTCCCATTGGCTCATGCTGCTGGCACATAGTAGGTGCTTAACAAATGCTTGACTGACTCTCCACCCCAGCTCCATCACTGTATGTTTTCTTATTTTAATAGGTTGTGGTTTTTCTGGCCTTGTTTCCTTGTAAGTGTGTTTGTTTATTGTTTTCCTTCAGTAGAAAGTAGCCTCCTTGAGGGCAGGTTCTGGTTCCACTTTTCTTTTTATCTCCAGCAAAGAATTTAAGTCTGGTACACAGTAGATATTAAATTAATTCTTTCTGAATTGTCTTGAATTGAATTAAATCATTAAGAGCCAGAAGGTCCAATTCTTTATACGTTGGAAGACTCAAAATGTGGTTTTTTTTCAAACTTAAAAAAATAACACAAAACCCCACTTCAATTGTGTTGCAATATTGCCCCAGGATTTCACTTCAAAGCTGTGAAAGGCTCCCTCCCAGTCTGGACCCATTCTGGCTCTGTGCTCTCAGTTCTATCCCAGCTTCTTTATTCCACAGGGGGAGCTTTTCTCCCGGGAGTTGGCCTTCCTTTGCTGAGGTCTTTGGACTTCAAGGATTTTATGAAGGAGAACATGTACACTTATAAATGGGGAAGCAGAGAGGGCTGGAGTGGATACTGGGGCCCTTTGGGGGGGGTGGGGACAAGGAGGCTAGATAGGGAAGCAGAAGACCTGGGTTCAGATTCCAGTGCTACTGCTTATTACTTTGGCAGCAAATAATAGAGGACATTTGCCCCACTTAGGTCTCAGTTTCCTTTTCTATAGAATATAGGGTGGGACTTGCAGACCTGGGGGAGAGGGCTTCTTAGGTTTATGATCTTTCCTTACAAATGAAAAGCCATGCATTTAAAGAAATTTGTGGAAAGTTGAAAGCTTCCTTTCCTTTCCTTTCCCTTCCTTTCCCTTCCTTTCCCTTCCTTTCCCTTCCTTTCCCTTCCTTTCCCTTCCTTTCCCTTCCTTTCCCTTCCTTTCCCTTCCTTTCCCTTCCTTTCCCTTCCTTTCCCTTCCTTTCCCTTCCTTTCCCTTCCTTTCCCTTCCTTTCCCTTCCTTTCCCTTCCTTTCCCTTCCTTTCCCTTCCTTTCCTTTCCTTTCCTTTCCTTTCCTTTCCTTTCCTTTCCTTTCCTTTCCTTTCTCTTATAAACTTTCCTAGTAATGAAACCATTCCTACAATTCCATTTCTCCAAGTTCCAGGGATGATTCTTTTTTATTTGTATATTCTTTCTGTTCTCCCCTGAAGTCACTCTCCAGTGCCTTTTTGTGGCATGGATGATGACCTTCGGTTCATGAAGGCTACTCCAGCATAGTTAATGCCCTGATACTGGCTTCCCATTGGGGAAAGGAGGGCTGCAAGCACAGACCCAATGACATAGGCTGAGCTGCTCTTAAAGTTTATAGGGCACTATAAACTTTGGTTAACATCCAGGCCACAGTCACTGAGGGAAACAAGGCCTGAGTTATGGAGCAGGTATGCTTTGCATTGGTGGAGGGAGGACTCCAAGGACTCCATTATTCTAGTTCCTTCCTTCATCCCAGGCCATCTCCAGTTGTCCTGATCTGTATCTCACCACAGGACCCAGATGGCTTCAGAACAGAGAGTGTGGCTGATAATGTTGCACAGTCCTCCCTGACTTAAATCCAATTCACTTGCATGTCATGGCATCACTTCCTTGACGTGAAGTTCCTCTTTGAAAATGAAGGACAAACAACAATCCTTCCTTCATGCTTAAGTATTCTTCTGCTGGAAAATAAATGCAGGACAGGTAGACAAGCAGCTGAGTACATCTAATAAATTCGCCCCCATGCCCTTCGAAAATCAGGCAGGCCCTAAGCTAGCATGCATCAAGTGAATGTCGGTTTTGTACTAGGTGCTATGCTAAACACTAGGGATATGAAGAAAGAATAACAACAACAACAATGAGAGTCCTTGCTCCCAACACACTCCCAGCCTAATGGGGAGACGACACCCAAACTACCGTGGACGAGCAACGCATGTCCAGAGAAATTCAGGGTGGTCTCGGAGGGAAGGCACTACAATTAAGGAGGACTGGGAATGGCTTCCTGCAGAAAATAGGACACTAGTGGAGATGTGAAAGAAGGCAGGTTATCCAGGAAGCAGAAGCGAGGAGGGTTAGGATAGTTGGGTTCCTCTAGGCATGAAGAAGAGCTGGTGAAAACATTGGGAGTGGGGAGATAAGGTATTGGATTCCAGGAATAGCAAGGAGGTCAATGTTGCTGCATCAAAGAGTATGTAAGGGGGTGGAGGGAGGAAGGTGTGAAACATCTGGATTGGTAGGAAGGGGACAGATTAAGAAAGGCTTCAAAAACCCAGAAATTCTATGTGTGATATTGGAGGTACTCAGAAGCTATCGGAGTTTCTTGAATGGGTGACATGGTCAAACTTGCACTTTAGGAAGGTCACTTTCGTGGCTGAATGGAAGACGGACTGAAGTCGGGGAGACTCTAGGCAGGTACCCCCCCCCCAAGCAGGCTATTGCAATAGTCCAAATGTGAGGTTATGGGTGCCTCCACCAGGGTGGTTGACGTGGCAGAGGAGAGAAGGCAAGGAAGGCATGTGGCTGGTGAGTCTTCCAGGATAGAAAATGACAGCAGGAAACCATTTTTGTTTCCAAAAAGATTTGTGCCAGTAGCAAGCTTTAAGTTGAGTCAAGGCACTGGGAATGGCTGGATCTGCTTTTATGTATGTTTTCTAAATGTAAAAATCACATGCTGAAGCCAAAGGGGCTGCCTGGGCTGGTGATAGGGTAATGACACTTGAAATGTGTAGCCAGGGAAGAAACTTTGCAAAGGCAACCTTTTCAGGGGCCCCTGAAGTTCTTATTGCTTTCCACAAAGATGTCAGCCTTGCCTGGGTCATTCAAGGTTCAGGAGCCATTTGCCTTTATTTTAAGCCAAGGACATGGAGGTGATGGGCAGAAGGGATTTGTCTTGGATGTTTGAATCAAGATAGGTCCATCTAGTTCTTCGGAGTGTGACTTTTCCCCACCCTGAAATGTTTTCAAGTTTAAAGTTTTCCACTCCTGCTGTTCTTGGCAAGGGTACCCATCAGACTTCTGGCTGCCGTAAAATGTTTGCCCATCATTTTCCTTTTTTCCTTGTTCTGCTGTCTGGGGCTCTGTCTTCTGTATGCTCAGGCTGCAAAAGAATTCTTCTGGTTATGCCTAATTTCAAGCAAAAGTATACCATGTGGTAGAAACCAAGGGCAAAGGAGGGCCAGGTGTGGATCATGGAGAAACAAAGGAGCCAACCCCATGGATCATCTGTCCAGCTGTGCCAAGGACAGATTCAGAGCTAGAGGTGTTGAGCTTGGAGTCACAAGACCCAAATTCAAATCCTAGAATTTCTACTTACAGTTAGGAAGTCACTTAACCTGAACGGGCCTCCGTTTCCTCATCAGTAAAATAAGAAACCTGAAATTAGTTACCCCTACAATCCCTTCCTACTCCAAATCTATGATTCAATGATTTAATGTCTCCATCATCACTGTGGATTCACAGAATTGATTGGTGATCATATATCTTGGACTTTCATTTATAACCAAAATGTCAACCAGTACACAGAAAAGATGGCTCATGAGCTTTTGACCAGCCCTCATTAAACAAGCCAAAGTTCAAAGACACAGCAGCCACAAGATTTGGCTTGCCCTCAAGGGGCTTACCTTCTAGTGCAGTCAGTGTTGGATATCACTTGTATGCAAAGAGGCAAAGGAAGGGATTCTCTGGGTTTGTGGGCAATGGCTGTTATTTTCTTACTCCTAAAGTCAAGACACTCTCTCTAGTTCCACTCCCACCTAAATAACTTTTCTCCTCCATCTCCACCTTTTCTTTTAGATCCAACTGGTATCAACAAATCACTTAGACTCCATGTCATTTTAAAGGACAAGAACTTCAGGCTCCCACATCCCCCAGGCAAATATCTCGTCCTTTGCCATGGTTCCAGGGACAGAAACAGGTAAGTCGAGGCCAGCCCTGTCCCAGTGCCACAGTCAAATGGGGAAGCTGGAAAGCCTGGAATAAAGGGTATTTCTATCAACACTAGAATTTCACTTCAATAAGGAACTTTCCCTCTGCCTGAAGAAATGATCATCTGACCAGGGGTCTTAAGTGCTGGCTGGACGTTTAGCCCTTCATGCTTTGCAGGAGAGGGTTCCAGCTCTATGGGGTCCCAGGTGTCTGGGACTGGAAGTCTCTCACTTTGCGGTTCTGGTGTATTGAGGGAGTGGAAGAGATTAATGGCACAACCCTGCTGGTTAGGGGGACACAAGGGGACTGACCTCATCTGTCTTCTCCCTTGTTTCAGGGTCCCTCTTCCTCTAATGTTTGTATCTTCTAGAAATATTTTAAAACCTTTTCTTCTCTGTGAATATACACCTTCTGGGAAAGACAGCATCCTTAGTCCCAGTGGCAAGAGGAACCCGGAAGATTTTATAATAAATAAAAGATGGTTTGAGGAGGGAGAGAAAACTAACTGTGGGAACTGGAGGGAAATTTCGTAGGTAAGGTGGTACCTGAGCTGGGCCTTGAAAGAAGGGAGGGAGGCAGAGAGGATTCCAGACCTGCCTCGAATCTCGGCAAAGCCATGGAGGTGGACGATAGAGTGCTAATTGAAAGGAACCCCAAAGAGGTCAATTTGGCGGAAACTAAGTACGAGAGGAGGAATAATGGGGAATGAGTCTGGAAAGGTTGACAGAAGCCAGCTTGGAAAGGGCCCAGCGGGCTGGGAGGGGTGTGGTTTCTTCTAGAAACAACAGAGAACCACTGAAAATTTTGGAGGAAGGGAGTGGCATGGTCAGGCTTCTGCTTTAGGAAGAAGATTCTGGCTGGTTTGGAGCTTCTCTGGATTTTGCAAAGGTTTTCTGCCACTTAGGGAACTCACTAAACCAGTGAAAAAAGCCACTATTTTTTCTTTTTCTTTTCTTTCTTTCTTTTTTGAGGAATAACATTTAAATGAATCAGAAAATTCCCATATAAATTTCTACAAGAAAGTTTTCGGCAAATAAAACTGAGCCATTTTTTTTTCTTTTTGAGGAAATAGGAGTTCCAAATGAATCATTCACAAATATTTGGAAAATAGTTCAAAGAAGCAAGTATCAGAACCAGAATTCACCCTTACTTCCCTTGTTGTTATATCTCTTTGCAGAAGTCTCTGTAATTCAATAGTAAAAACAAAAACATCCCTATGGATGGGTGAACTCCCCTTCCAAAGATGCCAGTCTAAGCCCTCCTATGCCCCCCTGTCCTGGGCCACTCCTGTCCAGGTCCTCCCAGAAGTTCAGCTCATGTGCTCCCTTGATCAATCAATCAGTCAAGAAACGTTTAGTAATCACCTACTATATACTAGGCCCTGTGCTAAACACTGAAAATGCCTTCCAAAATATCTTCCTTGAGTTCTCTTGATATTTTATGGATAATAATGGAGTGGCTGGGCCATCCCTGGACTCTCATTTTATGTATGACCAGATTATCTTCCTTACCAATTGTACCCATGTAACAAACAAAGATAAAGAAACCAAAGCCAAAATGTCTAGCTTTGGTGTGAGTGTAGCAGGAATTCTAAGTTTACAGAATCTTAAATTTAGAAATGGAGGTCACCTTAGAGATCATTTTCTCCAAATCTCTCATTTACCAGATGAGGAAAAGAATGACCAGAGAAGTGAAATGATAGGAAAAGGCAGAATTCAAATCCAGGTCCTTTGACTCCATGGACAGGCCCATTCTAATTACGTCATGTTAGACAACTTTACCAACCCCATTGACCCACCTAAAGTTTGGTTATCAAGAAAACCTTACCCTGATAACACCAGTACTCAGTGATGCAACTTCCCACATCTATGGAACTCTTTGCATCTGGATGAGCTCACTCTTTCAATGAAGCCAGCTCTGCACGAGCAGGCCAGGTGGCTCCAAGTCCCAAAGCTTTGGCTGTGTCTGTTCTTGAGCCCAAGACACTGGGAACCCCTACTCCCAAGCCTTGGTGGCAAATGCTTGGAGGGCAGGCTGCTTTGGATTAGGCTTGTAGGCCACAGATGTTTACATTTTGGTCAAACAAAAGCGTATCATCATTAGAACAATTCTGGAAGGAAATTAATTGAGCCTCCGCCCTCTGAGCCCTTCATGGGAAATAGAAGCAGCTGGCCTGATTGACCCAGTGCTATTCACAGCCCAGGCAACAGACCTACTATTGTTCAGCTCCTTCTCAGCCTGGGCTGAGTCAGGCAGCCAATGCCTGCCTCCTCCTCCCTCTTCCCAGTAGTCTGAGAACATTTGAACCCACCTTGGGAGCCCAGCTCTGACCTCGCCTTGTAGAAGATGACCAAAATCCTAGCAGCAGGAATGGGGAGGGGGTATGGGGGACAGGTTGGAAAAAACCAGCTCATTTGGAATATCAAGTCGATCCTCTCAATACTGACTCTGTACCCACATATGTGCCCAACATCTTGGAGGAAGCCAGGGATCTAGGTGATTTTCAATGACCTTTTCTAGGCCCAACAGCCTACATGTAAAGGCACTGTTGTCAGGGGAATGTTGGATTGAGGTTTTTAGAGTCCGGTTTGGAACTGGAGAGGACCTTGGAGGCTGCTGTGGCCAGCTGGCACCTGATGCATAATCCTTTCTTGAACAGTTGACAAGTACTTCTCTGGTCACTCCTTGAAGACCTCCAGGAGAAAAAAAAAGCTTGCTACCTCATGAGGCAATCTTCCCTCTTCTGGGGATACATATTATGGCCAGAAAGACTTCCCTCACCCCAAACTTCGATTTGCTTCTGTAGAACTTTTACCCTTTGGGCCTTTCTGTGCCCAAGACACAACAATTTGGATCTTCTGCCTGTTCAACAGCCCTTCAGATCCTTGAAGACAGCTACCTTGTTCCCCCTGAAACTTTTCTTATCCAAGCTAAGTATGTCAGTTCCTTTAACTGATCCACATTGAACATGGACCCCAAGGTTCTTTGCCATCCTGGAGGCCTCCTCTGCACACTCTCCAACTTCCCAATCTGCTCCCTAAAATGGCCACCAGACTAAACTCAATGCTCCTAATAGGCTCTGAGTGGGGCAGAATAGAGGAAGTGGCTCTGAAATGGCTCTGCAGTTCTACAAATTGTTTTAATAGAATAGATTCATTTTCACACATTTTGAAAAGCTTCTGCATCAGCAAATCCCATCTTTTCTGTTCAGTATGGTTTGTGACTGAATCCACCTCAACTCTGAAGAGGCTCTGACTGTAGTCTGTTCGGGTATTTTGCTACAGCTCTTAAGCACAGTTCTCTGTTCAATCCATTCAACACAAACAGACCAAAGGAAGCCCTCTGAGGAAGGGGGGAGGCTGATGAGGACAATTTAACTGCCAAAGGAATAAGGACTGATGATGTCATGGAGCTTTCTTTTTGCAAAGAACTATGTGGAAGAGATTTACTTGATCTACATACCACCCCTGAGACAAATGCTCCAGGGATTGTTGTCCCCATTTTTATGATAAGGCAACTGGGATTGAGAGAGATTAGAGGATTTACCCAGGGTCAAGCAGCTAGTATGTGAAGAAGGCAGTGATTGCACTCAGGCCCTCCTCCCTTCAGGTGGAGCACCCTCTCTGCCATGCCTCCCTCCTGTGGGACTTTGAGAATCAGGTTCTGGACACCTGGACACTCTTTCCATTGTGCAGGGTCCTTTGCCATTCTTTCTTCCTGTTGCTAGAACTAGATAAGGAAATAAAAAAGGCTACATTCATACAGCGGTAATTCTTGTTCTTTCAGATTATTCTAACATATTTCTCCTGGAAATTCCTTGTCTTATTAAACTGGTTCCTGAAATCGTTGTGTATTTCTCTATATTTACTTCTCTGTGTATGAAGAGGCAGTGTGAAGATGGCTGAGTACAGACCAGGGCTCAGCAAAACTCTTTCAACATTCCCTTCCAAACAACTTTAAAATAATGCCTCAAATAAAATTTTGGAATAGCAGATACAACAAAAGGTCAGAAGGAGATGTTTTTCCAGGATAAGACAACTTAGGAGGTTTGCAGGAGAGGTCTCTAACACTGGGGTGGGCACAAGCCCAGAGTGTGGCAGGAGCACCAGTGGTGGGCCTTGGAGGTGGCAGTGACACCTTCAGGAACTCTCAGCCCAGATGTTAAGGAGATCAGACAATTGCTTAAAGGACCCCTTGCTGGCACTCCCTACAGCTGGCATGGATTGGCAACTCTATTGCCTATAAGCAGTTCTGGGTTGCAGTTCCAGCTCTGAATGGAGTGCTTGTGATCAGTCACAAGGGAGCAAGGGGCCCTAGTCTCACTTCTACATTGGAGAGGAATATTAGTGCTTGTGGCTACAGGGGACCAAGGCCCTTCCTGGGTAAAGACCAGAGTGCAAACCAGGAGAGGAGTGACCACTCCTCTCCCCAGATCACACCACTTTGGAAGCACTAAAAACCTACAGACCCCCAGACCTAGCTCTGAAAACAGCAGTACAAAAAGCCTGAAGCTTGGCATAGTGCCTCCCCCACCCCCATGGGAGCAGAGCCCAACTTGAACATAAAATTCAAAGTGAAGAAATAGTCTGGGAAAATGAGCAAACAATTAAAATAGTACCTGACCATAAAAAGCTACTACAGTGCCAGGGAAGACCAAGACATAACCTTGGAAGAAGATAACAATGTGAAAACAGCTGCAAGTGAAGCCTCAAAACAAAATGCTAAATGGACCCAAGGCCAAGAAGGATTCCTCAAAGAATTAAAGAATGAGATAAGAGTAGCTGAGGAAGAATTGGGAAAATAAATGAGAGTTGAGCAAGAAAATTATGAAAAGAGAACCAACAATTTGGTAAGAAGCACAAAAAAAAATACTGAAGAAAATATTACTTTAAAAACAGAATTGGTATAATGGTGGAAAAACATGAAAATTAACTGAAGAAAATAATTCTTTAAAAATTACAATTTGTGGCATTTCTACATATTACCAACAAAGCCCAACAGCAAGAGGTAGAAAGAGAAATTCCATCTGAAGATACTATAGACATTATAAAATATTTAGAAGTCTACCTACTGAAACAAACCCAGGAATTATATGAACACAATTACAAAACACTTTTCACACAAATAAAGTCAGATCTAAATAATTGGAAAAACATCAGTAGGCTGAGGTAACATAATAAAAATGAAAATTCTACCTAAGGCAATTTACTTATTCAGTGCCACACCGATCAAACTAATATTTGATAAAGTTAGAAAAAATAATGACGATTCATTTGGAATAATAAGAGGTCAAGAATATCAAGGGAACTAATGAAAAGAAATCCAGGGGAAAGTGACCTAGCCATTCCAGACCTTAAATTGTATTATAAAGCAGCAATCATGAAAACTACTTGGTATGGGCTAAGAAATAGGGAGGCAGATCAGTGGAATAGGTTAAATATGCAAGACACAGTAGTCAGTGACTATAGTAATCTAGTATTTGATAAACCCAAAGACCCCAGCTTCTGGGATAAAAACTCACACTTTGACAAAAAATGCTGGGAAAACTGTAAAAGAATATGGCAGAAACTAGGCATAGATCAAAATCTCATGCCATATATGAAAATAAAGTAAAAAGGGGTTCATGATTTAGATATAAAGGCTGATACTTTAAGCAAACTGGGAGAACAAAGAATAGTTTATCTATCAGATTTATGGAGAACAGAAGAATTCATGACCAAACAGAAGATAGAGAACATTATGAAAAGCAAAATGGATAACTTTGATTACATTAAATTGAAAAATTTTTGCACAAACAAAGCCAATGCAACGAAGATTAGAAGGAAAGCAGAAAATTGGGAAAGAATTTTTACAACTAGTCTCTCTGATAAGGGCTTCATTTCTAAAATATATGGAGAATTAAGTCAAATTTATAAGAATACAAGTCATTCCCCAATTTGATAAATGGTCAAAGGATTATAGTCATATGAAAAAATGCTCTAAATCACTATTGATTAGAGAAATGCAAATCAAAACAACTCTGAGGTACCACATCACCTTTATCAGATTAGCCAACATGACAAAACAGGAAAAGGATAAATGTGGGAGAAGATGTGGGAAAATTGGAACACTAATGCATTGTTGGTGGAGTTGTGAAATGATCTAACCACTGTGGAGAGCAATTTGGAACTATGCCCAAAGGGCTATAAATTGCGCATACCCTTTGACCCAGCAATAACACTTCTAGGGCTATATCCCAAAGAGATCATACAAATGGGAAAATTACCTACATGAACAAAAATATTCATAGCAGCTCTTTTTATGGTGGCAAAGAATTGGAAATTGAGAGGATGCCCATCAACTGGAGAATGGCTGAACAAGTTGTAGTATATGAATGTAATGGAATACTATTGTGCTATAAGAAATGATGAGCAGGCTGAATTCAGAAAAACCTGGAAGGACTTGTGTGGTCTGATGCTGAGGGAAGTGAGCAGAACCAGGAGAACACTGGACACAGTAACAGCCACATTTTGTGATGACTAATATTGATAGACTTAACCCTTCTCAGTAACACAAAGATCTAAGACATCTCTAAAGGCCTTATGATGGAAAATGCTATCCACATCCAGAGAAAGAACTGTGGAGTTTGAATGCAAATTGAAGCATACTATTTACTAATTTTTTTTTCTGCTGCTGTGTTTTGTTTCCCCTTTCTGGTGGTTCCTCCTATTGCTTCTAATTCTTACTTACAACATCACTAATGTGAAAATATGTTTAATAGGAATGTATATGTATAGCCTGTATCAGACTGCACACTGTCTTGGGGAGGGAGGGGGAGAAAAAATTAAAACTCAAAAGCTTATGGAAGTGATTGTTGATAATTCAAAATAAATTAATTTTAAAAAAGCTGGTTAAGTGTGAGGCTGGATCCACAATCAGTTCTTCCAGAGTCCAAGTCTAGCACACTACCCACTGGATCACCTAGCCACCTTGACCCTACACCCTCTGACCTACTGGGCCTTACTTTATGACCTGCCACTAAACTCTTCATGCTATCAGGCCTTGCCAGCCATGCTGGTCCTTTCCTTCTGCCCAGCAGCTGAAGCCTCCTCCATATGTTCTCATACAATCTCCTATGTTTAGTATGTAATGTTTAATCAATGTTTTTGTTTATTTTTTTTATTCATTCATTCACTGCAGTTGTGGTTCTGATGCCTACCCTAAAGCCATGGGAAACAATGAGGAAAAAATTCATTATGTGATGTTCTGAGAGACTGAGGTCATGTTCCCTCCCAACTTCAAAGATCAATACCAATATTCTATACTCTTAATGCAACAAACTTCAAAATTCTGTTATAATAAATCAGGAAACATTTGTTGAAGACCCACTATAGGCAAAGTCTTGGGAATTAATAAAAAATAATTAATCACATCACCAAAAAATGAAGTTGACTGTATCCTAAGAGACAGGAGCAATTGATTACCAATGTGGCAATTATCCATCTCTGTGCAATAAGAACAAAAGTTAAAGGTGATATGCAATTAAAACTATAATATAAAATAATCTGTCGAAAATGGGAGGGAGGCAAAGAGATCATAAAAACAGGAAAAATATCTATACATACAAAAATATGTATAGCAGCTTTTTATTTGCAGTGGCAAACAGTTGGAAATTGAGTGGATGCCCAACAGTTTGGGAATGGCTGAACAAGTTGTGGTATATGAATGTAATGGAATACTGTGCTATAAGAAATGTTGAGCAGGCAGACTTCAAAAAAAACCTGGAAAGACTTTTATGGTCTGATGCTGAGTGAAGTGAGCAGAACCAGGAGAACATTGTACACAGTAACAGGCACGTGTGATGACTAATATTGATAGACGTAATCTTTCTCAGTAATACAAGGATCTAAGACATTTCCAAAGGTCTCATGATGGAAAATACTATCCACATCCAAAGAAAGAACTATGGAGTTTGAATGCAGATTGAAGCATACTATTTGCTGTTTTTTTTTTCTTCTGTTGTGTTTTGTTTCCTCTTTCTGGTGGTTCCTCCTATTGGTTCTAATTCTTATTTACAACATCACTAATGTGAAAACATGTTTAATAGGAATATATATGTATAGCCTATATCGGATTGCATGCTGTCTTGGGGAGGGAGGTGGGGAGGGAAGGGGAGAAAAATTTAAAACTCAAAAGCTTATGGAAGTGTTTGTTGATAATTCAAAATAAATTAATTTTAAAAATAATTAAAAATTATAATTTGGCCTGTGGAAGCTAATGACTCCACGAGACTTCAAGACACAGTAAATCAAAATGAAAAGAATGAAAAAAATAGAAGAAAATATGAAATACCTCATTGGAAAAAACAAACAAACAAACAAACAAACAACTGACCTGGAAAATAGATCAAGGAGAGATTATTTTAAAATTATTGGCCCACCAGAAAGCCATGATCAAAACAAAAAGAGCCTGGACATCATATTTCAAGAATTATGAAGGAAAATTGGCCCAATGTCTTAGATCCAATGGGTAAAATAGAAATAGAAAGAATACACTGATCACCTCCTGAAAGAGATCCCAAAATGAAAGCTCCCAGGGAACTTCCAAAGAACCCGGTCAAGGAGAAAATACTGCAAGCAGCCAGAAAGAAACCATTCAAATATCATGGAGCCACAGTCAGGTTCACACAAGATTTAAAGGCTTCCACAATAAAGGAGTGGAGGGCTTGTAATATGATATTCCAGACAGCAAAGGAACTAGGACCACAACCAAGAATAACCAATCCATTAAAACTGAGTATAATACGTTAGGGGGGGAAATGGATATTTAATGAAACAAAGGACTTCCGAGCATTCCTGCTGAGAAGATCAGAACTCAATGGAAATTTTTATTTTCAAAACAAAACTCAAGAGAAGCATAAAATGGTAAACATGAAAGAGTAATCATAAGGGACTCAATAAGGTTAAACTATTTACAATCCTATATGGCATGATATATGTAACTCCTAAGAACTTTAACATTATTAGGGCAGTTAGGAGTAAACATAAAAAGAGGATATGGATGTGAGTCGATTATGTTGGGATAGTCTCCAAATAAAAATGTAGGGATGAGAAAGAAGGATGGCTGCACTTGGAAAAGGGAGAAGGGAACAGTAGAATGGGGCAAATTTTCTCACATTAAAGAGGTGCACAAGGAAGAACTTTTATAGTGGAGGGGAAATAGTGGGGTGGGCAATGTTTCAACTTTACTCTGGTTAGAATTGCTTCAAAGAGGGAGGAACATAGATACACAATCAGTTGCTTATAGAAATCTATCTTATGGACACAGGAGGGGAAAGAGATATGGGGGGAAGAGCCGATTGGAGGAGGCAGTGGTAGGAAGCAAGAAAAACTTTTGAGAACGGACTGGATAAAAAGAGAAAGAGGAGGATAAAGAAAGGAAAATGGAATGGAGGCATATGCAGTGTTAATAATCACATCTGTGAATGTGAATGTGATGAGCTCACACATTGAATGGAAGTAAATAGCAGAATGGATTGGAAGCTAGAATCCAGCAATATGTTGTATACAAGAGACACACTTGGGACAGAAAAACACACGTGGAGTTAAAATAAAGGACTACAGCAGAGTCTATTATACTTCCACTTAAGTGAAGAGGACAGGGATTGCAATCATGGTCTCAGATAAAGTAAAAACAAAATTAGTCTTAATTGAAAGAAATAATCAGGAAACTACCTTTTTGTTAAAAGGTACTACAAACAATGAAGTAATATGACAATATTATAAGAAGTTTTTCTGATAATGGCCTCATTTCTCAAATATATAAGGAACTTAGTCAAATTTATAAAAATAAGAGCTATCCCCCAACTGACAAATGTTCAAAGGAACAGACAGAAGAAGAAATCAAAGCTATGTACAGTCATTTGAAAAAATGCTCTAAATCACTATTGATTAGAGAAAAGCAAATTAAAACAGTTCTGAGGTACCACCTCACACCTATCAGAAATGACAAATGTTGGCGGGGATGAAGAAAAATAGGTACATTAATGAATTGTTTGTGGAGTAGTAAACTGGTCCATCCATTTGGGAGAACAATTTGGAACTATGCCCAAAGGACTATAAGACTATTCACCTTGACCCAGTAATACCACTTCTAGGTCTGTATCCCAAAGAGATCAAAGAAAAAGGCGAAGGACCCAAACGTAGAAAAATACTGATAGCAGCTCCTTTTGTGGTGGCAAAGAATTGGAAATTGAGAGGATGCCCATCAACTGGGGAAAGGCTGAACAAGGTGTGGTATGTGAATGTGATGCTATAGGAAATAATGAGGGGCATTGTTTTAGGGGAAAAAAACCAACAAACATGGCAAGAGCTATATGAACTGGTAATGCAAAATGAAATGAGAAGAACCAGGAGATCACTGTGCTCAGTGACAGCAGTGTTGTAATGATGACTGATCATGAAAGACGTCACTGCTTTGCTCAATACAGTGATCCAAGACTGTATTCCTAAGGACTCATGAGGAAAAATACTATCCACCTCCAGAGAGAAGTGATGCATTATGAGCACAAGTTGAGGTATAACTTTCTTGCCTTATTTTTTTGCTTTATTGTGTGATGTGACTAATATGGAAATATATTTTTCATTATTTCACATGTATAATTGATATTGTATTGTTTGCCTTTTCAGTGGTGAGGGAGGGGTGGGAGGGACAGGAGAATCTGGAACTCCAAAAGCAAAAAGAAAAGAATGTTAACAATAAATACATTTTTGTTGTTCAGTCATTCCAGTCATGTCCAGCTCCTTGCGACCACATTTGGAGTTTTCATGGCAAAAATACTGGAGTAATTTGCTTTTTCTTGCTCCAGCTCATTTTACAGATGAAAAAACTGAGGCAAATAGGATTAAGTGACTTGCTTAGGGTCACACAGCCAGTTAGTGTTTGAGGCCAGATTTGAACTCAGGTCTTCATGACTCCAGGCCCAGGACACTGTATCCACTGAGTCACCTGGCTGTGACATTCATTTATATTTTCATTATTTTATATATATATATATATATATATGTGTGTGTGTGTGTGTATGTATATATATATATATGTATATATGTGTGTGTGTGTGTGTATGTATATATACATATGTATATATATATATATGTGTATGTGTGTGTGTATGTATATATATATGTATAATATTTATCATAAATAATAAATATTTTAAAAAGGAAAAAGGCAGTGTGGCATAATGAATAGGAAACTAGCCTCTTGGTAAGAAGCCCTGTGTTCTCAGCTTGTTGTCTCTGACCCATGCTGACTCTGTGACCCTTGGCAAGCTAGCTAGCTTCTCGGTGCTTTGGGCTCCTCTCTGAGGCTCTAAATGGCCAATAAGGTGCCTGACCATATTGTGAGAGAAAATTTCCTGTGTCAGTAGATCCCCGGGGCTGGTCCCTCTCCCTGTCTGGGTTACATGTTTCTTCCTTCCAAAAGAATCGACGAAGCCACCCATCAGGATTTCTTAAGTGCTGACTATGCTCGGCCACGGGAGATACAGAGGAGAGCTCCAGGTTAACAGCTGCCCTTTTGTCCTTGTCTGGCCAGCACCTAGAAAAATGGCTGACCCATTACAGGTACATAATAAATGCTTCTTGAATGGAATGGAATTGAAGACTGAGTGTGTGTGTGTGTGTGAGTGTGTATTGTGGGTGAGAATCCTCCCTGAATGTCTCTGGCTATTTCTCCCTTTAGTCAGAGGCCCTGGCTGGCTCCTTAGATGGGCTGGAAGGGGGCAGAGAGAGCATCTTTCTAAAGTGGCTTGGAATGGTGTTATCTGCTTGCCGTCTCAGACGGAGGAGAGAGAGATGATGGGCTCAGGGTTAAGGCTGAAAGTGTTATTGATATAAAGCAGAGCTCAGTTCCCCCCATCTCTGCCTCAGGATGGAATGCACTCCCAAAGCCACTGTCCCTCAGCTCATGAGAGGGAAAAGTTTGGGGGGCTTGGGGTCTTTTGTTGGTTTGTTTTCCAGAATGGTTACCTTCCTCCCAGAAAACAACCCAAGCTTTGGGCAGAAACTGGCACATGGCCTGATTACAATTTGAAAATAGCTCTAGGAAATATTGTGAAAATCACTCATTACGTGTACTTTCAACAAAGTAAACGCGGTTGCTCATGATTAATGGTCTTTTAAAACATAAATAAGATACTGATGATTGTGATTGGAAAGTCACAGTACTCAAGCTGCTTGTGCATTTTCAGGTTACAGAAGTGGAGGCAGGTCACCGTGTGATTAAGCAAAGGGTCAAGGGCAGGGTTGATTTTGGCAGATCTCCTGCAGTCATGTAGGAGTTTAAGTATTGTTTAAATTACACCCTGTGAGAGAGAACAGCAGTCGAATTACTTTAATGGTTTTCACTAATGCATTCAGTGTGCACAAGGTTTTTCAGAATGAGGATTTGAGACTCAGTTTAGCTGCAGCATCTGGGGTACTCATGTGTTGAACTCACAGAATCATTCTAATGGTCCAGATTCTAGCCTTGCTCAAGTCTTGCTTAGGAAGTTGGGAGAACTCATTTGACTAGCTAGAACAATTTGTCCTGACACTATGGAGCCCATGGCGGGGGAGTGGCAGCAGCCCATGTTCTTTCTGGTAGAAGTTCCCCTCTACCATCTCCATCTTCATTGTCAATATGGAATAATGAAAGTGACAACCCTCAAAGGTGAGGAATGGGTCTTGAGAACCCTTCACTCCCCTCCCTCCACTTATTGTAAACCCAGGCCTGGGACAAAATGATTCCGATATCTGGAAGAAGCCCACCACACCCCCTAAGTCCCCTTGGAGTCCACTTTAGGAGGCAAATTCAGTTGGGGAAAGACCTCAGACCCTGGGGTCTGAGTTGCTGGTGGGGAGAACCATGAGGGCGTAGGCTAGTTGGAAGGTGGCAGATTGGTGTTACCCTGTGGTTAGATTGTGGTGGTGGGGAGAAGAGGGTGGACCCAGGTCAGGGAAAAGCTCATCTCTAGTGTGACAGTGAGTGGGAATTGAGGGGGGTGTGGCATGCAGATGGGAAGGAAGGAGGAAACAGCAGTTTGTAGTTTCATATTTTAACTAAGGATTCTTGCTGAGAGGCAGTAAGAAAAGCTGAATTCAGTCCCCACCTCTGCCACAGACTGGCTGTGCTCCCTCACAAGTCACAACCCCTCAGTGCTCAGGGCTTCAAAAACTCGGTCTCCCAGAAAGTGCTGACCCATACTGGTGAAGGAAATGCCTGGCAAGGAAGGAGCTCCCTGATTGATCATAATTCCAGTCTCTTAAAAAGCTAACAAACAAAACCAAAAAGTTTTACTCAGTAGCAGTGGAGCTCAGTTGTTAAGACTTCAGCAGGGCCATGGCTCCTCCAGCACATCCTTGCAAGGTTGCTGATCTGAACCTAAGAACAGGCCTTGATGGGCTAGCTGTATTCCTCTTTAAATGTTCTGTCGTAGCCATCAGGGTGATCTTGGATTCTGACTCAGTCACCCTGGTGACCACGTCCTTCTCCTCCTCCTTGTCCCTTCCCTTTCTCATGCATTCCTCCAAACATGATGAATTAGTACAGTATTCCTAAACCAACTCTGACCATGTCATTCCTCTGTGCAAAAGGCAATTTGTCTTTTTTTTTTCCTTGCTGATTTCACCGCATTACCTCGTTTATAGTTTCTATCCAAGCCAAACTAGTCCATAGACAATATTCCATCTCCTGGTTTCAAGTCTCTGCACACATTGTCCCTCCTCCTAGAAAATGCTCCCTCCTCCTAGTAAGAGCTGCCTTCTGCCTAGAAAGAGCTGCCTTCTGCCTAGAAAGTGCTCCCTCCTCCTAGTAAGAGCTGCCTTCTGCCTAGAAAGTGCTCCCTCTTGCCTAAAAAATGCTCCCTCCTTCTAGAAAATGCTCCCTCCTCCTAGTAAGAACTGCCTTTTGCCTAGAAAGTGCTCCCTCCTCTTTCCAGCTTCTTAGAATCTCCAGGTGCCTTCCTTGCTCAAGTATCATGTCTTACATGAATTCCTTCCTAATTGCCTCCATGGTTAATGCTCTCTCCCATCTCAAAGTTACTTTGTCTTGTATTGTGCATCTTTTGTACTTACTTAATTTTATCTTTGTATTTGTATTTTGTATTTACTTACTCACACTGCCCCCAGAATGTAAACTTCTTGAGAGAAGGTCTGTTTCTCTTTTATAATGTGTTTCAGTCAGTTTTATACTGGTTTTAAGTCAATTATTTTCAGTTGTGTCTGATTCTTCTAGCCCCATTTGGGTTTTCTTAGAAAAGCTACTGAAATAATTTGCCATTTCCTTCTCCAGATCATTTTGCAGATGAAAGAACTGAGGCCAGCAGGGTGAAGTGACTTGTCCAGGGTCACATAGTTAGTAAGTGTCTAAGGCAAGATTTGAATTTAGGAAAATGAGTCTTCCTGACTTAGGCCTGGTGCTCTATCCACTATGCCAACTGGCTGTGCCCTCCTCCCCCAGCACTGTGCTTATTAAATATTTGACCCCATTAGAGGAACCAGGAGCCACATACCTCAATGCATTCTATATGTCTCTGAAGGGACCACATATCTGGATCAGGAGTGTGCCTTTAGATGTCTGGAATATAAAGCTGCCCCTCCCATCCCATGACACTCTCCTCCCCTCCCCCTGTACCCTGCTGAGAATATTACTGCATTAGCAAGAAGTAGGTGAAGAGAAGTAGGTTCTTTTCTCAATCCTGTCTCCACTCAAATAGCCAGATAATGCCAGCTGCCAAACAACTTTAACAAGAGTTCCTGTGGTACTATGGAAGTGGATAAGTCACTGGAGTTGGACTCAGAAAGATGTGAGTTCAAATCCCACTGCATACATTTACCAATTGTAGGACCCTAGGGAAGTCATTTCAACCTTTCCCTGCCTCGATTTCTCATCTATAAAATGGAGAGACTGGACTCAGCAGTCTCCGAGGACTCTCCCAGCTTCAAATCTGTGATGGGGCATAAGAGGACATAAAGACCCTCCTGGTGTAATGGAAAGAGCTGTCTCCTTCCTCTAAAGGCCTGATGCTTCCTCTCTGACTAACTTTGGGCAAGTCTGTCCTCCATCCTGGCCTTCACTTTCTTCATCAGTGAATTGGGTGTTTGCACTAGATGGCTCCTGGGGTCTCTTCCAGCTCAAGACATTCTACTTATGATTCATTTTCTTTGGCGAGAGATGTCGTTTTCATGGACAGCCATGTCCTAGAGGTAGGAGGTTAGATGCTTTTGAAGTACCAGACACGTCTAGGGAGGCTGTGGAATTCCAAAAGGATGTCTCCAAAGAACTCCCAGTAACCACTATGAGGAGCTGTCTTGGACCCTGACTCTCCCCTCCCGTGGAGGATGGAACAAAATGCTGTGAGGAGTCTCGGGATGCCTAGTTTGCCTTTATTTGGGGGAAAGCATGAGCCTGGCTTCTCTCCCAGGCACTACCAAGCTGGCTGGTATGGACTACATGGCCTTGAAAGGAAGTGGGAGGCTGTTTGGTAGGACAGCTTGGGAGGAGCAAGACAGAAAACTAATGCTTCCCACACAGAATATTCCCCCACCATGATCTACTGCCCCTACCGAGGCCATCATGATCCAGGCCCTGCTACAGCCGGGCTCCTAGAGAAGTGTCCAAGGAGAATGGAGGAAGGTCTTTCCCCTTTGAGTCCTTAGTACTGAGATCTTCCCTCCAGGCCTCATAGGGGAATATCGGACCCATGAAATCCCAAGCCCCTGGAAGAGCCACTCGGAAACCTCCAGTGAGCATCCACACCCCAGGGGATGTTATTTTGGTCTAGGTTAATAATAACAACACTGCCAATTCCCCGGAGGAATGCTGTTTCTTTCCTGGGATCCTCGTTGGTGCGTATGTGCCCTCTGTATTACTCGAAGAGCCGCATTCTTCAGATTTCTCTGATTGTTTTGATAAGCTATGACTTGCTTTTCCCAGCCTTCCCCATTGTAAGCCTCTTGAACAAGCTCCTTTCCTGGCCTGGCACAAAGTGGGAGAAAAGGGGGATCCTTTTTTTAGCATTTTAGAAATGGATGAGGGCATTGGCTGGTGGGAAGTGCTCTGTTGGAACAAACTGGCTGTCTCTGTGTTGGGAAGTGAGAAGAAATTGCCGTGTCGTTTCTGATGGGGCAATAATTAATGGTGATTATTACACGGGGGCAGGGCTTTGTCCATATCTCTGCTGCTTAAAATGCCTCTATTTTTAGGGGTGACAAAAAGAACTTCAAAAACTGTGTTGTCAGCAAGGGGAAGAGGCTTGGTTTTTGTTAGCAATAAAGAGTTCTAGTGTTTGCTAAACCAGAAATTTATCTAAAGCCTAAATTCATTTGACTGTTAAGAAGAAGGAGTTTTAAAGCAAAAAAATGCATTGTGGTTCCCAAAGACAGGGGGCAGAGAACTCCCTTGGTGACCCTGGCCCCAGGATTGCCTTCTGCCTCATTGATCTCAGGGCAGGAACTGGGTGAGAGGTAGTGCAAGCCTTGCTGGAATGAGGGGCTGGCTGCCTCTGGAACTTCTGTGACCCAGGAAGCTAAAGGATAGCAGAAAAGGGACTTGTCTCTCCTTCCTCCTGCAAAATGGGCAACCAAAGAGGGCCAGTGAAGGGAGAGACTGGGGCTTCATTCAGTAGCTTTGACCCCTAGGACACAAAGTCAAGTTCATTGCTTGATTGGATGGATAGGTGAAAGGAGACAGCCCATGACTGAAGGTCCAGGAGATGACTCCTAGCTCTAGCTTGTGGGGCTAAAAAGAACAATTCCAACCCTTGGTCCAGGTGACAGCTGATCAAAGATTTGATGACAATGGTCATGCTGCCCCACCTCCACCCTTCTCCACCCTTTTCCTTTCTTCTCCCCTCCTCTTCTCTTCTCTCTTCTTCTTACCAAACTGATGAACGTTCAATCTAAAAGGGGTTGAGCTCAACCCTCTCTAAGGTTGGAGCCAAATGGAGAGGGCTGGGAAGGCTGGTCTCCTTTGTCACTGGGTTCATGGAGAGGAGTCAGGGACAGGACACGCTAAGTTTTTTATTGATTTAACTTGAACTGGACGTGAACTGTGTCTTTTGGTAGTACATCAATTACTGGTCCTTAAACAGATATCTCTCACTTAGAGGGTCAACTGCGGAGTCAGTGTTAACAAACGGTCCCAAAACAGTGATCTCAAGCATCCTCTCTCCTCCTTTATACCACTCTATCACTGCAGAGGCTAAAGGAGGCGGCCCAGGAAGAAGGAGTACTATGTTTCTATCAGTGTCATGGATGGCTATGGCCAAAGAGTGGCCCAGCAGCTGACAGTTAGCCTTCCCTTAGTATACACTTACTGAATGCCTCTTCTATGTTAATCACTTTCGTGGGGTTAAAACATTAGAAAATTCAATTATTTGATTTGAAACAGGGGCGTGGAGCTAGGCCTTAGTCATGCAAAGACAAGCAAAAATAAATAGACCCAAACTAAGTAGCCCCTGCCCTCTAGGACTGACCAGTCTGTTCTCCCAGTTTTGCTAGACCTGTTCTTGGCAGACATAAGCTAATGCTGATATTAATGCTCAATAACAGTGTTATGTTCAAAAAACCAGATTTGTCTGTTTCTACCGCGCATCACTCTAAGACAACAGCTTGTACAATGTTCAGAAGGAAAAGCCTTTTTTAAGCACTTACTGTATAGTGGGCACTGTGCTAAGTGATGGGGGTAGAAAAGAAGTCAAACAAAGGCAATACCTTCCCTAAAGAAGCTTTTGTTCTAAGGGAAGACAACACACAGAAAGGATCTGAAGGGGGAGGGTCTTGGGATGCAAGGATCATTATGGTGAAGTCTTGAGAGTCAGAATTAGATCTAAGAGGAAAATGGAGGATGAGCCATCCGGAGCTGATCCTGACGTTGGAGCCCAGGGAAGAACTCATCAATGGGAGAAGGAGGTCAGAGAGGAAGGGAAGTGCTCCCTCTGACAGCCAGGGGATGGGGAGTCAGGAAGACCTGAGTTTCAATCCTTCTGCAGACATTTTGTCTACCAGGCCCTAGAGCCTCCTCAGCCTGGCAATTCTCCCCACCGCAGACCACTTCTTGCAGGAGAAATGCCCTATGCCACTGCTGCCTCTTCCTTTGATTGGCCAGTTCCCCCAGGACCTCCATTTTGAGGAGGCCGCACTCCTGACTCTCCATAGCACTTTTTCTACCATGACTCCTGAGTGAGGTACCTTCTTAGCTCCCTTTTATGTGTCTTACTCCATTAGAATGTAAGTTCCCTGAGGTCAGGAGATGTCTTTCTTCTGCTTATAGTTATATTTCCAGAGCTTAGCACAGTGCTTGGGGTGTAGTAGGCCTAATAAAGCTTAGTAGATGCCTCTTGACTTGATACTTTGCAGCAGTTGGGCAAGTCTTTTAATCTCTCTCAGCCTTAGTCTCCTTATCTGTAAAATATGATGATAACAGCACCTACCCACAGAGGTATTTTCAGGATTTAATGAAAGTACTTTGCAAATCCTATGAGGCAAGGGGTCCAAGAGAGGCCAGACAAGTAGAAAGGCAAGATGTGTTCATGTGTGTGTGTGTGTGTATGTGTGTGTGTGTGTGTGTGTGTGTGTGTGTGTGTGTGTAAGTATGTGTGTGTGTGTGTAAGTATGTGTGTGTGAAGGCTGGGGAGGGGAGGCTTGGGCACTCTGGGGCATTTTTCACTTATTTAGTAATGTTAGCAATGGAGTTAACATGAAGCCTCCCAAATGAATTCTATTCCCAGCCAACTGAAGCCCTGACTATGTGCTAACCCCTTAAGGTCCTGGGTGTGGATGGACACATTTGCCATCTGTTTAAACATGTTTTCCCACATATACCTAGAGATGATTTTAAGGACAATTAAAGAATCTATGTTGTTCCACAATTATTGTAAGCATCTAAGGTTCTAGCAGTCTTCATGCCAATCAGCTCAGGCAGGACAGCAAGGCAACGGGGGTGGACTTCCATGCCAAGTGATCTTCCACAACATTTTCCCACTGTAGAGCAACCTGCTTGGCCAAGCAGCCTGCTTGCTATCTGAATGTGGACTCTCACCAAGAAAATAGTAGGAGACAGATCTGGGTTGGGTCCAAAACTTTCATTCCTGGCAAGCCCAGAGTGATGGATTGGACTTGATATGAAATGAAATGCTTAGCTATTTTTAAAATTCGCTTTTAAAAATAGCAGGGGATACCAGGGTCTTTTTCAACAATTGAGACTGGAAAGTGCTGAGAAGCCACACAACCAAATCCCACGGTAGTGCAGAGAAGTCCAGGTTACAAATGTGGTTTTGTTGTGGTGAGACCCAGAGCGAGCCCTGGAGAGATGAGTGGGTGCATGGGAGAAAGGAAGGACGGGCGACCTCTCCGCCATTTAGTGGGAACAAAGCTCAGCTGAAATGTTCTATCAGAACAGTCTATTGTTTCCTGTCTCATTAATGAATGCACACTGCGCTAAGAAGCACTTGAGCTAGATGGAACAGTCATTTGCGAAATTCGCTCTTTCTTCTCCACCTCTGGGATTCTTCTTGCTTAATAACAGCAGGTGAGGCATAGAACAGGGGGATGGGCAGATAGTTTTCTTGACAGCTCACTACTGTCATAAAGAATGGCCAGAGTAGAGGTCAAGTGGAATTATTTAACACCAAGCTTCTTTGCAAATCTTTAAACACCACACTCTTTCAATAATCAAAATGCCAAGTGACCCAAGGGCGACATGATGGGGTTTGAATAAATGAAAGCATTTTCCCCCAAATGACACGTAGACACAGAGGGGCCTGAAATATGATACCAAGTATTCAGGAGACCAAAGAAGGGTCCTCATAGACTATGAAGTGAAAGGGACCAGATCTATGAGAAGGTAAGCATGGAGGGCTGTCAGGCCCAAAGATTTAGGGATAATTAAAGGAGAACATGAGGATGAGGCTGATGCCCAAAGAGCATCAAGATATCTGAAGGAATGAAGGCCTCCACAAGGAAGACCTTGTGCTGGATTTAGGGGAGAACATGGAGAAGAGATGTGAGGAGGTGAGGAGGGTTCACAATTTCATTTTTATTTCTGTAAAATCCTAGTTCTAAAGTCAGAAGTGACTTTATAGGGTCATCTAGTCCAAAACTCTCATTTAACAGATGAGGAAACAAAGGTCCGAGGAAGTGGTGAATTGCTTAAGATCATTTAGCTGGTAGGCAGAGGTGAGATTTGAACTCATACCCTCAGATTCTAGAGCTAGTGCTCATTCCCTGATGCGATGGTGCCTCAAACATCACAGGAGACGATGCCCATAGCAAAACCTTGGATCCATTGAGCTATTGATGACAAAATAGTCCATTTGGTATCCCAGTCAAAAAGAATCCAGAAAGGTTCTTTAAAAAATAGATTGACAACTAAATTCATTCTCATCAGTCACTGAGAATGAAAAAAAATGACTTAGGATTTATTTCATCACTTCAGGGTGTTTCTTTCCAATAAGTCAATTCACACAACACTTACTCTAAAAGTCTTAAAGGCCTACAAAAGACAATGCCCAGTTTCTACACTAAAACTCTTCATTTACATCATTGTACCAGAACACAGCTGAGAGGGAGGTGAGGAAGCCACTTCTTTCAAATCCCCGTTTGGCTTAGTGGTCTTCTCAGCTCCCATGGATTCCAATATTATATCTGGGCTCATGTGTCCCATGCTTATCCAGCTTTAATCTCTCTTCTGGCCTCCAGATTTGCAACTTCAACTGCCTTTTGGGTGTCTTAAACTGGATGTCTCCTACAAATACTAAGCCAAACATGCCCCAAACTGAACTTATGATATTTCCTCCTGATCTCTACCCTATTCTGACCCTTCTTGTTGCTATCAATGGCACCACCATCCTCCTAGTCACTCAGGCTGGCAACTTTCATGTTATCCTCAACCCCTTTCTTTCTCTTACCTCCCATATCCATTCTGTAGCCCACGCCTGTCAATATTACCTCTGTGGCATCTCTTGAATGTGTCCCTTTTCCTTCTCTGACACTGTCCCCATCATCACCTGGTGCAGATCCTTATTACCTCCCGCCTGGATCACTGCAATAGCTGCTGGGGGGTATTCCTGCCACAAGGTTCTCCTCCTTCTATCCCACCCTCTACTCCACTGTCCAATTGATCAAGAGCAGGTTTGACCATGCCAACACCCCAATTCAAGGACCTCCAGTGGTTCCCTATCACCACATCAAATAAAATTCTCTGACTGGCATTCAAAGCCCCTCCTAACCTGGCCTCCTCCCACCTTTCCAGTCTTCTCACCCCTTAACTCTCCCCCTCCCCATGGGTTTTGTGATCAAGTAACCCTGATTCCTTGCTGTTGCTCAAATAGGAAACTTAATCTCTTGACTCCAGGCATCTTCCTTGTCTGTTGCTCATGCTTAGAATTCTCTTCCTCCTCATCTCTGCCTCTCATCTTGCCTGGCTTCCTCTAAGTCTTGGATAGTCATACCTTCTACTAGGAACCTTTCTTGATCCCATTCAATGAAGAAGCCTTTCTTCCCTTGCTTATTTCCTACCCATCCATCTATATCTTGTATACATAGGTTGTCTGCATACATCTTCCATTTGATTCTGAGCTCCTTGAAAGCAGGCACTGTTTTTTGCCTTTCTTTGTAACCCCAGTGTTTAGCATAGTGCCTGGCACATATATTGTGCTCAGTGAATGCTTGTTGACTGACTGATTGAAGGAATGAAGCAAATCTGGTGTAAATGCAGGTCACACTTGACCCTGCTCAGATGTCACCTGGAGTACGATTATTCACTTCTAGTCCAAGAGAGTGGGGCATAGTGAATGGAGAGCTGGCTTCAAAGTCAGGATATCCTAGGTTTAAATCTTGTCTCTGACACATACACACACATGACCCTGGTCAAGTGCTCTAAGACACTCTCTAAGACTATAGATTGCAGTGAATATTTTGACCTCCATTAAGAAAGGAAGTACCTTTATCTGGTAGTTCCCTACACCAATAAAATCATGGGAATCTTTGATTTATGAGGCATTTTTTAAAAGGACATTAACAAGCTGAAAAGCCTCCAGGGGAGTGTGACCACAATGTTAAGGGGATTTGAAAGATGCCCACAGGAGGTTAATTGGAGAAACTATCAAGGTGGATCCTTGAGAAGACTGAAGGAAAAATGGGCATGATAGATGCCCTAAAATAGATGAAGTCAGGGCTGAAGAAATAGGATTGTTTTGCTTGGTCAACAAGAGAGAACAGAATGAGAATTAATAGGTGGAGATTACAGGGAAACATAATTTCTTTTATAGAGGAGGAATTCTGAGGCAACAAGACATGGTAGACAGAGTCTGGAACAGTTGGCTGCCAATTGCCCCTTTGACACTTACTAGCTGTATAACCATGAACCATCACTCAATCTCTGTGTCTCCAACAACTCTCTAGTATTTAAAAGCATGCTCAAGTGGCCTGTGCTCTTAGTACTTATGGTACCATCCTTGGAACAGAAGGAAAACACTTTCTAACAATTAGGACTCTCCGGAAATGGGGACAGTTTCTCAGGGGATACTCCCTGCCATTGACTGAATGATCCAGTTTGAGTCTGGCAGGCATGTGAGACCTGGGAGGCTCTTGCCAATACCACTATCTCATGACTAGGTAGAACTTTCACTGAAGTCAGGAATCAAAGCTATGTTAAAAATTCTTCCCATTTTGATTGTGGTTTGAATTTTCCAACCACTTTCCCCCTCCCTGACCTCTAGTCAGGAATCTTTGGAGGTGAGGAAGAGAATGCACATCACAAGATATGTTTCATGTCAGCAGGCATTTATTAAATACCTGTGAAGCACCAATGTCTGTGCACACAAGGACAGCATTAAGCAGTCCCTGTAGGTACTGCTGTTAAATGGCAGACAAGCCTTGGGAACAGCTGGAAATCTAAGGAGAAAGAGAGCATTAATAAGCAGGGATATTAGGGAAGGCTTCACAGAGAAGGTGGCATCTGAGCTCAGAGTTAAAGGAAGATCAAAATCTTCAGAGAATTAAAAGTGGTGATTGGGTGAGGGGTGTACTCAAGACATTGGAGACAGCTAGTATTTTTCTAACATTTATATAGAATTTTAGGGTTGGCAAGGGGCACAGATTATGAATTTACACTTTATATATATATATATATATATATATATATATGTATATAAATATATGTATATATATGTATATATATGTATATAAATATATGTATATATGTATATATATACATATACACACATGTATATGCATATACACACACATATATACATATATATATATATATACATACACACACACACACACACATATATGTATATATATAAACTCATTTTCTCCCTGCTAACAGCTCTGGAAGGCAGGTGCTATTGTTATCCTCATTTTACAGAGAAGGAAAATGGGGTTAGGTGATTTGCTTTGGGTCCCACATCTCATAAATATTTGAGGCTGGATTTGAACTCAGGTCTCCCTGATTTTAGGCCCAGCTCAATCCATTATGCCACTTAGCATGTGGGATAGTCTGCAAACAAACAATGGGGTAATGAATTCAGTGAATAGCTGGAAGTCCAGCTTGTCTGGAAGGTAGAATGTGTAAAAGGTAGAAGCCAGATAGAGGTCTGGAATGGTAAGTGGAAGCCATATCATTAAGAGCCTTAAAGCCTAGGCTGGAGAATTTATATCTTATCCTAGAGGTAATAGGGAGCAACTGATGGTTTTTGAAAAGGGGAGGGACCTTAACTGGGATCATAACTGCATCTTAGGAAGATCATCTGTGCTGGTGGAATCCACAAGGCTTGCCAACTGAGTAGATGACAGCAGAGTCTGAAGGGAAAGAAAAGGGAAAAGTCAAAGAAAATTTTATGGTTTTGATTCTCAGTGACCAGAAGGTCAGTTGTATTATCAGTAGCGAGTCAATCAATAAGCATTAACACATGTACGCCAGTCACTGTGCTAAGCATGAGGGATACAAATAAAGGCCCCCAAACAATCCCTGCTCTCAGGAAGTTCACATCTTAATGGATGAGAAAACATGCAAACAACTCTGTACATTCAAGATAATTGTAGTATAAATGAAAGGAAATCTAAGAGGGAAAGCACTAGCAGTGAGGAGGACCAGGACAGTGCCACTTACTGAAGGTGGGATTCAATGAGTCTTGGTTGAAGGGATCCAGCAGAAAGATCAATGTTTGGAGAAAGAGCAGGTGAGGGGATAGGTTGGAAACAGTTTGGTTTTGGACATCTCAATTCGAGATGTCAGTGGGATGTCTTCAGTTAAGATGTCAAATGGGCAGTTAATGATATGGGATCAGGTTAGAGACTAGGAATGGATAGATAAGATTTGAAAATGTTACACAGAGATGATATTGAACCCCTAGGATTGAATGATGTCAAGTGTATAGAAAGAAGAGAAGAGAAGAGGAGAGGAGAGGAGAGGAGAGGAGAGGAGAGGCGAGGAGAGGAGAGGAGAGGAGAGGAAAGCAGAGGAGAGGAGAGGAGAGGAGAGGAGAGGAGAGGAGAGGAAAGCAGAGGAGAGGAGAGGAGAGGAGAGGAGAGGAGAGGAGAGGAGAGGAGAGGAGAGGAGAGAAGAGAAGCAAAAAGAAGAAGGGTTAGGAATTGGGTGATGATGATAGACCCAAATCTCACACCATGTACCAAAATAAAGTCAAAATGGGTTCATGACTTAGATATAAAGGCTGATACTATAAGCAAACTGGGAGAACAAGAAATAGTTTACCTATCAGATCTATGGAGAACAGAAGAATTCAGGACCAAACAGCAGATAGAGAACATTATGAAAAGCAAAATGGATAATTTTGATTACATTAAATTGAAAAGTTTTTGCACAAAGCCAATGCAACTAAGATTAGAAGGAAGGTAGAAAATTGGGAAAGAATTTTTACAACCAGTCTCTCTGATAAAGGCCTCATTTCTAAAATATATAGAGAATTAAGACAAATTTATAAGAACAGAAGCCATTCCCCAATTGATAAATGGTCAAAGGATATGAACAGACAGTTCTCAGATGAAGAAATTAAAGCCATCTATAGTCATATGAAAAAATGCTCTAAATCGTTATTGATTAGAGAAATGCAAATCAAAACAACTCTGAGGTACCACATCACACCTATCAGATTGGCCAACATGACAAAACAGGAAAATGATAAATGTTGGAGAAGATGTGGGAAAATTGGAACACTAATACATTGTTGGTGGAGTTGTGAAATGATCCAACCATTTTGGAGAACAATTTGGAACTATGCCCAAAGGGCTACAAAAATGTGCATACCCTTTGATCCAGCAATAGCACTTCTAGGGCTATATCCCAAAGAGATCAAACAAATGGGAAAAGGACCCACATGTACAAAAATATTCATAGCAGCTCTTTTTGTGGTGGCAAAGAATTGGAAATTGAGAGGATGCCCATCAATTGGGGAATGGCTGAGCAAGTTGTGGTATATGAATGTAATGGAATACTATTGTGCTATAAGAAATGATGAACAGGCTGACTTCAGAAGAACCTGGAAAGACTTATATGGTCTGATGCTGAGTGAAGTGAGCAGAACCAAGAGGACTTTGTACACAATAACAGCCACGTTATGTGATGACTAATATTGTTAAACTGAACCCTTCTCAGCATTACAAGGATCTAAGACATCTCCAGAGGCCTTGGGATGGAAAATGCTGTCCACATCCAAAGAAAGAACTATGGAAGTCGAATCGCTATCACTTATTTTTACCTTCTGTTGAGTTTTGTTTCATCTTTCTGATGGTTCCTCCTATTGGTTTTAATTTTTACTTACAACTTCACTAATGGGAAAAATGTTTAATAGGGTGTAAATGCAAACCCTATATCAGATTGTGTGACCTCTTGGGGAGGGTGGGGAGGTGAGGAAGGGGGAGAAAAATTTTCAACTGAAAAGCGTATGGAAGTGATTGTTGATAAATCAAAACAAATTAACAAAATTTTTTAAAAAAGGAATTAGGTGATGATGCAGAAGATGCCATTGTGGTCATATAGGTAGGGAGTCACCCAGGAGAGAGCAATGCCATGGTAGCCAATGGAGAAGAGAAGAGAATGTTTAGGTATCCAGGAGGAAAAATGTGCGTGTGTGTGTGTGTGTGTGTGTGTGTGTGTGAGTGTGTGTGTGTGTGTGAGAGAGAGAAGAGAGAGAGAGAGAGAGAGAGAGAGAGAGAGAGAGAGAGAATTTCTAGAAATGATGGAAAGGGACATTTGTTGAGTTGAATAAAATTGAACTGAATGAACAGGATTGAGGGGAGGGGGTGGGACTTGGCATGGAGAAGGTCTGCCTCATCATTCGAGCCTGGAGAAGAGGAGGAAAGAACTAAGGATGATGTAAATTATTTTCAGGGTTTATAGTAGAAGAGAAGGCATTCAGGGTGGTCAGCCTTGATTTTCTCGGCAATGTAGGACACAATCCTCTCTTAGGAAGAAGATAGTATGAGAGGCTCAAGGAAAAAATGTTTAGGATAGTAAGACTTGGAGCAGCTGCTATTAGACTTTTTCCTTTGAAATCAGTCTCAGATGGAACTGAATGAAGAAAAATAAGTAATTAATGAGGTCTTTAGTCCTTCTGAAATCTTTGAAAAGCTGTGAACTCTGCTGGTGCTGAATATTCTCTGTGCTTTTAAACATCATATTGGGGAAGAAGGAGATAAGCAGTTATTAGACATGCCACCTAAATGCCAGGCACTGTGCTAACTAAACATTTTACATATGTTATCTCATCTGATTCTTACAACAACTCTGGGACGTATGTGCTATCATTATCGCCATTTTGCAATCAAGGAAACTGAGGCAAACAGAGGTTAAGTGATTTTCCCAGGATCACACAGCCAGTAAACATGAGGTAGGCTTTGAATTTATGTCTTTCTAACTTTAAGGCATTGGCAATGATCAATCAAAGCTGTTGTTTTCACACCTGACCTATATCTTTGCTTGACTTAGTGACAACCATAACGGTTTTAGCTTAGGAACTGGGCAAGAGGTGCTTACTAATTAATGTACAAAAAGTCCATAGGAACCTGCATAAGTCCCCGGGAAGCAGAGGTTCATCAGAGAGGGAGGGATGGCTACCCTGACTATTTATGGGCTTGAATGCAAATCAGCATTTTTTTTGGTAGTTGATGTATAAAATATGTCCTCTCCTCTATTTGAGTTATTGTTAGCCTGGGTGCTTGCATCAGGGCTGATTTCCCCTTTCCTTTTGTCATTTTGGACCTAGACATGAGCTAAATTCAGATATTCCCAGGGCAAGTCATGTGTGGGGGCGCAAATCAAGGAGAGATTTGTGTGAGAAGTCCTTGAGATTAAAGTCAATCTGTGTGAACCCAGAACCTTGCTTTGGGGCCATGGGTTACATAAATAAGACTAATGTTTGAGCCATGCTATATTTGCCTACATTCCTTCCCCCTCCCCCCAACAAAAACAAGCCCCTGGTTTCTACTGTGTTTTCTTTTGCAGAAAGGTGCATCACTTTCCCATCTCATTTGTCTTGGTGGTGGGCATTTAACAATGGGCCACTCCTCCAGAATTATTGGCATGATGACTTTGGAGAGCTGAATGATGAAATCTTCTGTTTCTAGACAAGCTGCCTGGAAACAATGCCTGGCTATGTTCAGAAACCACTGAGATCTGTGGTGCCAAAAGGATCAGGGCACAGCTCAAGCAAACGAATCGAAAGGTCAGACACCTGATCAGCAGAGTCCTAGAAAGGAGGGAAGAAATCGATGTTCTCAAACTGAGAAATCAGGTGGTGATAATGGGGCCCTGTCTCGGTCTCAGCTGCCTCCCTTTGGACAAACCCATCTGAGCAGCCTGAACTCGGGACTAGAAGTGGAGACTGAAGAGTCACAGCAGACCTGTGGCTCAAGTATGCTTTCCTCAACTGCTCAGGTGCACTGGACCTTGGCAGCTGTACCAGAATTCCATTGTCTCTGAGGCTGCTATACCTTATGGGGGGAGATATGGAAGAGGCAGGGCTAGGGAGTGAAAGGACAGGAGCTGTGCCTTGTTTTAGAGAGAACCTTGAGTATACCTATATTGCTATCATCTCTCTCTGCATCGATATCTTTGTCTAGGTCTACATCCACGTCTGTATCTATATCTATGCCTCTGTTTCTATCTAATCTTTGTCTGATCATATATACCCATACCATCTTCTCTCTCTGTCAGTTGGGGCAGACTCTAAGTGCTCTGAGCATCAGCAGTCTGAGCCTCAAATTTCTCTCTGTGCAAATTCAATGTTCCTAGAACAATACTTTTATACATTTATATATTACATTTTCTCCCCCCCCACCACATTCATCCCATCTTTAAACTTCCCTATTTCTGTTGAAGGCACTAGCATCCTTCGAACATCATAGTTTCAGAGCCTCAGAGACAATGTTAGTGCTGTCTCTGTCTCCTGTCTTTTTCTTTGTCTCTCTGTCTGTCTCTGTCTGTCTCCCCCCACTCCTCTCTCCAATGGTTCCCTATTGCTTCTTGGATAAAACATCAAATCCTTGGTCTAACCCTGAACATCTTTCATAACCTATACTCCCATTGCCTGCTTAATTCCTTTTAATTACCAATCACTGTATCTTGTCCAGCTGGTTATTTCAGTCAACCTGCCTGTTGTTCCCTGGACATTCCCTTCCATTTCCTGTCTCTACCTTTGCACAGATGGTTCGAGTGCACGGAATGTTCTCTACCCTCACCTCCACTTCTTAAAATGCCCAGCTTTCTTCAAAGTACAGCTCAGTTGTCACCAACTGCATGAAGTCTGTCCTGCTGGCCCCTCCTTCCCAGACCTCCCTCCCAGTCATTAGCACTCTCTCCCTCTTGAAAGGACTGTATTTACTTTATGTATATAGTTGCCTTTTACTTATCGAAGCCCAGGCTGTAGAAGACGTAAACTCCTTGAGAGAAAGGGTTGTGCAGTTCTTGTCCTCACACTCCTAGTGCCTTGCAGACTGTGGGGGCTTAATCGGTGCCTGCTGACGTTTTCATTATTTAGCTGACCCCACTCAGCAGGGAGTCAAAGGTCTCATTAACAGTCCTGGCTTTGTCATTAACTAACCCCATGACCTGAGGCAAGAGCTTTCTCCCCCTCTCTGGTCTACCTTTCCTTAAATCCATGAAGAGTAGGCTACACTAAACTCCTCCAAGGTCCACAATGGTGGCGCTTCAAATTTTTTTAATTGTAGAGGATTTTAACGGAAGATTTCAGCTCCTACAAGACAACGGCATCAGGGTAACAGCTCCTCTCCCCAGTTCCTAGTCTGTGCCCACCAGACTGTATCTATCTCTTTGGCTCCCCCTGTCCTCCTCAGCTTTCCTAAGCCAAGGACTAGACCTACCACTCCTCATTATCCCTCACAGAGCCCATTCTATTCCACCCGATCGGTTTGTGGATGCAATAAAAACAAACCCACCAACACGGAGAGGAGTGGACGATAGGCTGAACTCCAGGGAGAAGTTTTGAGGGAAATACTTTCCCCATTGAACAGAAGCTCTTTGGAGACAGGACAGGGCCATTTTGGTCACTTGTCTCCAGTGTCTGAAGATGGTCCAGCAGGAAGAATTTATAGGGAGAACACCAGCTCAGATGCAGCTGAGCCCAAGTCCTGTCTTCCCGATGCCTCTCCTAGGGCTGGCCTTGGTATGCATTTGAAGCAATTTCTGTCCTTAACATGAGTGAAAATGTCTGTACATGAATTTTTTTTAAGGGAGATGACAAAGGACAGTTGTTTTCTATTCTGTGTGCAGCTTTTAACCAGACCAAGATGTTCCCCACTCTGGTGGCACAGGGCTCCCCCCCCCAACTCCTGCTTTTGCGCAGGTTATTAGAACTTCATTGTAAAAGGGCAGTGGTTCTTTCAAACTTATGTCTTTTATGAAGGCTAAGTCAGGGTCCGCGAAGATGGGCCTCTTCTGTTGGCACTGTCAACACAGGAAATACAAGATGACTAAACTCATGAGATAAAAGGACAGCTCCAGGCCCCACTCACAGAAATGCTGTATTTGTTAATGCCTATTGTGTGCCCTTCAAGCGAGAAGACAAAGCATTGGCTGAGCAATTAGAGACAGATTCAGCTGTGTCCATTGGCCAAACTTGGAGCAAGCAAAGACAAGAGGAGACTCCAGAAAGTCAGCTATGACCAGTGGGGCACTTCCACTCCTTGGCAGGATTGGAGCATTTTCATTTCTCTAGCCTGGAGGAATATTGTCATCCTGATCCCCCGAGGCAGGGAACTGGGAGGAAAAAGGCTCTCCTGCATATGTCACTGCTGGCTGACCTGGACCGACCTTTCTCTGCTTGGTAGGCTGGAGATTTAGATCTAGAAGAGACCCTAGAAACTATTGAGTCTAACCCCCATACGTTGGGAGACTCTAGATTCCTATTCTGGGAGTCAGATTGGGTATATCTCTCCCTCAGGGTGCTCCTGAGAAATCAGGAATGATGCCCTTCCAGTGTGGTACCCCACTTCTAACTGCCAATAATTATCACCCCATTTACATTTAGTGAATTAATATGATTTAGCTTTCACCAGAGGATTTTTATTGCAAATATGAAGTAAGAACAAAAGTAAAACAATCTCCCCCGAACCTGGGGTGGGACACATTCTCCCCTACACCATCTCAGTCTTTAGGCAGTGTGGGCTCAGAATTAATGTAGGCTCTGTGTAGTATTTGCCCCACCAAACTCCCTTCCAAGTGTGGCATGGCTCACTCAGACCTCACTCCTCTCCATGAGGCTCTGAGCAAGTCCTGGCACAGACTCTAGCTCCTGGCCATTGGTGGGGGGGGCACCCTCTTGATTCTTCATAAAATGGTCAACATCTATAGTCTCTTTCACCTAATCCCATAGGGACAGGAGCAGCAGCAGGTCTGCGTGCTTGTGGGCCACTCATCTCGAGTGGGGAGACAGGGGCCTGAAGCCTTTCTTTCCCACCTTGGGCTTAGTCCTTGCCCCCTCTCTTAAAAATAGCCAAGCATTTATTAAGTGCCTACTATGGACAATGGTAAATAGTAGAGATTCAAGGACAGGGAAAAACAGAATTCCTGCCTTCAGGGAGAGCAGATTCTAATGGGGAGACAAGATATAAATAACTATGGACATGCTATTTACAAACACATACATGTGTACATATGTGTGTGTATATATATAATGTGTATGTAGATAGGTAGATAGATAGAGAGATAGACAGATAGATACAAAGAGAGAGAGAGAGAGAGAGAGAGAGAGAGAGAGAGAGAGAGAGAGAGAGAGAGAGAGCAAATGGAAACTATTCTCAGTGGGGAGCCTAGAACAGGGCATGGAAAGGGTTCTGTGGTTCTGTGTGTTTATTATCAACCACAGAGAGACTGTTCAGGAAGAGTCAACAGGGTTGGGGACTATATTCCTGTAACCTGGGACAGAAAGAAGATGAAAAGAAAGTATTGACTCATTTAGGAGCCAGGGCTGGGAGTATTCTGTAAAGGAGGGCAAAAGGAAAAGGTCTCCCTGTTTCTGCTGTGGCCAGCTTCTTGTGTGTATGGCTCTGAGGAGGGTTACAGATGGAGTTGGACATGTGGTGACTAATCCCAAGACAGGGCCAATCAGAATGCGGCAGCTGAGTCAATCCACAAAGAAACAACAGTAGGCCAGAACTTCAGCAGAAGACAGGGAAGCATCCAGACAGCATCCAGAGCATGGGGAGTGCCAAGGAGTGATTAGCAATGGCCTCTGAAGTGAAAAAGCACATGGGATGGGGACTCCACAAAGAACATCGAAGAGCTTGGAGGGGCACTGCAGGGGTCTTGACTAGGCAGGTGAAGACTAGATCAAAGAGCTGTTGGAAGCTGCCCTGACACAGCAGCAGTGAAGATTGACTGATTGCCAGGCAAGGGAGAAATCAGATCTCAGGCAGAGACCCTGGAACCCAAATTGTTCCTTCCCTTGGAACCTATTGTCCAGTGAAATAGATCCTTGTCCACTAGCAAGGGAGTCAGTGGGAGATTGGGTTCATTTGGGAGGGGTCTGAGAATGATTGGACTGCACAATTTTTCCAGTTGTTGACTTTGCTATGACTTTTAGGACCAAAGTGCCCTTCCTGACTACCTCAGAATTGGGCTTAGATAGATAGACACAGATCTAGGGTCAGGATTCTGTTTGTAACCCTAATTCTAATCATTTGTATACAGCCTCTCGCTTTAGAATGTAACCTTCCTGAGGGCAGGCATTGTCTTTGCTTTTGCATTCATATCACTAGGGCTTAGCACAGTGTTTGCTGCATAGCTAGTGTTAAATAAATGCCTTCTCATTCTTTCCTTGACAACTGGAAGGACCAGGAATGACTTTGCCAGGGAGGTGGCACGTAAGCTGACCTTGGAAGTAGGCAAAGGTTCTTAAGAGACAGAGGTGAGGATGTAACACACTACAGCGACAGAGGACAATTGCAGCAAAGATAGGAGTTAGAATTCCAATTTGGGGAAACACAGAGTCAAATGATACAGCTGAAAAATAGGATGAATGAAAGGGAATTACTTTAAATAAGTCTAGAAAAGTAGACTGGAGCCATAGATGTTAAGCTGAGAAGTTGTAGTTTATTCCACAGGCAACAGGGATCCACTAACAATTCTTGAACAGAGTAGTGGCATGATCAGATCTATGCTTCAAGGATATTTTGGATTACAGAAGGGAAAGCCTGGAATTAGTGAGATCAATTAGAAAATAATTCCAGTAGCCCAGATGAGAAGTCAGGAGCAAGTGATGGACATAACCATACTTGTAACTTAGAAATGAATAGCTCTTTTATCTGCCTCAGTTTCTCCAGTTGTAAAAATAAAATAACCCTTCCGTAACATTAAGTACTTTGCAATGCTTAGAAAATTGTAGATCCTAAATGCATATTTGTTGAATGAATGAGTCAATCAAGAATTTTTTATAAAACTCTGGAATGAGGTGAATCTACTTTCATTTTAGACATACTGACCCTGCTAGAGTAGGCTCAGACTACCAGACTTGGCAAGGAGTTCTAGGGAGGAATGGAGTTGGAAACAGCAACATCAAAGGTCACTTACTACAGAAGACTTGTGCATGTCATGATCTTCTCTTCACTAGCACTATCTTCTATTTATCTAAATGCAATAAAACTTCATGGATGCACCTTTGAAGCAAACATTGGCATTTAATGGACTATGTGATTGTAAGGAGAAGAGACAGACAGGACGAGAGAGTGATGAAAGCAATGTATGGCACAGAGTGATGGACTGATTATAGACTTATCCTCTCCAAGCTAAATATTCACACTCACCAAAAGTGGAGTCCCCAAGGCAAAATGACTACCGGAAGACAATGTCAACAGATTAGAGTTCTTCTCTGAGAGGGAAGTTTGTTGCTAACTTGGAGGGAAAGTTGAGCCAACACACAGTTGGCCACAGAACAGTGGAGTGGAAAAGGAGTGGGCAGCCTTCAGAGATTTGGTGTGCATCACTGCATTTGCTCATCTAGGTCAGAACACTCACAAACATCAAGACTGGTTTGATGAAAATGATGGGGAAATTCAGAAGTTGCTAAATGAAAAACGAGAGCTCCACAGGGTTTACCAGTAGGACAATTCATCCAGTTGTAAGAAGGTAGCATTTAATTTCATCAAAAGTAAAGTACAAGCAAAGTTTAGAGAGATGCAGGATTCTTGGCTCAGTAAGAAGGCAGATGAAATTCATGAAGTTTTATGCTGATAGTAATAGTCTGAAACACTTTTATGATGCCCTGAAGGTTATTTATGAGCCAAAGGCCCTATGGTGCATCTCAACTCCTCAGTGCTGATGGAACCACATTAATTAGTGATAAGGACATGACCCTAGAGAGATGGGCTGAACACTTCTATATTGTCCTCAACAGACTATCATTAATTAATGCCGAAGCCACTGATTGTTTACCTCAGGTTGAAGTCAATCCCTCCCTAGCGGAAATTACAACTGAAGAAGAGTCTTTGAAGGCCATTAGGCTCCTTGCAGTGTTAGTTTTAGATAAATGCTACCTTAAGGAAGACTCTATTTATTCCTATGCTCTCTACTGTTTTTAATAGGAATGGGTGTTGTATTTTGTCAAATGCTTTTTCTGTATCTATTGAGATACTCATACAATTTCTGTTAGTTTTGTTGTTGATGTGGTCAACTATGCTGATAGTTTTCCTAATATTAAACCAGCCCCGCACTCCTGGTATAAATCCTGCATGGTCATGGTGCATTATCCTTGATATAGTTGCTGTAATCTCTTTGCTAATATTTTATTTAAAATTTTTGCATCTATATTCATTAGAAAAATTGGTCTATTCTTTCTCTGTTTTGGTTTAGCTATCAGCACCATATTTGTATCATAAAAAGAATTTGGTAGAACTACTTCTTGCTTATTTTCCCAAATAGTTAATATAGTATTAGAATTAATTGTTTGTTAAATGTTTGATAGCATTCACTTGTAAAGCCATCTGGCCCTGGAGATATTTTCTTAGGGAGTTCATTGATGGCTCCTTCACTTTCATTTTCTGAAATGGGATTATTTAAGTATTTTATTTCCTCTTCCATTAATTTGGGTAATTTATATTTTTGTAAACATTCATCCATTTCACTAAGATTGTTGAATTTATTGGCATACATTTGGGGAAAATAGCTCCTAATTATTGTTTTGATTTCCTCTTCACTGGTAGTGAATTCATCCTTTTCATTTTTGATCCTGGTAATTTGGTTTTCTTCTTTCTTTCTTTTTTTTTTTTTTTGATCAAATTAACCAATGGCTTATCTATTTTTTTCTTCATAGAACCAGCTCTTAGCCTTATTTTATTAATCTCTCCTTCTGGTTTTCAGACCTCATAAATTGATATTTAATTGGGGATTTTTAATTTGATTTTTTTCTAGCTTTTTTAGTTGCATGCCCAATTCATTGTTCTCTTATTTCTCTATTTTATTCATATAAGCATTTAGAGATATAAAACTTCCCCTAAAAACTGCTTTCACTGCATCCCACAAGTTTTGGCATATTTTCTCATTATTGTCATTCTCTTGGATGAATTTATTAATTGTTTCTATGATTTGTTATTTGATCCAATTAATTTTTAGTCTATCTTTCCATGGCCCTTTATTACATGTAATTTTTATTGCATCACTATCTGAAAAGGATGCATGTATTATTATTTCGGTCTTTTTGCATTGGATTGTGAGGTTTTTATGCCTTAATACATGTTCAGTTTTTGTGTAGGTGCCATGTAGCACCAAGAAAAATTTATACTCCTTTCTATCCCCATTCAGTTTTCTCCAGAGGTCAAACATATTTAACTTTCCAAAAATTCTATTCTTCTCCTTAACTTCTTTCTTGTTTGTTTTGTGGTTAGATTTATCTAGTCCTGAGAGGGTTGAGGTCACCCACTAGTATAGTTGTGTTGTCTATTTCTTCCTGTAACTCCTTTAACTTCTTTTCTAAGAATCTAGGTGTTATATTACTTGGTGCTTATATGTTTAGTAATGATATAACTCCATTGTCTATGGTACCTTTTAGCAGGATGTAAGTTTTTCCTTACCTCTTTTAATTGAATCTATTTTTGTTTTTGCTTTGTCTGAGATCAGGATTGTTACTCCTGATTTTTCTACTTCAACTCATGCATAATATACTTTGCTCTAGCCTCTTTACCTTTACTTTTTGTGTATCCCTCTGCTACAAATATGTTTCTTGTTAGCAACATATTGTAGAATTATGTTTTTTAATCCACTCTGCTATCTACTTCTGTTTTATGAGAGAGTTCATCCCATTCACATTCACAGTTATGATTACTATCTGTGTCTTTCTCTCCATCCTATTTCTCTGTTTATGCTTTTCTCTTTCCTTTCTCCCTTTCCCTACTCACTAAAATTTTGCTTTTGGCCACTGCCTCCCTCAATCTGCCTTCCCTTCTATCAGGCCCTCGCTCTTCTTCCCCTTTTCCCTTACTACTTCTTCCCCTCCTTTCTATCCAACCTCTCCCTTTTTTTTCCCCTTTCTCCTCCTGCTTCCCATAGGGTAAGTTAGATTTCTATACCTAACTGATTATGTTATTTCCTGTTTGAGCCATATCTAATGAGAGTAATGTTCAAACTATGCTCCTCTCCCTCCCTTCTTTCCCTCTACTGTAGTAGGTCTTTGTGCCTTTTCATGTGATATAATTTACCCTTGTCTGCCTCCTCTTTTCCTCTTCTCCCAGTACAATCCCTTTTCACCACCTAATTAGATTTTTTTATCATCATATCAAAGTCAACTCCATACGTATACACTCTCTCTATGCATACCCCTTTTAATGTCATAATAATGATGCAGTTCTCAAGAGTTACAAGTTTCATATTCCCTTGTAGGTATATAAACAGTTCACCATTATTAATAACAGTTTTTTTTTTCTTTCCTGTTTACCTTTTCATGCCTCTCTTGAGTCTTGTATTTGAAGGTCAAATTTTCTGTTGAACTAAGGTCTTTTTATCAGGAAGCTTTGGAAGCCCCCTATTTCACTGAATGTCCATCTCCTTCCTGAAGGATTATGTTCAATTTTCCTGGGTAGTTGACCTTTGGTCCCTTGCCTTATAGAATACTGTATACTGCACACTTTGATCTTTTAATGTAGAAACTGCAAGGTCATGTGTAACCCTGATTGTGGTTCCATGATATTTAAATTGTTTGTTTCTGGCTGCTTGCAGTATTTTCTTTTTCTTTTTCCTTTTTCTTTTTGCTCTTTTTTTTTTTGTGAGGCAGTTGGGGTTAAGTGACTTGCCCAGGGTCACATAACTAGTAAGTATCAAGTGTCTGAGGCTGGATTTGAACTCAGGTCCTCCTGACTCCAAGGCCAGAGCTCTATCCACTGCATCACCTAGCTGCCCCTGTTTGCAGTATTTTCTCTATGACCTGGTAATTTTGGAATTTGGCCACAATATTCCTTGGCATTTTCAATTTGGGGTCTATTTCAAGAGGTGATTGGTGGATTCTCCTATAACTGTTGTACCCTCTGGTTCTAGGACCTCAGGGCAGTTTTCCTTGATGATTTCCCTTCAAGATGATTTTCAGACTCTTTTGTTTATCATGGCTTTCAGATAAACCAATAATTTTTAAATTCTGTCCTGGATTTAGTTTCCAGGTCAGTTATTTTACCAATGAGGTATTTTATGTTTTCTTCTATTTTTTTCATTCTTTTGTTTTCATTTGACTGATTCTTGATATCTCATAGAGCCATTAGCTTCCACTTGCCCAATTCTAATTTTTAATGAATTATTTTCTTAAATTAGATTTTGTGCCTCCTTTTCCATTTGGCCCATTTTACTTGTTTAAGGAGTTCTTCTCTTCAGTGAGTTTTTGCGCCTCCTTTTTCATTTGGCCAATTCTGCTTTTTAAGGAGTTGTCTTCTTCAGTGTACTTTTTCCTTTTTTCCATTTGGCCAATTGTATTTTTTCAGGACTTGTTTTCTACACTCATTTTTTGTCCTTCCTTTTTCCAAGCTATTGACTTTCTCTTGCATACCTCATTTCTTTTCCCAATTTTTCTTCTACCTCTCTTATTTGACTTTTAAAATTCTTCTCGAGCTACTCCAAGAAGGCTTTTGGGGTTTGAGACCAGTTTATATTCCCCTTTGAAGTTTCAGATATGGGTATATTGACAATGTTGTTTTTTCTGAATTTGCGCCTTAATTTTTCCTGTTCCATTAATAAAAATCTATGGTCATTGTCCACTTCTGCTTTTTTTTCTCATGGTTTTTGCCTATTTCTTGGTTTTTAAAGTTGATCTTTCCTGCTGGAGCACAGGGGCACCAACCCAAACTTTTTGTGCTGGGAACCCAGGACCTGGTCACTAGCTTTGGGTGCTGGGGCCTCAGGTGCTGGCAGCTGGTGGCTTTAGACATCTGATATCTCACGTGGTGATGAGTTCGAGTCAACAACACTGGAACTCTCAGGTGGGAGTGGGGAGTCTGGACCCTGGAGGATGCCTGCTCACCCAAGACTTCTTTAAAGCACTGGAAGGTTTGTTTGCTGGAGTATGTCTGCCAGCCTGGAGCTGTGTCTCCTGGAGCTGTGCCAGCCTGGAGATGCACTGAAGCACATGCACATGTGATGGTTTTCTAAGCCTATGTCTACTGGTTCCCTGCCTATGCCAAGGCACTTGGGGTGTCTGCTCCACCAACCTGAGGCTCATGGTCTCCTCCCGGTTTGCTGAGGTGGGGTTTGCCACTGGCTTGCTGGGATGGCTCCTGTTCTGTACTGCTCCCCCTCCCCTAGAGCAAGAGGGGCTTTTCCCATTAGTCCCCCAAGCTTCCTGGGCTACCAGACTGCTGTACCCCATCTTTCTGCTGGCTCAGCTAATCCAAGGTTTTTTTCCTGGGGTGATATTTTCTGGACTTTCAGAGGTCAATAAGAGAGAGTGAGAGTGACTTACTTATTACTCCACCAGCTTGGCTCTTGGAAGTCCCATCTGCTTGGTTGTTCTGATGTCCAGAGCCAGCCTTCTTTCAACTCTGTTTTGTTTACTTACCTGTAGGAATAACCAATATTCTGAACAACAGAGCCCATGAAATTAATGTTTTTCCAAAAGAACAAAAATGTTATTTATTCATATGAGTAGGTATGGAAGGAACACACTTGACATCTCTCCCCTCCCTTGGTTTTCCAATGGGTGATAATGACTTCATGGCAAATATGGTTCCAGCTCCACTGATGTCTTTATGCTTTTTCTAAATTAAATAACTAGGAGGCAGTCAGATGAGAAGATTTAGAATATTCTTGGAGTATACCCCCTCAAGTGCTGTGGGAGCAGCTACAAAAGAAAGTGCAGGTAAAGAACTTACAGTGTCCAAGGAGAGGAGGTAGAAGGTGGGGGAGACTTTTAAAGTTGCATAGATACCCCCAAAGCCCAAAGAATGGAAGCAGCAGCACTGCACAGGGGGCATTAGGTCCATGGGCAGGTCCTGGTTTGGTTCCTTCCTACTAATGTGCCCTTGGGCAAGTCACTTCCTTGTTCCTCAGTTTCCTCATCTGGTAATAGAAATAATGATACTTACACCATAGAGGCAAATGGGGTAGTCCTACCTCTGACTGTTATTGGCTGCGGGTCTGTGGACAAGTTACTTAACATTTCAGTGTATCAAGACACTCTCTAAAGCTTTCACTTACTGACCAATTCCCAGTTGCCAACACTGGGGACAGTTTGTACCACAGATTTCCTGAGAACAGCCAGGGCACAGACAAGTGCAGACAAAGGTAAAGGGCAGCTCTGTTTAGCTCCTGGTCTGCCATGAGGATGCTGCTTTGTGACCTGGTAATGCCAAATGAAGACAACTTGTTCTTATTGTCTTGACACAGGACATCATGGCTAACACCACAGGCATGTGGAGCAAAGCTCTGAATGATTTGGGGGAGTCTGGGAGGAATGGAGGCTTGGGGGCTGTGGAAGGCTAGGTTGAGGGAGGCTGGAATAAGGGAGTCCTTTGTCAATTATCAGAAATAAGGGAGAAGTTCAAAGGGGCCCAGCCAGAGTTTTGATTTGAGACACAGCAGATTGACGTTCAAAAGCCTTCATTCATTCTGTACCATGCAATGGAGCTGGCCTTGTGATTTCATTGGAGCAGTAGGATTATCTACCCATGAGGAAACATTCCCTCCTGTGTATACAGGAGCTACTCCTCTGTGATTTCCTATCTTAGAGAGAACTCTGGGGCAAAGAGAGCTTCTGTGACTTACCTTGGGTCCCACCACCAGTATGTGGCAGAGGCAAAATACTAGTCTATGATGTCCTGACTTCAAGACAGGTTCTCTATCCACTGGACCACACTGCCTGGAATATTGGTGCTGCTGTCATTCAGTCATGTTCAACTTTTTGTGACCCCATTTGTGGTTTTCTTGCCAGAGATACTAGCTCATTTTACACAATTTTTTAAAATTCATTTTACAGGAAACTGGGGGTTAAGTGACTCACCCAAGGTCACAAAGCTAGAAAGTGTCTGAGGCAAAATTTGAACTCAGGTCTTCAGGCCTGGTACTCTATCCATTGTGCCACTGAGCTGTCCCTGCCTGAAATATATGATGCCTAATTAATTGTGGACAATTAATTTAAAAATAATAATTATGTTAAAGATGTTGGCAGTCAGCTTTTAAAACACTATCAAGAGACCTTTCTCTTAAGGAGAATATGTCCTAAATAATGGGTGAAATAATAATAATAATAACAGTCAGCATTTATAGAGCCCTTCAAAGTTTGCAAGGCACTTTTGAGGCATTATCTCATGTTGTCTTCATAATAAGCTTAGGAGGGATTAAAGTCCAGGTCTGACCATGTCACCCCCCCCCCGCCCCACCCCAAACACACATACACTCAGAAAACTCCAGTGGCCTCCAGGATCAAATACAAAATCCTCCATTTGATGTTCAAATCTTCTCATAACCTATATCCTCCCTACTACCTTCCTCGTCTTGTACCTTCCTCCCTTTGCCCAGTTCTCTTCAATCCAGTGACACTAACTTCCTGGCTGTTCTTCAGACAAGACACTCTATCACACAGCTAGCTAGCAAAAGTGAGCCTGAATTTGAACTCACATATTCTTGACTCCAGACCTAGCACTCTACCTATTATGTAGGATTCAGTTGGTCCTTGGCATGGTGCAATGGAGCAACATGGGCTCAGAATACTAAACCTGGGTTCAGATCCAAGCTGTGACACTCCCTGTCTGTATGATCATAGGCAGGTTGGGTCTCAGTTTCTTCATTTACAAAACTAGGGCATTCGGCTAGATGACCTTGCACTTTCCTGATAGCTCAAAATCCTTGTTGAATCTAAGCAGACAAATGACTTTTGGAAATCTGCTCAAAACCTTAGTCCCACTAATCTACTGATGGAAGATTTTCCTCATTACTCCCACTCCCTTATCCTGCCTTGAATGCTTCTCTGTGATTCTATTTCAAGGGCTTACCTGACAAGAAAGTGTGTAATTCCCACCTCCTAAATGTTCTCTCCATCCCTTCATCTTGATTTCATGCCAGAGTACTAAAGACAAAGAAACAGGAAAGAAGGAAGCCAGCATTTATAAAATGCCTACTATGCACCAGACGCTGCTAAGCAATGAGGCTATAAATAAAAGCCTACATTCTAACGGCAGAATGCTAAAGAGAGCTGAAAGGCAGGATAAAAGATATGGGGCAGTGGGGGTGGAGGGAAGGGAGTTGGAGGGAATCAAGGTTCCTGCTCCTGGAATATGGTTCTGAAGTCCAAAGAAATTCCCCAACACAGCAAGGAGGAAAATGAAGGCAGGCTAGCCAGAGTTCCTCCACAAAATGAAGAATGTAGGTGTAACCCATCATTGGGAGAAGGGGTACAGGACTTGTGAAGGGATAATCCATGGTGATTAGACCATAGGGAATCATCGATGATTCTATGTTGAAGAGGCCCTAAACGCTGAGGGAAGTAGATTACTCCCACTGTTATTCTCTAGAATCTAGTAAACAATATCTCTCTAAGTGACTGGGCATCTACACTAAAGCATGAAGGGCTTACAGAGAGAATATGTAGGAGTGAGCTTTTGGCACACAGGATATAAATACATATGCTACACAGAATGTTAGTTCTCAGTGGAGCAGGGTGAGATAAAGACCTGTTCCTGAGAGCCAGCAAAGACCCTTGACCTCACTTTGGATCATGTAGGCATATCACTTTCTGTATCTTTGTAGTCACCTTCCTTACAAGGAGGGATGGACATGAATTGATTGGTACATAAATAAAACATGTTTGATAGACTGTGTGGCCTCCCAAGGAAGCCCAGTGGCCAGATGAAAGTGCATGGCCTTTCTCTCAGAGTCACAGACCACAGAACTCTCCCAATGACATTACAGGTGATGAATGACAGCTCCCAAAGACCTCAGAGGGCTAACTGAAGCCCTTCTATTTCTCCCAATGATGTTTTATGCCAAACTCATTCCAATAAATCCAGAAATGAAATGAGCTTATGTTCATGATATGACAGAAGCCCTCTCCCTTTCCTACCACCCTCTTCTTTTACTCTAGTTAATTATATTTTTTCAAGGTGATGACAAGGAAGAGACCTTTAGGTGATGGGAGAGGTAAAGCAAAATATGTTATATGTTAGAAGACTTGAGGCCTTTAAAAATGAATGTGAAATTCCTTTAATTCAAAGAGTTCAATTAAAAAAGCACATTATAAGTACCCTTCTAATATAGTGTCAGCATTAATCCTCACTGGGAGGTGACAAGCTGCCATCATCCTGAATTAAATGCAATATCTGCAGTGGTCTTGAGAATCTAGTATTGGACAGTCCTTGAGCCAAAACAGCCGTAAGTGAAATTGATTGATCTTTGGAAGGTCGTGAACGTAAACACTCAAAAACCAGATGGACATGTGGCCTCATCAATTGGGAAGCTCTTCCAAAAATGGAGTTGACAACCTGTAGTTGCTTTCTCTTCTTGTGTGAATCTTGCCTATATTGTACTACCAGTTCACTAGAATGAGTCTACAGGATGTGTACCAGGGTACCAGAATGGTGCTCTGGCCACCTGCCTGAAATCTCTCACTCTCACCATAGGACCATCCCATCTTCTTCTCCCATCAGATGATGACAAGCTTTGTCCCATTTCATCTTCAGAATTCCTCATTGGCCATATGTTGTAATCAGCTCGTGCTCACTACTGGCCTCTCTGCAATGTTAATGTTGATTACTTTATAGGCTCAGAATACAACAGTAACCACAAATAAGCAAGCTCAATAATATATGGAGACAAACTGAGCCAATTATCTGGCCCTAGAGTCTGCTATTGAGGGTGATTTAGGTATTTGGACTGAATTATCTTTGCTTGCTTAATTATGAAGTTACTCAGACGTAACTAGGTTGGGTCAACTAAGGCTTTTTTGCCCCAGGTTGCCAGAGTTCCGAGGTTCCTGATAGTATTCATAGTTCCTTACCAATTCAGAAACAACTGAGCTAAGTACTTAATTAATAAGAATAATTAGTCAAGACAGAGAATGACTGGTCTCTACCAAGATCAGCCTTCCTCAAGCCTTTGGTCCCATGGCCACCTCCCCAGCATCATTTGAGCAGTTTTCCATGTAATGTGCCTGGGCTCCATTTTGAACTTCTTGCACCAGTTGCTTCATTGTGGGTAAGTTGGAGGCTCTAAAGGGAGTTGTCCAATTCTCTCCTTGCCTGAGGCTGAAAATTTGGCCAACACAGCACTGTGTGACCTCATAAAAGGGTAGGGCAAGGAAAGCAACGTTCTGCACAAAAAGTAACATCTTCAGCAGCAGAGGTGCTGCCCAGGTAACTGATGCCCTCAGTGACTTGTGTCTGAGTCATCTGTGATGACCTATACTCCACCAGTGATTTGCATGTTTTCCTCCTCTTCTCCTTTCCTCCCTTTCCCCTTTTTCACTCCCTATCCTTCCATTCCTTTTACTTGTCCCATCTTCCTTTCTTCCTTTTCCACTGACTTTGTCTTAGGTTCATCACGTTAGCCTGGAAATGTGTTGTGTATGTTGGGATTGGATAGGGCTGGGTGGGAGGGTACTCCAGTGTTAAGAGAGTTACTAACCTGCAGTCTTGGGAAATGGATGAAGTTAGTGTAAGTGACCTTTAAGATTTCTACCAAATCAAAAATAATTCTACAGAAACAATTGAGGGAGAGGGGGTCCTCTGGTCATGAGAAAATAATAGCAAAGCCCCAGATATAATCAGAACAATGTCAGTTACATATGGGACCCTCAGCAGAACCTCATCATTGATAGAGGACCTTTATTGGAAAAGGAAATAGCAAAGCAATCCAGTATCTTTGCCAAGAAAACCCCAAATGGGGTAATGAAGAGAGTCAGACATGACTGAAATTACTGAACAACAAAAACACCCCTATGCACTTTTGCTTGCATTGAGATCACCAGAGAAAGACTACTGGAACTTATTTGGAAGTCCCCTCCCCAAATGGAGTCACTGGCAGAAAGAGGTTAGAATGACTATAGAGATACAGAAGGCTTTCTCTGTAATCTCATTATCTGGTAGTCAAAAGCTCCTCTAGGGTGCCCATGGAAGGCTGCCTAGGGCATTGTCCTTTTGAATTCTTTCTCCTGCTCTTTAATCTAAGAAACAAACAAACAAGCAAACAAACAAAAACCAAGGAAGAGCTTGGAAAATAAATGAAGGAAGCAGGCCTTAGGGAGCAGCCATAAACTCTTCCATCAACTAATTATGTCAAGGACATTGAGATTTCTCCCCTTTTTGCCTGGAGCAGATGGGATATAAAAGCAGCCATTCTGTAAAGGCCTTAGCAGCAGTTCATACAGCATGGGGGTGGCTGGGGATGGGATTTCAGCCTGACCTCTAAATTTCCTGGCTTCTTCCTCTCAAACTGACTCTAGAGGTTAATTTTCCAAGCAAGACCCTGGGTTTCCTTGGAACCATTTCCTCAGATGATTTAAAAGTTTAAGTGATTCACAGCATTATTCTGGATTTAGGTTTAATGGCAGCCACAGCTTTCCAAAGTTCTCTCAGCACCTTTGCTCCATCTTGTATATAACTGAGGGTTCTAGAGAATTGGGGCCAGGCTCAGAGTCCTTTAAAAAAACACTTTATTTTTTCTGATGTATATCCCAAAGTCATCTATAGGAAGAGTATTCTGGCTAATCCCAAGAAAAGTAACTGTTTCATAGCAATGGCTGGATTGGAAATCTAAGCACTAGTAAGTGCTATGGCCTCTGCTTTTCACTTTCCAGCTGTTAGATCATCAATAGACCCTCTCCCTGCCTTTGGCCCTCTTGTCCAAGGGTGAACAGAAGACCCTGCTGTGCATAGGTGATGTTTTTTCTAAACTTTTTTCCTTCCCAGAAACAAGACTTAGATTACCATGGTTACCACTCCTAACCCAAGCTCTGGTTAGGTCTTCAGAGGAACACAAATGATCCATAGTGAAGTTTCCTTCTGTGGTCTACTATCCACTAACATTCTACATGTGTGGACATGGTCGAAATCGATTAATTGTCACCTGGGGCTGATTAATTCCATTTCTCTAGTGGCAGGACACCAAGTCTTGGAATCTAATGAGCCATTTTTCCCACTGAAAATATGGTTATACAGAGATTACTGGAGGAAGGGAGTGGGTCTAGGTTTCATGCCATTTGGCACCCTCCATTGACTGTATTTGCTCAGAGTTCATTTGGTCCTTGAGACGGGCTGACCTCTGGGATCAGAATGTAAAAGAATCACAGAACTGCAGAGTTAGAGGGACCTTCAGCAGTGTTCAGTTGATACCTACAATGCGATCCTAATTAAAGCACCCAATGTCTAGCCATCCGACCTGTGTGTGAAATTTGTCAGTGGGGGAGGGGAGTCCACAGTGGCTAATGGGGTCTATACACTTTAGGATAACATTTGTTAAGGGGTTCTTCCCTCAGCCACCCGCCATAGCAAACCCAAATTTTTCTCTTTCTGACTTGAAGGATGACAATATACATTGAAATTTCCAGTCTCCAAGAATCAAATACTACTCCCCACTACCACATATCTGCAGAAATTATCCAATAGTAAATGAACTTGACTTGACACAGCACCTGAATATATAAACACACTCACATATGTATTTGTTTGGTTTTGTTTTCACAGTCAAGACCTACATCAAATAAAGAGATTCACTTGATATTTTTGTTGCTCTTCATGAGATATACTACAAATTTAAATAGCATATATATATATATATATATATATATATTACATGTATTTATATGTGTGTGAATATATATGGCATGTAAATATGTGTGTGTATGTGTGTATCTATGTACTTACAGCTGTACAATCCAATGCCTTTTCCAGCACCAGTTGGTCCAGCCATGTGTGAATGTGTGTTTGATTATAGAGTAACTTGAAAGAGGAATCACATATTACACAATAATGGGCCCACATTGGATTGTTACAGCATAGGTCTCTTTCAGTGGTTAGTGGCAAGGGAGAATGAAATGAGGAAAAACCAACTGAAACACATTTAAGAGAGCATCATTTTTCAAATTTTGCAATTACAAAACTCATCACCAGGGGACCATTGGGGGAAGGGGAGGGGGCAACAGGCAGAGATCTTCAAATTGACTTTTTTTTTCATCAAGACCTTTCTGCTAAATGGCTTTTATTTCTGTAAATAAATCAAAACCAAGACAATCTTTGCTCTTGTAAAGCATTTGAAATTCTTTGGATCTATTATGCTGAAGATTTTTTGCATGAAATTGTCCTAAGGAAACTGACCACTGCTTTTCATGACTTCAGGCATTCTTTGAATTTTAGAAAAGTGAAAGAAAGGCATGGATTTCTGTGGAGTATGGGGAGAGATTAAAATGCTGAAGTCTTTCAGGGAATTCTATTTTCTCTTTCTCTGTATGTGTATGTGCATGTGTATACACATATATAGTAAATATATGTATACACACATACATGATGTATACACATATGTATACAAACACATATACATGTGTATACATATATGCACACACATATGTACATATATAGATATAAGTATACACATATGTATATATGTATATAGATAAATACATACACATATGTGTATATATAGTGCTTTGCTCAACTTAAAGTGCTCTACAAATCTTCTTGTTATTTGGAGAGAGGATGCTGACATTATGTTGAAGACTGCTCCCTTTTCTTTAAGTGAAGTGATGACATATCCTCCAAATTCAAATTTTATTCAAGCAGTCCTACTGCAATACTTTTTAATTCACTGGGATCTCAAATATCTTTGTCAAATTTGGACTTTTTTTGCTTTGGAAACCCATCCTTTCTTAGTATCATCGATTTTTAGTGGGAAAGGACTTTTGAAGAATTTATTTCATAAGTGAGGAATCTGAGATACCCAGAGAAATGACTTGGCCAAGGTCACCCAGCCAGTGAGAAAGGTGGGATTCCAATTCAAGTGCTCATTTTCCAAATCCAGAGCACTTTCCACTGCACCACATATTGTGTGTGTTGTCATATTACACTTATTCCAGCACTGTAGGTGGTGAATCCCTTCATGGTATGCTGGGTGCAACATTGATAATTCAATGATCTGTTGATAGAACTGTCCTTCTAAAAATGATGAAATGCATCCTTTACTGAAAGAATTTATTTTAAACATATGGCTGTGATTCCAGTGCTCGAGTTCAGACATTTTAATTTCTTCTGGGAGGGGAAATCTGAACATGACTGCTTCCTGTTGGCACTTCAGTATCGCTAAGATCTTTACAATTGTCCCTCATTCTTTTGACGAAGGTAGCAAGTCTCCTCAGACTTCAAGGCCCAGGCTCATGGAATCAGAGAGCTGGAGCTGAAAGGGAACTTTGAAGTCTTCAGCAGCAGTTGATGGTCTTCAGGCTTTATGCTGGTCAAGAATACTGATCACCCCACAACTCCACTAGTGCGGAGCCTCTGCAAACCCAGCAGACAGGTTCTCATTGCCAGAATAGAAACTTCCTCTTCTATTAGAGTTTGCAATCTAGTTGACTAGCCTTCAAGCATCTTGCATTTAACAGGTGCGTACTATAACGAACTGATTGGAATTTAATTGAATCAACTCTACCCCATCACAAGCATGATGCACAAGAACACTGGAGTGGATTCAGAAAAAAATGGATCCAAATCTTGGCTCTGTCACCTCCTTTATGTGGCTTTGGGAAAACCATTTCAACTCTCTGGGCCTCAGTTTACTCTACTGTGAAACCAGGAGGTTCTATCTGGGGAACTTCTAAGGTCATTTCCCACTCAACCTCTCAGGTCCTCATATTCTATACCCTAGTAAACATTTCCTTCTTTATGAAATATTTCCAGTAATGACCTAGGACCTCCCCTGACAGACTGGCTGCTCTGCCTTCTTTCCTCTGGGAAGCCCTGGGCTTGGCAGTTTATACTGTCCTTTCTTATCCTGTGATGTTGTGATTCTATTAGCAGCAACCTCCAATGGTCTGTTGCTAAATCAAAGTCTAATGTTGGAATCTTAGCAAGACCCACCAGGAATCACTTGGGTGGTCTCTTTCTGTAGATTAGCAGCTCATGGCTCATGGAACATTGGTGGCAGAACAGATCAGAAGGCAGCTGAGTCTTGTAGAAAGTAAAACCTTTGCTGGTAGAGGCCAATTTTGAGAAATAGCATTTGTAATTTAGGGACCTCCTCCCCTTTCTCCTTTCCCATCCTCCAACATGAATAGATCTTTTCACTGAACTGAGACTTTGAGCAAGTCAGTTGTTTGCACTGCATATGGTGCATCCATCACAGGGAGATCTTCCTTTCTCCATCCAAGTAAAACCACTTCCCACTCCCCAGGTTATTATCATCACAATAGAATCTGCTGGGGAATGGACTTTGGAAGGAAGCCTTGACTTGAAAACCCTATTTGAAATGAAGACTTCCTTCCTGCTACAACTTAGCTTTAAAACAGATTTCCAGTGACCTTGACCCTCTCTCTCCCTCTCTCTGTCTGTCTCTGTCTGTCTGTTTCTCTCTCTCTCTGTCCCTCCCTCCCTGTATATCTCTGTCTCTCACTGTGTCTCTCTCTCCGCCTCTCCCCATCTCTCTATGTCTCTCTGCCTCTCTGTCTCTCTCTCTGTCTCTTATCTCTCTCTCCTTCAGTTTACTGTACTGTTATTTTTTTGTAGATTTCCTTTCTTCCGATAAGAAAGGTCCTGAAGTCCTTATTATCATTTTCCTTGAGATTTCAAGAGATGGGAAGAAGGGTGAAAAAGAGAAAAAAGACACGCCACAGGACTCTAACGAGTGTAGTTTGGAAGGCTATGTAATTAGCATCTTTTTCTATCCTCACTGAAAGGTTCTCCAAGGCCTAGTGGAGTAACACTAATTCAAATAAAAATTGAACCAATTCAATGCCATTTAGCACTGATCTTAATGAAAATTGCTGAATAAAAAAGCCGAGTAATGATCAAGTATAAGGCCTTACATTTAATTTGTAATTTTTCACATTTGGCCAATAGGGTCATGTTAGCTTCTCCCACTCATTCTCCTACATGGTACTATCAGGGAAGCTGGGCTGGGTCATAAAAGAATAAACAGGCTTTTCAGTTAGTTATCAGGGAGACCAGGTTAAGCCTTGAAAGAAAATGGAAGAGTCCAAGAGTCCCTGACTCCTAGGAGATTTCTTGTGTGTGGGCCTCTGTCACAGGAATAACATAAGGCAACGAGTCAATCAATGAACAAATTGTTGTGGTTGCGGTTGTCATCGTTGCTGTTGTGGTGGTTGTTGTTGCTGTTGCCCAGACTTGGTGTTGGGTGTTGGGGCTACTTGAGAATTGGGGGCAGCCTGGTCTTCAGCTTCAGTCTGCCATGTGAAGGGTGACTTGCTCTGTCTCATCTATCCTTCAGTGGTTCTAGTTCACTGGGCGTGAGACTGATGTCATTGCTGGAGAGTTATGGAAAGTGAGGATGGGAGGTTGCTCATGGATGGCCATGTATACCATGATAAGGGGCATAGCAGCAGATGAGGACTGATGCCACCTTCTAGGAGTGGAGGAGGACTGTAGGCAAGGTGATATGGAAGATAAGCTATCACTTGAAGAGGGAATTCACCAAGGACCCATAACATAGAGTCAATTCAATTCAATTCAATAAACATCTATTAAGTGCATACCATGTATACCAGTCACTATGCTAAACTCTGGGGATAGAATTAAGGAATAGAAAAGTCACTGCCCTCTACAAGTTTACAATCCAATGGGGTGGGGAGACAGTACACAAAAAGGAGGCATGGGGAGGTGCCAGGGTATACACAGCCAGAGACATCTTTTTGAGGGGAATTTAAATTAGGTAGATTCAGAGTGAAGAGAGCTGAAATTCCAATTTCTGCACTCCATAAAGGAAGGCTTTGGGAGGAATTTGGTACTCTTTCCCTCCGGCCCTCAAATCGTGAGGGAGATGAGGTTAAGGGAGGTGGCATCCATTAAGGCTTGAATTAGCAGCATGGTGATGAGGCTGGAGAGAGGTTACATATCACAGCTGGGAATATTTCCTAGGATCTGTGTGTAAGTGACTCAGGGTATACAGATCTCTGGAGAAGGGACATGCACTAGAGGGTGGCATTATTTGTTTGGGCACTGCCATTGTTTGTTGTTATAGGTTTGTTATTGGTCTTTGTTGATGTGTGAGTAAGCTGTATTCGTTTGAGCCCTGAGAACCATCTACTTACAGGGGAAGTTGGTGACAACACCCTGGAGGCATGTTAGATATTGCCATTCCCAGATTATGTAGGTCAGGAGTCTGAGCCAAAACAAAGAGAAATACCCAAAGTATACCTGAGCCTTTTGTATTACTGGAGAGCATCTGACATAAGGGATACACTTAGAATTTGCCAGCAAAGTGAACTGAGGTAATAATGATAGATCTCTCCACTCAAGGCTCCAAAGTATAGTCTTATTATTTTTCTTGATAATCTAGTTGTCAGGTATGTGCATGGAGGCGGTGGGGAGTAGGTAGTCATACAACCCTTTGTTGCACTGAGAAATGAGAACAATGCCAAAATAACAAGGTTACTTAGTCTGCCCTGGAAGCACAAAGAATATGTAGTTAGCAAGCCTGGAGACCACTCTCCTACCCCAGTGTTGTAGGACCCCAGAATCATAAATTTGGAGTGGGAAAGAACATAGAGACCAGTTAGTAGTTATTTTATAGATATAGAAACTGAGGCCCAGAGAGTTGGGCTTGCTGAAGGTAACACTGGGTCAGGATTTGACTCCAAATCTAATGTTATTTATGACAATATTTTTCCCAGTTACATGTAAAGACAATTTTTAACATTCTTTTTTATTTTGAGTTTCAAAATTTCTCCCTCCCTCCCTCTTAAAAATGGTAAGCAATTTGATTTGATTTGTATATGTGCCATCATATAAAACATATTTCTGTATTAGTCATGTCGTGAAAGAAGAAAGGGAGCCAAAGAAACCCCACCAAAAACCTCTAGTATTCTTTCTAACGCACCCACAGATATGTGGGGTCTGTGGGGTATATCCTAGAATTTCCGGATGGGTCAGGAAGGCTCCTATTAGGATGCAACTCCTTGGGATCTGGATGTTGCCATTGGTGGATGCAGATTCCCCAATCCCAATTACCTGATTGTTGACCACTATCCTTACTTTCTTGTCTTCCTGTTCCAATTCTCACTTGATCTCTCTCTGCCATTCCTTTTTTTTTCTTTTCTAATATAAATTTATTTATTTTTAGTTTTCAATATTCACTTCCACAAGTTTTTGAGTTCCAAATTTCTCACCTCCCCACCCAAGATGGCATGCATTCTGAATACCCTTCCCTGTTCTGCCTTCTCTTCTATCTTCCCCCTTCCTTTCTTATCCCTTCCCCTTCTATTTTCTGTAGAGCAGGATAGACTTCTGTACCTTTCTGTATTTCTTATTTCCAGTTGCATGTGAAAACATTTTTTTTAAAATGTGTTTTTAAAACTTTGAGTTCAAATTTTCTTCCCTTTTCCCCACCACTCATTGAAAAGGCAGCAACTCAATATAGGTTGTACATGTGCAGTTATGCAAACATTCCTTAGTAGACATGTTGTGAAAATAACTCTATTTCCCTTAATCTATTTCCTCCCATTTATTCTATTCTTTCTTTTGACCTGTCCTCCTCAGAAGTATTTGCTTCTGATTACTCTTTCCCAATCTGCCTCCTCTCTATCACCCTGCTCTCTTGTCCCTTTCCCTATTTTCCTGTAGGGTAAGACAGATTTCCATACAATTGAATGTGTATGTTATTCTCTCCTTAAGCCAAATCCTATGAGAATAAGATTCCTCATTCCCTCTTTCACCTGTTTCCCTCACTGTGAGAGACTTTTCTGTTTTTTTTTTTGTGAGATAATTTACCCATTCTACCTCTCCTTTCTTCTCCGAGTATCACCTTCTCATCCTTAATTTTATTCTCCAGATATGACCCTTAATCTTCAACTCACCCTGTGCCTCTATCTATCTATTACATATCATACATATAATTTTTTTCCTCAACTACCTAATACTGAAAAGTTCATGAGTTCAAATATCATCTTTCCATGCAGGAATGTAAACAGTTCAATCTTAATAAGTCTCTTATGATTTCTCTTTCCTGTTTACTTTCATGTTCCACTGGAGTCCTGTATTTGAAAGTCAATTTCTGTTTAGCTCTGGTCTTTTCATCAGGAATGCTTGAAAGTCTCTATTTCACTGAATGACCATTTTTTCCCTGAAGGATTATACTCAGTTTTGCTGGGTAGGTGATTCTTGGTTGTAATCCTATCTTTTGCCTCCGGAATATTATATTCATGCCTGCGTCCTTTAATGTAGAAGCTGCTAAATCTTGTGTTATCCTGATTGTGTTTCCACAGTACTTGAATTGTTTCCTTCTGGCAGCTTGTAATATTTTCTCCTTGACCTGGGAACTCTGGAATTTGGCTACAATATTCCTAGGAGTTTTCCTTTGGGGATCTCTTTCAGGAGGAGATGTGGATTCTTTCAATTTCTATTTTGCCCTCTGGTTCTAATATCAGGGCAGTTTTCCTTGATAATTTCTTGAAAGATGATGTCTAGGCTCTTTTTTTGATCATGGCTTTCAGATAGTCCAATAATTTTTAAATTCTCTCTCCTGGATCTATTTTCCAGGTCAGTTGTTTTTCCAATGAGATATTTCACATTGTTTTCTAATTTTTCATTCTTTTGGATTTGTTTTACAGTGTCTTGATTTCTCATAAAGTCACTGTCTTCCAATTGCTCTATTAATTTTTAAGGAAGTATTTTCTTCAGTAATCTTTTGGACTTCCTTTTCCATTTGGCCAATTTTTCTTTTTAGGGCATTTTTCTCCTCATTGGCTTTTTGGACCTCTTTTGCCATTTGGGTTAGGCTATTTTTTAAGGTGTTTTTTTTCAGTATTTTTTTGGGTCTCCTTTAGCAAGCTGTTGACTTGTTTTTCATGATTTTCTTGCATCACTCTCATTTCTTTCAGTTTTTCTCTACTTCCTTACTTGCTTCTCAAAATCCTTTTGAGCTCTTCCAAGGCCTGGGACTGATTCATATTTTTCTTGGAGGCTTTGGATGTAGGAGCTTTGACTTTGTTGTCTTTCTGGTTGTATATTTTGATCTTCTTTTTCACCAAAGTAAGATAATATAGTCTGACTCTTTTTGTGCTTGCTGATGATCCCAGCCAATTACTTGAGTTTTAAACTCTTTGTTAAGGTAAGAGTCTGCTTCCAATGTGGAGAGTGTACTGTCCCAAGCTTCAGGGGTTTGTGTAGCTGTTTTCAGAGATACTTGTAGGGACCTGTAAATTTTCAGTTCTTCCAAGGTGGTATGATAAGGGGTGAGTGTTTACTCTTTCCTGGCTGTGACCACAAGTATTCTTTCTGTCTAATGTGAAGGAGGGGTTCCTCTCCACAGCCACTACAAGCTCCACCACGCCAGCACTCCTCCTCACCCCAGCACTGCCGCCCAGAACTGTGACCCAGATCCACACACGGGCAAAGCAAGAGATTCCTGCCTCAGCACTGGCAAAGAGATCCCTGCAGTCCCTCTCTGATCAGCCACTGGATTCCCCCTCAGTCTGTGGGCCGGAAGCTCAGGAAGCAGCTGCGACCCACCCAGGGCCACGCTCTTGGGGAATGGAGTTGAAACCCCACCTTCCTCTCTGACCACCAACAGAAACAGACTTTTCCCACTGACCTTCTAAGTTTTCTTTGGCATTTGTGGACTGAGGAGTCTGGAAACCTCCACAGCTGCCCGCGATTCAGTCCTCTGAGGCCTGCTCCAGGTTTACTGTGGCCTGCCCTCTCACGCCTTGCTGTGCTGCGCTCCCAGCCTGGCACGATACACCTTTCTGATCAATCATCCAGGTTGTCTTGGGCTGGAAATTTGTTTCACTCTGTCTTTTTGTGGGTTCTGCTGCTTCAGAATTTGTTTAGAGCCATTTTTTATGAGTATTTGGAAGGGTTTGGGGGACAGCTCAAGCAAGTCACTGCTTTCACTCTACCATCTTGTCTCCGCCCCCCTCTCTCTACCATTTCTGTGAGGTTCTGGTACTGGAGAAAGAGGTATGAAAGTCTAGAAACTTGCCCACTTAGTGTTCCAAGGCCCACTTATGACACCTTGCCAGACCCTCTCCTGGGACGTTTCTTCCTCCGGTGGCTCTGAATGGCAAAACCTGGTTCTTGTGGGGATTGATTGAGTGGGTCTGTCTGCCCTCAGAACACCTAGTCATGACCTGGGTCTCTAGTCTGATATAAATCAGAGTCAGAAAAAATTCACCTAGTTGTTATCTCCTCCTCCACTCCCAAACCCTTTGACATTTCTGCCCAATTTGCTTTTCATAACTCAGTCTGGAAGAAGGTGGTCCTGGGGTTCTGAGCAAGCAAGGTAAACATGTCAAATATTAAGAGGACTTACCTTTGGGTTAATAATCCTTCAATTCCACTGAAGGACCTTCATGACAAACCTCTGGGTTTAGGGAACAGAGTCTACTTGGAAAGATGATAGTTTTTTCTTGCCAAGAGCCAAAATCGCAAAGAATGTTCAGTATATAGAGAAGGGAAGGGGAGGGCAAGAAGGGAAGGGGAGGGCAAGGTTTAATTGCAAGTAGCCCTTGGTAAAGTGTATAATTTAAAGATTGTAGTGAGTAGTCTAGATACGGTCTCCCTGAGAGAGTCTGAATATACGTACCTCCTCTAAGGTTCTAGGGCTTCCTCTGAGGGGTTAGGGTGCCACTTCTCTAACATTAACAGCTTAAGTCCCCATTCTACTTTGGTTTCCCTTAGTGTTAGTTACCAGTGTATAGTAACCCAGTTCCACTTAATTACTTAACACTGATTAGCTTTTACAAAGGGCTAATTACTTTGAAAATAGAGTAAGAATGGAAGTACAAACCATCCCCTAACCCCTCAGGGATGTACATTCCCTCATATCCTCTTGGTCTCTAGAGAGAGCGGGCTCAGACTTCAATGCAGCTGCTCTATAGCATTGGCCCCACTGAGTTCAGCCCACATGTGGCATTGCTTCTTGGATGATCCCTCACATCAGCTGTCACTGAAGTCTGAGGGTTCTCAGCTCAGAGATGAAAGTAAAGGGCCATAAAAAAGCAGGGCAATCTTAGTAGCCCTAACCCCAGCAACAGCCTCTCCTATAGAAAGACAGCAGAGTTTCAGGGAAAGAGTTTCCTACCTGGTGGCAGAAATCTGCCGGATGGTGATTGGTTTCTGGTTCTGATACTTATTGGCTGAATTAATTTGGACAAGAAAATGAACATCTTTGAGTCTCCATTTTGTCATCAGTCAATTGCCTAGAACAAGATGCTCTACCTCACAGAGTTGTCAAGCCTCTCTCCTAACACTTTTCTATACTGTTTCCTTCTTTGCAACTCTAAGCTAGGCTCTTGAGGACAGAGTATGTCCAGGTTAAAGCACCACACACAAGACCTGGCATTTTATAATACACTGTTTATTGGTTGAGTAATTGATTTTCAAAACACTACTACTACTTCTGCTTCTACTAATACTATTACTACTGCTGCTCCTCCTCCTCCTCTTCTTCCTCCTCCTCCTTCTACTACAACTACTGCTACTAGCCATCACCACCACATCACTTAGCACAGTGCTTGACACATAGTAGGCACTTCAGTGCTTGTTGTCTCCCCCACTTCTCCCTTATGCCTAAGATTTATACAATGCTCTATAGTTTGCAAATCACTCTATACATGTTCTCTCTTTGGATCCTCATAAAAACCCTTGTGAGGTAGATGCCATTACTATTCTCATTTTACATAGAAGGAAACTGAGACTGGATGAAGTCAGGTAATTTGTCCAAGGTCATACAGCCAGTAAATGTCTGAGACAGGATATGGACTCAAGTCTTTCTAACTTCATGACTTGAACTCTATCAACTCTGCCACTTACAAAGTGTCATATAAATGTTCAGTATTTTGGAATGCCTCTCTAGTCCCCAGCTATTTTCCTTTACTCTTTGGTGTTCTTTAATTGTTTTGCTTAATTTTTTTTTTCACTGCCTGGAATTCCACCTGTTGGAAATTCATATGGATTAACACTTGCCTTTTAGAATTACAATACTTTTAAGGGGGTTCAGAGCCCTAAAGTGATAGATTCCCAGTAAAGCCAGTTCTGAGAGAATTTGCATAGGATAAAGATATTTTAATGTATGCATACCCATATAGGGAGTGGTAGGAGCAATTTGGTAATTGGACAGGCCTACAAGAAGCACCATAATGAAGTTCATGGCAATATTAAGGCACTAGGCACCTAGAAAGAGAACAATTTTGGAGAGAGATAGGAGGATTCCAAAGATGTTCATCAATTTTCAAAGTTTGTCCTTCCCCCCCCCCCCTTCTCCTTTTCCTGGGATACCAAGCTCAGGCTAGTGCTTTGTTCTATTATGTTATATACAAGTTAATTTGACTTTTTGGGGCTGGTCTCAGCCCCATTTCTGATATCATTTTTATGAGACAGTGTTAAACTTGCAAATGAGCTTTTAGAACACATGATGTCTATAAGAAAACAGACACTAGTCACTTTAATTTCTTATATAAGAGTGGGATCAATTGAGTATATCATTGCAACTACTCCAACACCTTAAAGTAATTGATAAAATGCTCTGCCCTACTACTCCAATCATGTTGTGGTTATGGTCTGTCCTTAGTTCTCAAACAGGACCATGACAGCAGGGAGATGATCATGTGACTTGCAATTGACTTTGATTTGAGTGAGGGAGGGCTGTACAAGGTCACCAGCCTTACTTTCTCCTGAGGAGCAATCTGGGTCCAGTGGCCTGATACCAATCACAACTGGAGAGGGCCCAGGATGCAATGGGAGACCTTGGCCTTTTTAAATTAAGGTCTTTTCAGGTTCTCACTTTGAGTGAGGCAATGCCAAGTCAGTGAATAGGCCTCTTTAAGAGGGGAAGACCCTCAGGTTTGCTGGCCAAAAGAGAAACAGTTACTATTTACATTCACTCTGAGCCAGGAGGGCCCCCAAAATAAGCATTAAGTGAGGCTTGGGCAGGAGCCTATTTTCCAATCCATGAGATTCAGAATGAGTTGAGTTTAGGGCTTGATTTTTGAGAAAGAAACCTAGCCAGTAAACCCCAAGTTAACCTGGTAGCTTTTGCCCATCAAAATTTACCTTCCTTTGGGCAGAACAACAGGAAAGGAGAGGAGAAGAGAAGAGAGGAAAGAAGAGGAGAGGAGAGGAGAGAGGGAGAGAAGACAGGAGATGAGGAGCTGAGTTGCCCAACCGGAGCTGGCCGGCTAGGTCCCCGTTAAGCAGCTTGGACTTCTCACAGGCTGTGGATTGTCCTTTGTTCTCAAAGAGGATTATACGATCAGGGACATGTGAAAGGAAATAGCAGTCAATCAATCAAAGAGTAAAAATCCTTGAGAAAATCCTTGACAACTTAGAGTTAGTCACCAAGAGCATGTCTAGATTGACTGAGGAAACTTGGGATGATGTCCCATGAAAAAAGCAGAGATTCAAAAAAAGTAGACAGGAGAAAGCATCCTAGTCAAATCCCCAAGAATTCATTGGAGGCATTGTGGTGGTGGCGGCGGCCAGGGAGGAGCAGAGCCCTGGGTCTTGGTCTTGGTTTCCTTTCCTTCCCTTGACCAAAGGAAGACTTTGAAGACTTTGGAGGTGTGGAGGGCTTCTTGTCTTTCCATTGCTGTCCTAGAAACGCTCTTTCATCAACTGCCAGCAATGTTTGCATCTGCAATCAAGGACAGACTAGATACAGATTCAAAGCTCTACAAAGACACCAGTGAGGAGAAAACATCTGAACAAACACACCATTCATAAAGGGAATATACTGATGACTACGGCAAAAGGACTTCTAGGACCTGTGATTCATCCCTTTGGCTCCTGTTATTATAAGTTTGATCCCACTTTTCCCTGAAGCACATAGGTACTTGGGAGAATATATGCCACAGACTTTTGGTAGAATGCTTTGTACCAACTTTTCTTAATATACCACCTTAGCAAATACTCCTTTCTAAAAGCAAATTAAGTCTGACTGACTAAATGACGTGACCAAATAATCATGGCGAAAACCACACCAGTGAGGATAATACATCATTAAATACACCATCCCCAACTCCTCAGGGTTAACTCTAGACGTTTGAGAGGATAATCAGCTTCATTCTAGGGGCTTGACTTTTCAGTGAGAGGAGGTGTTTCGATAATCACCCCAAAGCATAGGCTACATTTGTAAATGGAAGAATACCTTATTTAGAATTGGTGTTTGTCCTTCATTCTCGAAGAGGGCCAATGATATCAGGAGGGTGATATCTTGACTTGCAAGTGAATTGGATTTAAGTGAAGCAGGGCTGTGCAAAGTCATTAGTCTCACCTTCCTCCAGAGTCACTGGGAGTCAAGTGGCAAGACAAAGCTCAAGATGACTGGTGATGATGCTGAAACATTCAATTAGAATAAGATGTAAATGAAACCAACATTTACCTTAACAATGACAATGCTCACGAGTTCTTTTCATGATCTCAGGTCCTATGTGCCATATTTGATTTGCTATTTAGGACATAATTGCTAGAGATTTACTTTGAAATTTATCCTGAGCAAGAAAGGACTCAACTATGCCATAGTCTTTTTCCTTCACTGGGACTTCAATTTTGCTGATTTCTTCCCCCTTTTGAGTAGTTCTGAATTGTTTTATTCATTCATTTATTTGTTTTTGATAGATTATAGGCCTAGACCCTGCCATAGACATAGACCCAGAATGATATGAGTCAACCTATCATAGCGGATAGCAGACTGGAGATAAGAAGACTTCTAGTGAAGTTGTGTCTCAGAAATATAGCAGCTATTTGTTGGCCCTTTCACTGGACCCAGGGAGCTCTGTCAGACCTTAAGTTACAAAGGATTTGTCACTTAATAAATGTTGATTGACTGCCTGCTTGACATCAGCATCTCGTTAGCAAAATGTAAGCAACTCAGAAGCAGACATTGTTTCATTTTTAACTATGTATCTATGACTTCAAGCACAATTCCAGAACCTAAGAGATAGAGTATTGAATTGAATAAACAAACCAACTCCAAACAAATAGGGATTGCTTTTGCAAATCAGAACCATTAAAATGAAACAACCCATTTCTCAAAAGGTTTTATTAGGTCCTAGGTCAGTGTGCTTAGGAGACACCCAATAGGATATGTTGGGGGAGGGCGAGGGAGTCAATGCACAGAAAATACGGACATGCCCTTGAATGCCTTACATGAAGAACTAAACAATACATAGCTAACCTAGGGACAGACAGGAGGAACTTCCATAGATTCAGAATTCCCAAGATTCAACTTTTAGTAGAATGTAAGCTCCCAGAAAGCAGGCATTATATCATTTTTTTCTTTGTATACCCAGTGACTGCTTATTGAATGAAATGTAATGGAATGCCCAAGGAAAGTTTTGTCCATAGTCATTTTCAATCAGTTTCAGCCTTGGACAATGTACTACCCCCTCAAAGTCTTTCTAATCACTCCACCATCATCTTGGGTTTTAATGTAGTAACATTCAAGCTAGGACTTACCTTGAAGAAGAACAATAAAGAAGTTAATCATCTGGCCTGCTCTGTTCATCTTTCAGTGTCAAAGGAACCTTATTTTACCACCAAATCAAGGATAAACTCATAGGGGGAAAGGTGAAAATGCAGAAAGGCAAAGATGGAAACATTGTAGAAAATGAGAGATTTATAGGAAGGTCACCCAGAGTCACTGTAAGATCCACCCCCCCCCATCACATTCAAGGTCCATTAGCTGAACACTGCAACGAATCCAGGCTGGACTCCTGAAATCATTACATCCAGTCAGCTGGGAGCTGGTGTCCTCCAGCACCAAAGGTGTCATTTGGATACATTTGATTAGGAATTTTTTTAGTTTGAATGTACTTTTTGTTTTCTTATTTTTTGACTAAGTGTTTTCTGTGATGAAAGGAAATTGACATTTTCTATTGTTTGACACAGGCTGGATCACTTAGGTTCAAGTACTCAATTTCAGGAATAAAAGAGAACAGGACAACAAAAGGAGGATAACCAGAATGGAGAAAGCATCTGGGTCCATATCATATCAACAGCAGCTGAAGAAACTGAAGGTGTTTAGCCTGGAGAAGATGAGGGGTTGGGGTAGTCATTGGTCATTCCACCACCATACCATACTGCCTCTGTGGATGACAAAGACATTGCCACTCTCTTTCTTGTTTCTCTTTGGTGATCAATGGCACATATACTTGCAGATCTGCTGTCTGTATCCAAGTATGGTCTGTGATACAGAGGTTTTGTGTGAACAAGGAGCTAATTTAAGAGTGGCCCCAACTTTAGGTCATGACATCATCGACATGCAATAAGCCAAACCAATCTCACTCATAGAATAGGGGAAGCCAAGGATTCTAATCAATCACGGTGGGTATACTACTCATTGTTGGCAGTTGAGGTAGCTATGCTTTCTACTCTATATCATAGGTTTTCAAGGAATACATCAGAAGGAATGGTCAGACTAAGCATGGTTTGTTATCTCTGTTCCTGGAGAAGATAAGACCACTGAATCTCTTGAGATCAGCAGTTTTTATCTATAGGGAAACTAAGCCAATTGGGTATCTGTCTGCACTAATTCATATATCAATGTGATGAGTCTGCAGGATCTGGAGGCTACCTGGATGCCTAAGGAGGTGTGAACCAGCTCAGGACAGAAAGGAAACTGGAAAAATCTTTCCATGTCAGTTAGCTGTCTGGTTGGGTATAGGCCTGTAAATAGCCACTACTCTTCCAGCCTGAGCCATATTAGGGAGACCCAGTGTCTCTCTCCCCCCAAAGAAAAATCAGTGACTAAGCTAAAAGATACCTTAGACATCTAGTCCAAATGCATCTACAGATGAGGAAACTGAGGCCCTGAGAACAGAAGAGACTTAAAGACTTCTTAATAATTATGCTGCCCTAGGTTTTCCCATACTAGGAGTCTTTGACTAAAGGCTGATGACCACTGGTTGTAGATTTCATTGGGGGTGGGGGATTCTTGGTCCAGGTAAGTGTTGGGCTTGGTGGCTTCTGAGTGCTGGCTCAGGAGTCAGAGAACCTGGGTTTAAGCCCCATCTCTAATGCTTATCACCTGGGTGACCTAGGGCAAGACATCTTACCTCCCTAGGTCCCAGGTTCTTTACTTGTAAAATGAAGGGGTGGACTGGGTGCCTTAGAGAAGCCTTCCAACCCAAGGTATCCTGTGAACCCATGAATCCTGCAATTCTGAAGTCACACAAGGAACCAGGAGTACAGTTGTACTTCAAGCCCACAGCATCTCACCTGCAATCCAGCCCCACACCCTCACTAGTATCTTAACTTCTCACCTCAGGGCAGGCTATAAGACCTAGAGGAGTCCTGGATCTTGGGGTTGTTAATAAGAAAAGGTCATATATTGAGATGTTGCTGAACACTGGTTCATTGACTGGGCCTTAGGACCTGTGTATAAAACTTTCCCTTCCTGGCCTCCAAGAGAAAATGGGGGGAAGAAAAGAGAGGGGGTTGGAGGAGCTTCACTTAGCTGAATGTTATTCCAGCTCTCCCGAGTACTGGCAGAGTGCAGAACCTAGCTTATAACAGCTTCTGCAAGATTACTAGCATGTGTATGTGTGTTCTAAAACTATAATAATTTTCAGCAAAGCTGGGTACAGGTAAATGGAGATAGGGGAAAGGCCCTAAATATATTCAGACATGGCTCCACCCCAAGGTAGCTGCCCCTAAGCACAGTCTTTCATTCACTAGTATCTTTTACTGATTACCTACCAATGTGTAGTCAACAGAGACACAAGACAATTGAGAACAGTGCAAACATGTTTTTGATTACAGGGAGAGCTGCTGTTTCCTTCCTGTTCCCTTGTTTGTCCATTCATACTGGACAGAGGCTTCTCTGATCAGAGGAGCTCAGGCTTGATAGAGACTTGGTACTATTTTTACCCCATCCCCACTCCCATCAAACCTGCACTAATTTCTCCACCGCACATTAATATTTTTAGTCATCTCCCATCCCAGGGGCTTCCTGCTTCCTCTAAATCATGGAGGTTATAGACTTGCCTTCATGACCACTGACCTACAAGGTGCTGCTAACATTTGAACCCAAAGATAAGCCTGGGGCTTTGAACTCAGCAGCTATCTCATCTTCTCACTGGGGTTGCCATGGGGCTCACTTTAGAATGCAGAGCTTTACCTTTTGTTTTATCCCTGCTGTCTATGCTTTCCTGATTTTAGATGAAGGAGTATAGGAGGTGGAACAAGCTTCTGAGCTACCAAAGGTCAAGGCCCAGAGGTGGAAGTCCGTGGAAGAGACTGGTGTAGCTACCACAACTAAGCCAGGTATGGGGGCCAGTACAGCTCCGAGGACCAAATGTGACCCAAACCGGCAGCAAATCAAGCCAGCAGCTGAGACAAGGCAGTGGCTGACCCATTAGGTACCCCAAATTCAGGAGGGATCATGGTGGTGTGAACACCCACAGCAACCTCTTTAAGTGGGACACCATTTTTCCCAGGGACTGTGGCAGTGTAGAGGAGGAGAGTATGAACTAGTTCCAGAAGATACTATTTCTTCTCTGGTTATATGTTTTAGCAAATTTTCCTTACTAAAAAGACAATTTATCTAATTTAGTTATCTGTGGCATCAAGGCTCTTGCTACTCTTTTAATCTTAAGCTTGTCCCCACAGCAAGAATGTTTGGTTTCCCTTACTAGTTCTAGGAGTGGGGAGGAAGTTTTCTAGTATGGTAGCTCTTAAGCTCTTATCAGTATGCTCCCCCATTGCCTGTCAGCTGATTTCAATTTATCAACCGGACTTAATTGGCTTTTGGAAATGAATATTTACTAAGGTGGGATAGCAAAAACAGCTGGTATGAAATATTTTCCCCCAACATCAAAATCCTCTAACACTGAGGTTCCCAAGGTTCTCCTCTGGTAAAGGGGAATGGAGTGGGGGGGGGGGGAAGGAGGTCAAAATCAGGCCTCTTCACTCCTTCCCCAAAGTACCAAATGATTCCTTCTCAGGCATTTCCCTGGAATGTTCCCTCGTCCCTGGGGATTTTGCTCCTGTGGTGCTTGGGCAGGAATCAAGGCCAACTTTCTCTGACTCCAGAGAGTGTGCAGCAACGGACCCACTTTGTGAGCTGCTCTTCCTTCCCAGAGAATTTGGCCAAGTTGAGTAGAAAGCCGGCATCCAGATCCTTTGGATTAAAATGATGACCAGTGGACATGTGGGGATGATCAGTAGTCATTAGCATTTCAAACACTATGTCTCTTCCCAAGAGATATTTGCCCAGGCTGGTTTCCTCCTCAGGAGACTCCTTTTCCATGGGCTTAGGGGATTTGGGTGTAGGAGGGTGACCTACTGAAACGTCAGATGCATCATCTTGTACTTGGACTAAAGCACAGCTTCATTTCAGCAGGCCAGGACATCCTGATGACTGGGTAGGGGGGGAGAGGGAGAGCGGTTTCCTCGGGACCTCAGTCAACTCTATCACTGAGATGCACTTTTGACTACCCCAAGCCCCCACTGGCTCATACTGCGAGGATACTGGGATATATATTAATTCTCCCACCAAAGGGAAATGTCAAATGGCCCCCAGTCCTTAAAGCCCCTCTCCCTGGCTTTCTCAAACCCCTGAAGAAAGGCTGGTTTCATTATTTTTACCAATCACATTTTGCTTCCTAGAAGCCTCACTGCAAACATGAGCAGTCTGTGGCTTCCTGTATGACATAGTTCACAGACATGAAGGATTGGTGGGGTTTAGAGGGAGCCTGCTACTCACAGTCCCCAGGATTAATGAAAAGCACAGGACCAAATTGGAGCATGGCTTTTAAAAATATATATAATTTATGGTATTTCCTTGTTTGGAGAGGAATGAGGAGGGGGGAAAGCAAAGGAAGAACCCTCTGATAGCAGCCTGCACCCTCCTCCGGACGCTATGAGATCCCCAGCCAATGACCCCAAGCAAACCTAGGCCTCAGACACCCAAACAAAGCTCCTTGCTGTCCTTTGGGCCTAGTGGAGTGGCAAGTGTGTTGTCCTTGGATCCAGGAGACCCTTGGGTCCTTACCCTATCTCTGCTCTGAACTTGCCATGGGACCTCAGGCAAATCACTTGACTTCTCTGGTTTCAATTTTCTTCTCAATGAAACAAAGGAGTTAAATTTAGTCATCACTGACTCTTCTAAGGAAGAGACCATAGAATTCACCAGTCAGTCTCTCACCAGCATTATTCAGCTCTATTTATTAAACTCTGCACCAGGATACCTATCCTAGGAATCCCAATATGAATGACTAGACAAGAAAGGACTAATACTGGGATAGGAAAATACAGCAGCACGTGAGAGAGAGTAGTTTGTGTTGTTTAGTCATTTTCAATCAGATCCAACTCTTCATGTTCCCTTGTGGGATTTTCTGGGCAAAGATATTGCAGTGGTTTGCCATTTTCTTCTCTAGCTCATTTTATAGATGAGGAAACTGAGGCAAACAGGGTTAAATAACTTGCCCAGGGTCACATAGCTAGTGACTGGATTTGAAGTCAGGTCTTCCTGACTCCTGGTCCCATGCACTATTCAATGCGTCACCTAGCTGCCTCCAGTTGGGAAAATAGGAGGGGAGACAAGGAACAATTAGGGTAGAGGGAAAGACTTCCTACAAGAGTTGGCATGTCAGTTGAGCCTTGAAGGAAACTGGAGAGTTTACAAAGCAAGTAGGATGGAGAGAACATTGCAAGTATTGGGAACATGTCTCTCAAGCCAATGTGTTCCACTGGAGGAGGTTTCCTTCACATTGCCATCTAACTGCTTGTGAGTAATCTTAGTGTCTGGGTATTCTCAAGGTTTCCAATCTGCCCAAATGTGCCATCATCTAGCTCACATCCCTCCATCTTCTCTCCAGGAATCCTTTCCTAAAATCCCTTTATCTGAGGGATTTCCTCCGGGCAGGGAGCTCCCAGGGAGGAGCTACCATTCCCAAGCAATCTAGACCTCTTGTAGGCTTCTGTGGCCTTAGGGAGCTGAGATATTCAGTGACCTACCTGGTATCACACAGATGGGATATGTCAGAGGCAAGACTCAACCGAGGGCTTCCTGATGCCAAAATCAGCTTTAAAAAAAATGTCATTGTGCTGTTTCCCCATTAACCAGACCCTGCCATCTCCTACCACTGGCAAACAAGAAAAGGCCATCAGTCTGACCAATCAACTATGACATCAGGGAGGTGATGCCATGATGTGTAAGTGAATTGGAATAAGTGGAGGAGGGTTGAACCACTATAATATACTTGATAAAGGCATGATACCACAGGCTCATCAATTTAGAGGATGAAGTGACCTTCAAGGTCATTGACTTCAACCACCTCATTTTACATAGAAGTCCAGAGAGATCAAGAGACTTTCCCAAGTTCAGACTGAGAGTGAAGCCATCAAAATGATAGGAAGTAGTTAAGCCAGCAATGGAACCCAGACTTAATGCATGAAAAGTCTGCAGCCCCAGCAGCCCTTGAGCTATAACCAGGACAATTGGTTGTGACTCTGCCCAGCAGCCTGTATGCTTTGTTAGATAACTGCCATGCCCTGTGTTCTAGAGTTCTGGAATTCTGGCACTGGAGTATGCTCCATGGTGGCTGCTTCCCATGCCTTGATTTTTTCTCTTTACTAGTTAAAAAGCTTCATTTTTCTGGGTGGTGATAAGTGGTAGAGGGGGCCTTCATAGACTCATTCACTTACCCATGGTGAGCTTTGGTCAGACTGGGGTATTAGATCTGTGTCAGTATAGAGAGGATCCACAGCAAACAAGCCAAGGGTTACTGATGTGTTCACAAAGTGTGTGATCAGGGTAGTGCATATGTGTGCATGTGAGTGAGTGTGTATTTATGTGTGTGAGTATGTGTATGCATATGTGAGAGTGTGGGTTTGTATATGCCTATGTGTACATGTGTATATGTGTGTGAGTGTGTGTGTGTGTATATGTGTATATGTGTGTGTGAGTGTATATATGTGTATGTGAGTATATGTTTGTGTGAGTGTATGTGTGTGTGTGTGTGTGTGTATGTGTTTATGTGTATGTGTGTGTGTGCTGGTAAGGGAAGGGAGCAGAGGGCAGGATTTGTTAGTCCAGATTAACATGGAGAACTGGTCTTTAGAGCCAGTCATTCAGTTATATCACTTTTCTCTCATCTACCTTCATATCTCTACCTCGAATTCCTTGATGCAACCCTGGGGTCCTGACCATAGGAAGATTATCAGCAAGCACTGAGCTTTGGACCTGGATTTGTGACCAGCTCAGAAAGGCTCTTCTTTCCAAGTTAGTCTGAATTCTTCACGTTTGTGACTTTCTGGCCACCCCTACATCATGGCACTGTGAGAATACCTTTTACTTCTGTAGCCCATCCCCATCATCCATCTTTTCTACCCTAGCTCTGAGAATAGCAATCAGATCCTCAATACCATCCTGGTAAGGACGTCTCACTCAATTGCCCTAATACACCAATCACCATCTGCATGACTATCCTGGTTCAAACCCTGTTCCTTGGCCAATACTCCCCTATACGTGTGACCTTCCTCTGTTAGAACCTGAGTTCCATGAGAGCAGGGACTATGTTACTTGCTCATAGTAGTATATCTATCATTTAGAATAGTGTCTGACACCTAAAAACACATATTTCTTCTCATTCATTCATTCATGGATACCATTAAATGCTTTGCTGCTCTGTAGGACCCAAGCTTCTATCATCTTAGGGCTTGCCAAAAGAATGCATGAACTACTTGAAAGGGGCCTGGGCCTAGCCTTCCTTAGGGTGAATTTAAGTCTACAACATTGAAATAACATATCAAGCTCTATTGTTGCCACAGACCCTCCATCGCTACTAGCTAATGGGTTTGATAGCACCTTTTTGGATCACTGGGACCCACTCATTCACAAACTTGTTTTCCTACTAAATCCCCCTTGATACATTGAAATCATTGCAATACAGGGAAATATTGCACTCATAACTCTATATCAGAATTGCCAGCTCCCCCAGGCACATCAATATCATCAGCATCTTTATCTTGTGGAACTTCTCCATCACCTTGAGGTCACCACATTGTCTCTCTTGTAGTGTGATTCTAGGAATCAGATGTTTTCTACTCTTGGCATCCCTGCTGAAGGCTCTTAGGGACAGTTTCCTAATTTCTTTGGGTTGCATTTCACAGGGATGTTGGCGCCTGACCCCATCAGCCACCCAGGAATGTGGAGATAAAGCAGTGAATATGTGAGTGCTTGAATCCATTTCTTCATAAGTTGACTATTCCTGGTCTGTTGCTCCTCTGCTCCCTCAAAGTGTGATTCCCTAGAGCCTCTTTACAAAAGGTCAAATTCTTTAGCCTGGTGTTAAAGCTCCCCCTCACCCCTACTAGCCTGTTGATCTACATTTAATTGCTTCAGGAAAGGTCCAGTGTTGGAGTCTACCAAAAGCCAGATTTGCAAAGCTCTTCAGGTATGTCACCATGGACTGTGGGGAGGTGAACACCTAAGGGCCTCTTTCTCTGGTGGAAACTGTTCTTTGCAGGACAGCAGTCATGAAGCTGGGCCATGAAGCCCTCCAGGAGATCAGAGCAATAACAACCCCACCAGGGCCAACTTCCAGGGTGAATAATATCACCTTCATTGAGCTGCCATCATCTTGCTCCTGCACAGCTTCAGCTGCAGGGGATGATGAGCTAATCCCCTCAGGTACCAGCACATTTCTTTGGTAATTTCTATTTTTAAAAGCAAGAATAATCCTTTACTATAAGTTTTGACACTTTCTGTCAAAAGAATATTCTTCAGGCACTTTGTCACTGTGCCCTCGCCTGCAGTGTGGGCATCTTGACATCACGCCCCACTGGAGGATGGGAGCACAGAGCGTGTGACTTTCCAAAGGCCATGAAAGAGAATCATTGTCAGAAGAAAAAGGATGCCCAAGATCTCGTCTCCTGGAACACACCAATGCACACCTCTGCATTGGGAGGTTGTATTCCAACCTAGGCCTTAAAAGAAAGGCAGGGTTTTCTGGGTCCCTGGCAGGAGGGAAGAAATCATGATTGACTCAAACTTTCTACAGAACTGCAGAACCTGAGGGCAGTTCCCTCTACTTTATTTCACTAGGGAATCTGGAATAATTGTTGTTGATCAGTCATTTCAGTCATGTCCAACTCTTCCTAACCCATTTGGGGTTTTCTTGGTGAAGACGCTGGAGTGGTTTACCATTTCCTTCTGCAGCTCATTTTTACAAATGAGGAAACTGAGGCAAACAGGGTTAAATGACTTACCCAGGGTCACACAGGGTAAGTCTGAGACTGGATTTGAACTCAGGTCTTCCTGACTCCAGACCCAGTGCTCTATCCACTGCACCAGCTAGCTGCCCCAAAGTAAAGTCATACCTAAATGCCAATAGGTGAAAGAGTTACTGTGAACCTATCCAATCTCATTCAACAACTGCATATCTAAGACCTAATGTGAATAAAGGCTGAGAATAAAGTCACGAAATTGAAAAAAGCAACAACAGTCCCTATCCTCAGAGTTTACAATCTACTGCTCCTTCTCAGTCTCCTCTGTGGGTGTGTCATCCAGAGTGTGCCTGCTTTCCATAAGAGCTCCCCCATAGTTCAGTCCTCAGTTCACTTTCGTTTTTCATTTTCTATACTTTCTCACTCTTGGTAACCTCATTAGCTCCCATGGGTTTAATGATTATCTATATATAACTGACTCCAACTTCAGAAAAGCCACACTAGCTTCTAGCTTAAGCTCCAGTCCCACACCAACCACCAGGCACTTCAAGTTTGCTGAACTTGAGATCAGTCAGACACAACACACCTGAAACAGAACTGCAAATGTTTCTTTTCCCCAAGCCATCCCCCTTCCTGAAGGTCTATCTTTTTAGAGGTGTCATCATCCTTCCAGCCACCTGAGTTCGCAATCTAGGGGTCATCCTTAACTATTCTGTTTTCTTCACTCCACATTGTTCATCAACTGCCAAATGTGACCATTTCTGCCTCAAAAGCATTTGATGGATTCACCCCCTCTCTCCACTCACATGGTCACCACCCTCAGTAGGAGTCTCATCATTTCTCGTGTAAACTGTTGCCATGGCTTCTCAAATATTGTCTTTGGGTCAAGTATCCCTTCTCCAACCCATCCTCCTCTCAGCTGCCAAAGGGATTTCCCACCTTCTCCAGTCTTTAATTGGAGCATCTTTTCTCTGTTGTCCACTTCCCATTTATCCCACCTAGACCTTGTTTGTACATACTTGCCTATAGTTGTCTCCTTGAGTAGGCTTCTAATATTACTCCCCAAGGACAGAGACTTTGACCATTTTCTGTATCCCCAGAAAACCACTAGAAAACCAAGTGGATGAAAAATGAATAGTGTCAGACTACAGGTGGAAAGGAAGCCTTTTGAGTTAGTTTGCATGCACATACACATACACACACATACCACACCACACACGTAAACATCATAGGTCCTCACTTGAATAGGAAGAGGAGATAAGCTTGAATTATATTTATGAAATTTCTCAAGGTTTTCAATGACCCCAATCTGCTTCATTCTGCCAAAGCTTATTTCTTATATATCAATATTTTCCTCATGATGTTACGTGACCAGGAATCCTGGAACAGTGCCTTCTGGACACAATTATTATTTTAGTAGAATAAAACCTCCTTGAGGGCAAGAACCAGTAATAGTTGGCTTCAATTTGTTTTATTTTTATATTACCAGTGGCTGGCACAGTGCCTGCCACCTTGAAGACAATTAATAAATGAGTGTTGGATTACTTAATTGAGATAGTGAAAGCAACAAAAAGATATGCACTGGGAATAAGTAGATGTTATTCCACTACCAGTAAAGATATGTGTTCAAGAAGTGCCAGTGAAGACACCATAGAGGAGATGAAAGATCAGAAAAGGGGGTACTCCAGGTCTCCAGAGGAGAATTCACAGGTTTTAGAGCTAGAAAGAATTGTAGCGCTATAGATCATCTTGGATGACCCCTTCTTTTTAATGGAAAGTAAACTGAGGCTCAGACTGAATCAATGCCTTTCCAAAGATCATATAGGTAAGAGCCGTCATGTAACAGGAACGTAGAAAGTAGACTACAAGCTCCTTGCTGGCAGGAGTTGTGAACCTAATTCCTAGTACCTCCTACTTAGCATTAGTACTTAATGCCTTGTGGGTGCTTAGTAAAGCCTCCTTGAATGGAATTATTACTGATGGGCAATTGAGCAGTCCATTGACACCACCAAAACATTAAGCAAGAGAGAAAGAGGAAAGCATCTGGTATATTAATAAAAGGGGGAATCCTTTAGAAAGAGTAGATGAGAAAGAAAAAAATATGAATTCTACAGGAATATATGGCCCATCTAGCCATGGCTGAGTTGTGAGATGGATTGCTGGAGGGAGAACCGACACCAGTGAGATCATAGGCTCCCTAAGGTCTCCAAGTCAGGAAGTATGAATGCAGAGCTGTATGCACGAATGCATCAAGTCAGCAAGGAGGCACAGTCATGCAGTTCAGATCTCACCAAGCTAAATGTGCTTTCCTGAAGGACCTGTAGGCTATAGGCAACGAGCCTGCTCCTAGTTTTAGAATACAATGGTCCCTGCTGTTCCTTTGAGGTGTACTTCCTTTGACTCATGCTCTGACATAAGCTCTTCTGTGTGTGAATAATCACTGGTTTGTGGCCCTATTTTGGTCATTTGGGTTTACACCACAGGGACAACAACAAGCAACCGCCAAAAAACCACCCCAACCCAACCAGTGCCTTGGGGCTTCACAAACACTGCCCTGTTCCCCACACCCATACACACTGGTCTTTTTTTGTGTTCAGGTCAGATGACTCCGACCCAGTCAGTAATGTTTGGGAATGTGTGTGTGGGGTGTGTGTGTGCGTGTGTGTGTGTGTGTGTGTGTGTGTGTGTGTGTGTGTGTGTATGTTTTTGTGTGGGTGTGTTTGGGTAGGGGCATGGTTTGCTCACTCTGAACACATCACAATTTGAACCACAAAGTTTTCCAAACCTGTTCTTGTAACTCGTGACCCAACTTCTCCTTATAGGGGCCCCTATAGCTTTACTCTCCATTATGGAGCTGAGACAGGGGTGAATGAAATGAGGCCAATAAGCCCTAAGAGCTTCAAGACAGTTTAGAGAGCTGAGGTTGATGTCGGCTTTATCCACCTAATTGTAGTCTGAATGAATGGATGGATGGATAGACTGATGGATGAACAAATGAAAGAATGAATGAATGAAAAGCATTTATTAAATGCCTGCCATGTGCTAGGCATGAAGCTCTGGAGATAAAAAGGAATATAAAAACTCAGGCCATGCCCTCATGGAGCTCACATTCAAATAGGAAGAAAACATGCAAACAATGTGAATATAAGAGAGATTCAGAATAAATGGAATTCACTCCACGGATTTCAAATGCCAGGCACTGGTACCTTAGAAGTGAATTTCAATAGTCAAGCTCTGCATTCAAAACAGAATGAAAATACAAAAGACAGTCCCTCCCATCAAGAAACTAAAAGGAGAAGATGATACAGATAACGTTGGAGAGTTATGACAAGGGAGAGACATATGTCAGTCTGGGAAGTTACAAGAATTGGGAGTGGAGCCATAGAGCAGAGGGTTGACACATCCTTTGTGGATGTGATGGTTGTGATGACTGGTTTGCTGTCCTCAGGGCTAGAGGTGGAAGACAGTAGTGGCAAGGATGGGATTCAGGGGAAGCTTGGCCAGGAAGAGGAAGCATGGTCCAGGGCATTCTGAGACCCTTAGGACTCCCTTCTGCTTGGATATGGTCACTGGGTGTCCATTTTGGAGAAGTGAAGGCAGGCCAGATTGCCTTTGGTGGAAAGTTCACATTGGTACAGAAGATGGGCTCTGTGATACTCAACAGGTGTGTCCTCTGCTTAGCTCCTTCAGAGAGTCCCAAAGATGGCAGAAATGTCCCATACAGCCAAGACAGTGTTAAGGGACAGAGAGAGTATAGGGCTTAGAATCAGGAAGACCCTGGTTGGGACTCCACTTCTAAAACTGAAGAACTGTTTGACCCTGAGCAGGTCACCTCTTACCTAAACCTCTGTGTGGTTGCCTCTACAGTCAGGAACATAACAGCACTATTTTCATAGAGCTGTGGTAAGGCAGGTTCAACCGAGATAATGGATATGAAGCAAGAGTCTTATAAATGTAGTTGGCCTCTGAGTCTGGATTTGGGACGGGAAACGAATACCAGAAGGCCCAAAGAGAGTCTGCTCACTTTCTCTGCTGAGCAATGCTAGGGCGGGTATAAGTATTCTAGCACATGGCTTCACCTGGCACTTTGTGTAATTAATGTTCAGTAACAGAGAGCACAAACTAGCCGTGTGAAACCTATTTGGGATACCACTGATTTTTCATACCTAGGAGCATTGCTTTTGTCTGAATGGAACACAATTAATCTGAGGAGCCTGTGTCTGGGTGCTCAGATCATACAACTTTTTTTTTCAGGAACTCCCTTGACATTCCTTACAAGCCATTTTCTCTGAGTGATGGCAAGGAGATGGAGTGAGAAAACCCTTTGCTTCAAGATCAGAGATGAAGAGAATTGGGCTGTTTCCCTGGGGATGTTATCGACAGTAACATATGTTGGGAAAAATCCTTGGGGCCTCCCTGTGCAAATGTTGTGTGCTGTTAAATAGGAAGACATATTTTAAAAAACCCTGTTTAACTACCACAGCTCTCGAATTGGCTCATGTCAAACATAGATTCTTAACAATTTGCTTCCCTTCCCACACTCTGTGATCCAGCCACACTGGCCTGCTTGTTCCTTTTGCACACCAAGCTCTGTCTCCCTTTTCTGGGTCTTTATACTTTATCCTGATGCCTAGAATGCTCTCCCAGTTCACCTCTGCTTCTTGGCTTCCTTCAAGACTCATCTTCAATTCTGCCCTCTCCAGGTGGCCTTTCTCAGCAATCCCACCCTCTCCTGCCTTCCCTCTGAGGTTGTATTCCATCCACTCTGAATGTACCTTGTATGCGCATGGTTCTCTGCATGTTTATTCCTCTCTTTGTCTATCTTACCCCCTTCCCCATGTGCACTCCTTGAGGGCGTGGAGTTTGTGTCTTCAGTGCTTAGCACAGTGCCTTTTTGTTGCTCAATCATTCCAGTCATGCCCAACTCCCTGTGACACCATTTGGGGTTTTCTTGGCAAAGATACTGGAGTGGTTTTCCATTTCCTTCTGCAGCTCATTTTATAGATGAGAAACTGAGGCAAACAGGGTTAAGTGACTTGCTCGGGGTAATATAAGTAGCAAGTGTCTGAGGCTGGATTAGAATTCATGAAGATGTCTTCCTGATTCCAAGCCAGGGCTCTATCGAAAGTGCCACCTATCTGCACAATGCCTAGCAGAAAAAAAATGCTTGAAGGCATATCACATGCAAAATATGCATTCCTTTTGTGCAGATAGGGAAGGAAGAGCCTAATTCCAAAAAGGTATGAGGAAAGGCGGTATAAGAGAGGAAGAGAGAGAAGGATGTTGAAACATCTAGTGAATTCTTAGCCCTTTGGGGAACTGAGTCACCAGGTCACTAAGGAAGCTTTGAAATGGTAGGAAGAATACATATAGTTAATGACAGTTAAGATAGTCTTTCAAGGAAATTTGATGTTTCAGTGGCAGGTCCAATTTGAGACAATTTTGAGTTGAGTGTAGCAATGCCTGCTACTGATATACTGGCACCTCCTTCCAGGAGACATCCCCATCCCAAATGTTCATACAGACTATTTGTGCCTGACCTATTTCAGCCTTCTGAGGTCGTGTTGGTCTGATCAGCTGCAGTAAGACACTCTGCTGTGACCCTGACATAATGATGTCATTTTGATCCTGTTTGAGTATGAAGGCTAATATCTCAGCTTGTACAGGATTCCCTCTTCTTTCCTGTGTAATCATCTCCATTTCATCTAAACTTGGATTTAAGAATTAAAAACCAAGGTAACTACATTGCCTGATTGGGAAAGAAACTCAGGTTTGAATACTGCATATAGCACTCCCTATTCTATGATGGACAAGTGTCCTTTTCTATATCTTTTTATTTAAAACATAGAATTGGAGAACAAACAAAAAAGCAACCAAATTTAGCTATTGACACACCAGATGTAAGATCTTTAACCAATAAGGAGTGGACATTTTATCAGAGAAATGGAATCCTATCCATTTTTTTAAACTGTCACTGTAAATGAAACCAGAAGGGAAAAAAAAATCACATCTAAGTAGAAAGATGACTCACAGCCTCTCCTTGGAAAGCCCAAAAAGAAAAGACTTGACAGAATCAGTCTTGACATGTATCAAAATGCAAGAAAAAATTCTTACAAAATGATTTCATTATAAATTCAGCCTATCAATAATCATTTATTAAGTACCAGCTATGTGCCAGATAGCATGTTAAGCCCTGGAGATACAAAAAGAGGTAAAATACATCTGCTGTCCTCAAGGGGTTGATGCTTGAATGAGGCCAACAACAAACAAACACTGTATACAAATGAGTCATATATAGTTTACTCACAAAATAATTAGCAGAGGAAAGGAACTAGACTTATGACGGAACAGGAAAGGCTTCCTTAGTTGGGACTTAGAGGAAGCCAGGGAGGGTAGTAAACAGAGATGAGGAGGTAGAACATTCCAGTCATAGGGGACAGACAGAGAGTTCCCAGTGTCTCTGGGTTAAAGAGGAAATGGTGGAGAGTAAAGGATGAGAAGACTACAAAATAGGAGGGGGCTATCTTATGAAGGACTCTGACAAGCAGAAGATTTTAGATTTGATCCCAGAGGGAGAAAGGATCCATAAATTTTATTGACTATGGCTGGTGTGTGCATAGTGGGACCTGAGTTAGGAAAATCTTACCCTGGCAGTTGAATGAAGGATGGATTGGACTGGGGAGAGACTTGAGGCAGGCAGACTTGCCAGCAGCTCTTGCAATAGCCCAGGCAGGAGGTGATGGATGATTCAGATCACCCAATCTCAATCAGGCCTTCACAGCTCAATGACAACCCTTTTCTTCTACCTTGAATGGTTCTCACTGGGTCCTTCAAGCCATTTTTCTTTTTGGATGCAGCATAGCAAAATTCTGGACTCCAAATCAAATTGTGCCTCAGACTTTTCCTAGTTATGTGACCCTGGCAAAGTTATGTTACCTCTCTAGGTCTCAGTTTTCTCATCTCCAAATGAGAAGGGTGAACTTGACCACTCTGAGGACGCTTGCTGCTCTAAATCTCTGGTCATGGTTCTGTTACTCTCCATAGCCCCTGATCCAAACCTCCTCCTTCTCAAGTCTCTGATATCACCACTGGTTACTATCTCAATCAAGAAAGTTGCCTTCTGTTTTACTGAGCAAATGGAAGCCATCTGTCGTGTACTTCTGCTTTCCCTTCCCTTTGGCTATACACCTCAAACTCCCTCTTCATGAAAGCACATGTGCTTTCCTTTTGCTTTGTACTCTGATGAAGAGTCTTCTCTTCACCAAGACTGGCTGCAGCCACTGTGGCTCTCCAACCCCTTTTCCTTCTATATCCTCTGAGAATTAGACCCCTTCTATCATTCCTGACTCCATCACTAATCTTTAATCTCTTGATATCTATTGGCTCTCAAGTGTACCAAGACCCCCTTCATCCTTAAAACAAAACAAAACAAAGGTCAACCTTTCAGTGGATACTGTCATCTCCTTAAGCTTTTATGATATCTCTCCTCCCCTTTACAGGAAAGCTCCTAGCAAAAACTTTCTACACTCATTGCCTCAATTTCCTCACTCCCCATTCATTTTTGGACACCTTCAAATTTGGTTTACCACCCAGATTCAACTCAAACTGCTCTTTCCAAGGTTATTGAACCCATCTTATCTGTAAAATCCAATGGCCTTTTCTCAGCCCTTACCCTACTTGATTTCCCTGAAACTGTGAATACTGTTGATGATTCTTTCCTCCTGGTCAGTCCCTTCTGGACTGGCTTCCATGACACTACTCTCTCATCTTTTTCCTCCCATCCTTTAGGATGTTTCTTTCACTCTCCTTGGCGCCATCATCTTCTCCAGCAATCCAAGAAATTACAGGTGTTTTCCACAGCTCTCTTCTTGGCCGTCTTGTCTCCTCTCATCTCCTCTTGTCTCTTCTTCTCTTTTCTCATTAGTCTCTGTGCTCCAAGTCTCTCTCCTCTTCAGTCCATCCCTCACACAGCTACCAAAGTGACTTTCCTAAAGCACATGTCTAAACATACAACCCTTCTTCTCAAAATTCTGAAGTGGCCTTCTATTACATCTAGCACAGTAGACAAACACAATTTGGTATTTAAAGCCCTACAAAATTTGCCTCCCACTTAGCTTTCCAATATTTATTCACATCACTCCCTTTTCTGTATGTTCTATTTCATTCAAAATGTTCTACTGTATCCTATGCAGAAAAATCAATCGACTCCCTTTCTGCCTTTGCACAATTGAGTCTCCATATCTGGAATACTGTCCTTCCTCTACTTTCCTCTCATTATTAAAACTTTTCCCATTTTGAAATTGCATTATTCTAGACCAATTTGTGTTTTTTTTCAAATTAAGTAAATCTTCTGTATTTAATAAACTTCTGCCTGTTTCCTCCTTCACAAATAGAATGTCAGCTCTATAAAGGCAAGGACTGTTTCCTTTGTTTTGATATTCTCACCACTCAGCACAGTGCCTTATACTTACTCAGCATGGAATGTGTTTGTTGAATTGCGTTGAGTTGACAAATGGACTTATTGCAGTACTCTGGATAAGCACTGGAAAAAAGACAACAACATGAAAATAATGCAGCCAATGTACCAAATTGTATTACAGAAGACAGAGTAGGAAAGAAAATCTGTAAAGAACTCCATAGGCATAAAGACCAGACCTGAAGTTGCATTATGTGGAGAATTCCTTAATGAGGAAAGTCCCTCCAATAGTGAAAGCCATCACTTCCTCTACAACTTACAGCTCTCAGTGGCCAGAGCACTGGGAAATGAAGACACTGGTCTAGGGTCACAGACCCAATGTTGTGACAGAGGCAAGATCTGAACACATACCTTTCTGACCTATGTACCATACTAAGCAGCTTTTCAAAGAAGTCTGTGAGCCTTCCCAATCAGATCAATGTATAGATTTGATTCTTGGCAATCTCAGAGTAAAAGTGGGCGTGAGGGAGAACAATGGCACCATATTTTGCAAGGTATGGTTCAAGTCTAAGAAATAAGAGAAACCAAAGATTTATAGCCTATATATAAGCCTAGTGACTATATGCCATGAACCCTTCTTATAGGAAGAAGGCAGGAAGGGGAAAGACATCATAAGCACTGAGTAACAGGGAAACAATGAAATTGATTATGTTATAAGGGACAGGAAACAAGTTGTTACCTAGAAGATACTTAATTAATATTTTTTCAAATGTTGAATGAATGAATTTTGGAGGAATTTTTGAATCAATTATCTCTTTACAATTTTTACAGTTTTACAATTTACACTTTTTTACAATTTGCACTGACTTTTACAAGTGGATATTTTAATATCTTTGTTGCCTTTTTTTTAGGCTACTGTGACTTTCCCTTAAGATAAACTCCATTGATTTTTGTTCTTTTAATAATAACAACAAAATAAGGCTTAACAACTTTAAGCCAGGTCAATTGACAACCTTGTCTGACAACAGTTTATCCCCTACTATAATCTGTAGTTACTACCTCTTCACCAAAAGATGGAAGGCATGTTTCTTTACTTACCCAGAATAACAAATTGTGCATTTGGTCTTTAGCCATCTTCTCTATGTCACATTTGGTTAAGAATTGTCCCTCCCTTAGTACAGTTATAGAAATTATATCCTTCAATTCTCTCCTACTTTTTAAATGGTATGCCTTTTATGTTTAGCCTATATATGTTTTTGGAGCTCATTATGGTATACCATTTGAGATACTTCAGAACACCAACTTCTTTATACCAAAATCAAAATCAATGTCAAGCAAGAGGAAAAAAAAAAATCAACCTGAGAAGGTATGACCTGCCATTAGGGAAACTCTAAATTGATTTCTGTAAATAAGTTGCTATTGAAAAAAATGGAAAGCAGATTAGCACCTTTTTCTGAGAAAATTTGGTGTCAAACTGTCAATGATGAAGAGACCAAACGAGCCCAGAAACCAGCTCATGAAAACAAAACAAAACATGTATTCTTCTTGCCAAATGGAGATATGATAGTCATGGACAACACTTATTTAGAGCACAAACTAATTCATAAAATCTCATAGCAGTTGTGATAATATCAGAACATTATCACCCCATAAAGCAATAGAGAAGGAAAAGTTCATTGAGAACTTTGTAAATCTAGATTATCCCAGGAACATTTAATAATATCAGAAAAAGATGAAAAAATGGAAAAGATCTGGCAATATTTCCATAACACATTATTTTCCATTAAAATGGTATCACCACATTTAATCCCAACATCATGGTCCTTCATATGTTGTATGAGGAAAAAGAAAAATGACATGGGAAATAAATCATTAAAATTGATCAATATAACTAAAATCTCATTATTATACGCAAGGTTCAATATCTCTGGACCCTTCACTTTTGCAAAGGAATCAAGAGGGAAGTTTTTTTCTATTTCTTCTTTAGGGACAAATTTGTTGGCAAAAGTTGCTATGCATATGTGGAGATTAACTAAAATTCTTTGCTCTACATAACAGCAGAGACAACTTTGTTTTCTAAGATGTCCACCTACTTTATGGATTTTGTATGTATGTATGTTGTCTTGCCCCAATAGAATATAATCTACTAGAATACAGGAACTTTATTTTCTTTGTATCCTTAACACTTAGCACTGAACCCAGAACAAAGTAAACACTTAATAAACCCATACTTATTGATTGCCATAGCTCTGATTAATGATGTGAAGTGAGGCTTAAGACAAAGAGGCATATTCACCAAAGTCATTTGTTATGGTCATGGAGGATGGCTATCAACGTCCAATTCAAAGTGACATGCCCTAGGTCATTTGCCAGTTCCTTCAGTTATGTGGATAGCATTTTATTGATTATATCAAGCCCTGGAATAATGGAGTGCTTCATAAAGAATATCACAGGGATGTTCAAGATAAATATCTAACAACCAGCTCTCTAAGATGCATACACTATATATACATATATATGTACATATGTATATATATATATATATATATAAGTATATATACACATATGTGTGTATATATAAATGTACATATATTATGCATTTAATTTACAATAACATTTTCACCACAACTTTCTTAATTCCAGACAATCAACAAACCAATAAATCATGCCCTGATTCATAGCGTTTGCCAATTTCTAAGGTATAAATGTTTACAGTAAAAATTTAGCAATTGGCACTTGTGAATCAGTGTGAGTTGGCTCCAGCACCTCCCTGGATATCTACAGTAATTCAAAAGAGCTTCTCCTAGCTACTTCCATGGGAAAAACAAAACAAAACAAGGGGATACAGAATTCCTCTTGTTCAGACTGGGGCATACACAACATCCACTCTGTACAGATATTGTGAGTAGAAGAGCAGCTGAAACCAGAATTGAATGGGAGGAGTAGACTACACTGCATTGCCTTTGGGAAATTCCATGCTGCTTTTAATGTCCCCAAACATTTCACTGAAGGAGGATCAGCCCTATGATCCTGATGTTCTGCCAGTGATGGCTTATGAATAGGCATAAGAACCACAAATGGATCAGTAATTTCAATGGGTAAGGCACTACCTCAAGATGATTAAGTGTGGTTCACCCAAAGGGTTGGGAAGAAGTATATTTGTGGTTGTGACTCTGCTGTAGCATATCCCCAACGAAGACTTATGTCTAGAATCCCAGTGAGTGTGACTGTAGAGTGTAGGGTTGGCCAAATGTTACACCATCCTTTCTGTTGTCTTCTCCTTGCAGGTTGCAGACAGAGATTAATCCTTCTCAGGCCATTCTTATGTGCTTTTGGGGGTCCAAGAGTGGATTGGTGTGTAGGTATGTCTGTGGTCACCACTCTCTTCTCTCTAATCCTTTTTTTCTCTAGAGATTTAATCAACTTCGCTCTGTTAAAAGAAGTATTTCACTTCTTGGTCAAGGGGTAATATAATAGCCTTTAACCTTTTGCTCTTTCCCTATTTTATTGAGTTTATATAAAATGAAAAGTTACAAATACAATCACAATAGCTAGGAATCCTTAGTTAAGAGAATTCCTAACATTCATATAGAAGTTTGGCTCATTGCCCTAATTTAAAATTTTGTCTGTATCTAACTAACCATTGAACCCCTTATGTTTGAGACAAAAATCGAGATTCCAGAAATGTTCAGGTAAAATAAATGAAGTATATTGCATGAGTGAGGGATATTGAGCAAAGAGCAGAACTTGTATTGGGATTTCATTATTTTCTGTCCTAAGATGTTTACAGCACCCTGATATATGTGTAGCATGTATTGTCTCCTCCGCTGTAGTGCAAACTCCTTGAAGGCAGGCACATTTCTGTCTTTCCTTGCATCCCCAGCACTTAGCATTGTGCCTAGCACATAGTAGGTACTTAACACATGCTTGTCAATTGATTGACTTGATTGTGTAAGAAAAGTACCATAAGAGATATCAAAGAAAGGCTATGATCAGAAAGGAGCCCAGATGCTTGTAGTAAGAGTGAGGCATAAATGAGAGGAAGCTTCTTGGCTCCCTTGGTGTTGTATGCTAAATGGTTTCCCCTCCCCTCTTTCTTTTTTATTCTTTATTATAAGGAATTACTCTCTGGGTGGGAGAGAAAGTGAAGAAGAAATTGGGAAATGAAGGTGTTCTACAAAGAAAAGACTGATAAAAATTAAGAAAGGAAAAGAAAATATCAATCCACTAATGAACAACTCCTAAATGTAAGAGAATGTATACTAGTATTATTATGCTTATTTATATAAAGGCCCAGTGCATAATAGATATTTGATTAGTATTTGTTGAGTGAATAATTGACTAAATGAATGAGTGAATGATGCAACAATGAAATCTATTTTTTTTTAAGGAGCCATTACGATCTGGGAACATTTGGAGGACAGCATGGTCCAAGTGGGTTGACAGACAGTCTGGAATTAAGAAGGCCTCTAGGCTCTTCTGTCTCAGGTATTTACTCCCTGTATGACCCTGGAAAGCCACTTAAATATTCTGGGCCTCAGTTTCCTCATCTATAAAATGAGAGTATTGGACTCCCATTGAAAGCTCACTTCCAGCTCTAAAGCCATGATTCTAGGAGCTGTGGATAGCAGATGTGTGCAGGAAGGAATGGTAGGTTAGGAGTGAAGAGACTGGAAGGGCTAGTCTGGGCCCTCCCTTTCAACAGCTCTTTAAGTTAATGAAAGTCTGCCTTTTCCTCCCCCTGGGGCTCATTTTCATCATTTTGAGATGAGAAGTTTGGACCAGGTAGATGTTCACAAAGGTGACTGATAACTTCTCTACTTGGCCTTTTTCTGCCTAGACACTACCTTCGGCTTCTTCCTTCTCTTCCACACTTCTGTGATTCAGGACAGGGGCCTCTGAATCCCCTTTAAAAGGGCTTATAGGTTGCTATCAAGCTCCCAAAGTTACTGCTCCCTCCTATCATCTTCCCCAGCCCCACAGTGACCTTGCTCTCATTGTTTTCTAGTTGGAGATTACAGGAGCTCTGGTTCCTGACAAAGAACCACCCCCTTTTGGCCTTTAAAGGCAAGGCCCCATGGGCTGGCTCAGAGTGAGCATCAGTGCCCATTTTCTACTGGGAGGGCGGGTGAGATGAGAAGCCCCTGCTGCCCTGGGAAAGCTCACAATGGCATGGCTTTTTTTGGCAAGCAGGAGAGCCTAATTACCTTTCGAAATTCCAAAAATGTCAAACTGATTACGGTGGGGGCTTTTTTTTTATAATATCACACGCGCCAAGGTTATTTTGGGATAATGAGTAATTTTCATCTTGCTTAATAAAAGCTATTCACAGGATGGTTTGGGAGGGGGAGTGCATCTAAGGAGATTCTACTAAAACCACCCCCCCAGTCCTTTTTGGAACTTATTCAAGAGTAGGCATATCCTCCAGAGAAGGGAAGGGGACAAATCCATAGCATTCAGGAAGGATTCAATTTTCTGGGCTGTGTCCATTTTGGGGGGAAAACATCTGATGAAAAGAAAATCCAGCTGACTTCTAGAGATCATCTTTGGGCTAACGTAAGACACAGATACACTGGGTGGGGGGGTATTGAACTTTGCTCTGGTTTATTATTCTCAAGCAAAAAAATAACAATAAATAAAATTAATTATTTTTAGCCATTGCAGGCAACCTCAAGTTGACCAGTACTAATGCCCAAAGGTAATTTCTTTCAAAGGACGCTAAGGAAACATTCATTAGCATGTCCTTAGGTACAGATCGAGTAACTGTTGGACCTCAAGACAGGAAGTTGTAAATTTGTAGGATCCTAGCCCCAGAGGTGGAGAGCCAGGACCTCAGTAGGCATCTCTTCTATCCCCCTTATTTTATAGATAAGGATATTGAGGCTCAGTGCGATTGAATGGCTTGGGCAAAGCCACCTAAAGGTGCAATTCTAACTCCCATGTCAGTGCTCACCCATGACCAAGGTGCCTCTGCATCTCTTTTCTCGCATTTTCTAACTGCATGATGAGAGGCAAGACACTGTCAGGCGAACATGTTGTCTTGAAGAAAGCATGCTGGTCATGGCAAAACACTCTCTGGATGGGCTTTTCCCTGTTTCAGTTTTGCTTCTTTCCCCAGCCAAATTCTCTGACTGTAGAATAAATGTAGATACATGTATATTTATCTATGTGTGTGTGTGTGTGTGTAGGGCACACACATATATATGGTTACATAGGAATACATACAGGATTTTATAGTTATGTGTGTGTGCACATATTCACTGGTTTCCCTCTCATCTGTGCCATCTGGCAGCCATCTACACCATGCTCATGAAGCTGCCCATGCAGAGATCACTAGGGAATTCCTTCTTGCCAAATCACTGCATTTGATCCTGTGAGAAAACCTCTGGATCATCTGGAAGAGGAAAACAACATATACTACCTTGTTCTACCCCCATTCTTTCTATCCAAATATTTCATTTATCCTTCAAGGCTCAGCTTAATCACTTTTCCACGAAGAACGACTTCTTTGTGCCCCAGTTTCCCTTTCTGTAAAATAACGGGCTTGGACTGAAAGGGCTCTGAGGTCCCTTCCTGATCTAGATCTAAGGCGTTTCTTCAGACACATTTACCTTCATTTCTTACTTCTTTGATTAATCAGGTTTTAGGAGTTATTCTGCTCAATACACATTCATTAAACTTCCTCCTTGACCCTACACTAGGCCCTGGGGACACAAAGGCATGATGAAAAACCTGGCACAGGGTCTGGAATCCAGTTGGGGCTTAATCATTGACCGTTCATTGCTAGGTTGATTTTACTACAGGAGCATGTATGTTATTTACAGGTGGTTGAAGGGAGGGAGCAGGACCTGAAAGGTAGAAGGCTAGCCTTGCAGTGAGAAAGGCCCAGGTTCAATTCCTGGCACTGACATATCCTAACTGTGTGTCCCTGGGCAAGTCCCCACCAGTTCTCTGTGCCCCAGGGCTCTTCTTAAATATCAGTGCAGAAGAAATGCTGGTGCTGGAGAGAGCTCCCACACCAGCTACATCACAGTAACACACAGGAAAAGGAGTGCTCACTCAACTGCTCTGTTTTCTAGGTTATCTATGTCATCTTCTCAAATAGAGAAAGAGCTTCCTGAGGGAGAGAATCTGGCTTGCAGTGCCTAGGACTGGGGTATGGTAGAGCGGCCAATTCCTCAGCCCTCATGGATGGCTAAACATAACCTAGGCTTACAGGAGGCAGGACTAGTATTTTCACTTCCTCCTTGACTCTAGGGACAATCTCTTCACTGGCAGATTTAGAAGCGCTTCTCCTTATGCCTTTCTAATGCTATAGCCACAAATCATGGCCTAGTTTGAAGGGGGACAGAGAATTCTCTTATTCTTTTTGTGTTAGCTCTACAGGGGCTCTTTTCGCCTTGCGTGGGTCAGTGTCTTACTGTCTGGTCACCTTCAGGTACTTCCAGCTTCCCTCCTCCTTGATCAGGCACCACTGATGAGAAGGCTTCTGATGCCTTTGGTCCACCTGTCCACTCGATTCTCTCCTTTTATGGCAGCGTGTCTCAGGCTGCTCCTCTGACTGCCTTCTTTAGGAAGCACTGGTTTGGCAAGTCCATGGGCCCAGCATTGACACCTTTGCTCAGGCAAGAGATTGGAGTAGGGAGGGTGAAAAGTGGGATCAAAGACTGACATCTCCTGGATGGGATTCTCAATCTTATAGGGGGAAGGTACTTTCGGGAAGTCTACTCTCTTATTGACTAAATAGAAGTTCTTTTATGAATAATCGGGGTGTCGGGAGACAAGATAGGTGGAAAGGAAGAGTAGAGGTGACAGTTTTTGCTTACTGAAGTCCATAATTACTTTGGATAAAGCCTTTAGCTTACCTCGGCCTAGCCACAGTTGTCTCATGATATGAGGGGAAAAGGCATGAGATTTTCAATGAAAACTATTGGACTCAGTTGGAGTCCCAGCTCAGGCATTTTCTTTCTGCCGTTATAGCAGGCCAATGACCTAATCTCTCTGAGCCCCAGCTTCCCAGCTCAAAGATATTGAGATATCTGCTATTAAACAACACCAAATAAAAAGGACATTTCTATAGAAAGTAGAAAAATGGAAAACGCTTCATCTTTATTATTTGCAGCTTATTTTTCTTTTAAAGTGTACAATTAAGCTCAACCTGGAACCTTCTACAATGTCTACTTGTCTGCTCTGCCCAGCTTTTGTAGTGATAAAGATGTAGCCTCCAAAGAAAACTGAGGGAATCTGCCCCATGAAGTCATATTAGCCAAAGAACAGTTATTGTTGATTTAACAAAAGTAATAATAGACTTGAAGACCCTGGTTCAATGAAGTAGGCATGAAAAAAGTAGCCATTTCTTTCACCAATGTAAATTCCTTTCCTACCTCCTCAGAGTACAAACATTTATAGAAACAAAGCGCAAATATAAACAGATCAAAGGTGATGCATTCTTTCAGCTTTGAGCAATACTCTGGGGCAGCTTCCCATTTATGCTTGGAATGAGACCTGGGGTGGATGAGAGTTTCACCTACACCCTGTCCTCCATCCTTCCTGGAATCCTGGGGGACTCTGAAAAAATTGTCTCTTGTTTATACAATGGAATCTTGTGCTATTTCTGGACATCGACTCATGGGCGGTCATCCTTTCTGAGAAATAGCCACAAAACAATAACACAGTCAAAAGGACAGCCAGGGGCTGAATCCTTGATAAAGAATTGCATTGGTGCCCATTTTCCAGTGGACTACTGTGTGTAGACTGATCATTGCCTGTGGGATGGGATGGGTTGACTGAGAGGGAAGGTGATTTTCTTTCCCACTGTTTTCTAGATTAGAACATCTGGATGGAAATGATGAGCCAGCACTGAATGTGCTATAAGAAGAATGATTTCTATTTGGAAGTGGGTGGTGATACCCTTCTCCTATGGAAGGCCAGTCCGATGTAACCCAACAAATGGGATTGTAGGGGCTGCTGGGAATGGGCATGGAGGTACGTATTGGGCATGCAGAGAAAAAGTGTGAAACAGCCCCTGACCTTTAGGAGTTTACGTTCTACAAGGACAGCTTTAAAGGGTTCATCCAATGAGTCCCAGGTGATAAACAGCATTTTTATCCTACCTTGTGCTTATTTGGAAGGCCCAGTACAGAGACGATTCCCAGACAGATGTTGGAATTGATGGAAATGTTTCACCCGTAAGTAAAGCAGGATGACCCTCAGCGTTGTCCTCTTTCATGGAAGAAGTGATGTTTATTGTCCACTTCTCAAAGGTTCCTTCCCTAAGACTACAGCTCATAGTTTAGTGTTTGATATGGAAAATGCCCTTAAATTGAAGGCATCTATTCAAAATAAAAGGCAGACTCATTTATGAGGAGGTAGAAATCTCACTTCAAAGCTCAGCTTGTGCAGCACCATCCCCACATCCCTTTAACCCTTTATATCGTAAGCTCTTTGATAGCAGGGGCTGTCTTTTGTCTCTTTCTGTATCCTGGGTGCCTAGCAGTGCCTGGCATGTAACAGGTACTAAATCAATTTATTGGTTGATTTTTCTCCCTTACCCTGTGCTTCTAATGTCTTCACTTCCTTCTCCATGTCTGTATGTATGTATATACATACATATATATGTATGATAATGCATATACGTATAAACATATAATATACTAATAGCCCCATATGTGTATATATGCATGTGTATATATGTATGTATGCACACACTGCACATACATATGCATGTATTTATTTACATCTTCTGTCTTCACCTCTGTGGAAGTCAGGTGAAATTTATTGTCACCCACCAAAGTTGGTAAAAATGCCTATGCAGCAGCCATAACAACCTGGGTCCTAAATCTCCATGGCAATGTCATCAGAAACCAAAGTAAGAATTACACCTTTGCAGCTAAATGTGGTTTCCCATGTAGAATGTATGTTCCTTGGGAGTAGGACTTTCATTTCTGCCTCCCTAGTATACATTTCTACTTCCATATCTCTACTCCTACAGCTAATAAAATGATTGGCATATAGTAGGTGCTTAATAAATACACATTGAATGATTGATTTTCTTCTGCCTTGGCCAGATCTGTATCATATTTGATTAGGTTAGGAAGGACATTGATAGGTTGCTGAAAGTCCAGAGGAGGCATACAAGGAGGATGGTGAAGGCTCTTGAGTTCATGCCAAATAAGAATCAGTTGACAGGACTATTTTTTTTTTTTAATTTGGAGAAGAGTTAGGGATGACCTAAGTCACCTGTATTTTCAAATGTTTGAAAGGTTTTCATGTAAATTACAGAGCATATTCCTTCTGTTTCCTTCTATTTCTAGTCCTCAGGACCAATGGGTGGAAGAGGCCAATAGACTGCTTTGGGAAGCAGAGGCTTTTTTCCTTTTGAAGGTCCTTACTTCAAACTCAAGGCTGAATGACCTCTTGTTGGGTGAACTGTGGTGGTAGAGATTCTTTTAAGATGCGGTTTGGACCAAATGCCACTGAGATTCTATCCAACTCAGAAATGCGATGTTTCTGCAATGATTCTTGAAACTGAAGCTTACCATGCATGTCCAGGCTTCATCCAAAGATAACGTTTTTTTTTTTTTTTCCTGTTGGGGAGGGATTGTTCACAGGAGCTTTAATGACATGTTACAAGTTGTTAGCACGAACAAAATATGGCATTCTTTAAAAAGCCATTCCATATATATATATGTGTATTTATATTTATTTATTTATTTATTTTGCCCAGGGATGACTAAAAATGACTGCACGTTAAATGTTGAAACTTTCCATGTGTCCTCTCTGAACCAAAACTGGGTCTCCTGGGGAATGAAGGGTGGGGGTGGGGGATGGAGGTTGGGACCATTGCAAAAGCTTATTTCTTGCCCAAGAACAGATCCAATGTGTCATCTCATTTACTTATATTTCTCTTTCCATGACAATGTTGTTGGAGAAACACATTTGCTAGGTACCAAGAGGAGGTATTTTCTTGCTTAGAGGTTATGGGAACCAACAGCTATTTTTCATAAATTGTGTCTTTAAAAAGAAAATATAATTCAGGAATTGGAAAAGAAGAAAGGGTGAAATGCAGAGAAACCTTGAAATTGTAAATCATGTTCCTTTAATTCCATTGAGAAAAATTTTAGATCAGCAAATAGTCCCAAACCTCACAGAAATGGAACAGAAAGAAACAAAAGTCATGGAGGAAGGGGAGAAGAGAATGAAAGAATTACTTTGAGTTTGAGTATCACTGACTAATATCAATGGAATTAAAAGGTAGGATGGAAAGGATAAGATGGACCATTTCAAAAATGACATAGCTATCTGGAACTGGAAGAAGGCCACATACATAGGAATCTCACATCAATAATACCACACACTAGGGAACATTGTTTAGCATGGGCAGGGAAGGAGGCAGGTTGGTGGGTGTCTCCTGAGATTAGGAATGAATTAATGTTGATGGGATAAGGTAGGTTTTGAGACTCAGTGCGGCACCACAGATATGTGATTGGCCTCAAGGTCAAGACTACCTAGTTTCAGGGCTCACCTCCCATACTTTCTAGTCATGTGATGATGATGAAGTCAGCCCCAGTCAATTCACTGAAATTATGAATCGAAGGACACTCGCCCATATGCATTGGTAGAGGGATTTTCCTGGGGTAGACCAATGGAATCTCGGGTCCAAACTCTAAAGATTTATTTGACAAAGAAGATAAAATGTATCATGGAATCGATGTATAGCCCCAAATGCCATAGTTGGCTAATGTTCAATAAATGTAAGGATGGTGCTGAGATGATGACGATGATAATTATGATGATAATATTCCCCTACTTCAGGCCCCAGTACAATGGCTGGCACATTGTAGGTGTTTATAAATGCTTCTTGGCTGAGTGTCTTCTGCCTTAGGCCATATCTGTTAAGTAACAGCAGCAGCAGAAACGAGAAGAAGCATTTCCTCAATGTTTTAAATTTTGCAAGGTATTTTCCATGTCCTGTCTCACCTACTTCTCAGGACAGACCTCTGAGATCGATGGTGTGAACTGCTTTTAAATCTGAGGAAACTGGGTTTAAGAAAGATTATGTGACTAACCAGGCATACAGCTGCTACGTGTCTGAGGCTGGATTCGAACACAGTTTTCCTGACTCCAAGAACACCCCTCTACCTACTACAATACCCAGTTGCCTCCTTGCCCAGGGTCCATAAGATAGGAAGTAGAAAATGTAGGATTTGAGCCTCTGTCTCTGTCTTCTACCGCACAATCAATGCAAATCACAAAGGCTGAAGTTTATTATTAAACAAACTCTCCTGAAATACTAGATGGAAATTTAGCTTAAAAACATCAACGTCTATCTATTCCAAATGAATCTGTCATGTAGACATAAAAATTTGTATCATAAAAAATAGAGAATAGAAGAGTATGTTTTTATAACTCTATATAGAGGGAGGAAGATCTTATCTAAAGGGACTATTGGGAACATTTGTTCTAAAGTGGAATTTTCAAGCCACAGGGGTCCTTAGAGACCATATTCTTGTTGTTCAGTTATTTCATTTGTGTCTGACTTCACAACACCATTTTGAGGTCTTTTTGGCAAAGATACTGGAGTGCTCTGCCATTTCCTTCTCTGCATCATTTTACAGATGAGGAAACTGAGGTAGACAAGGCTAAGTGACTTTCACAGGATCACATAGCTACTAGGTGTCTGAGACTGGTTTTGAACTCATGAACATGAGTTTTTCTGACTCCAGGCCCGGCGCTCTGTGCACTATAGCACCTCCTAGCTGCCCTAGTGACTTACCCAAATGTATGAAGCTTTCCACCTGAATGGCAGCAGAGCTGAGTCTAGAACCCAAGTTCTGTCCTAAGACCTAGACAAGCTCTTTATATATGACACATTTATTCAAGATCATATCACACCCCTCCCCCTACTCAATAATTCCGGTGGCTCCTTATTGCCCCAGGATCAAATACAAAATGCTCTGGTTGCCATTCAAAGCCCTTCATGACCTTTCTAGTCTTCTTATACCTCAGTCTTCAGTCCAGTGACATTGGCTTCCTAGCTGTCTCACAAACAAGGCCCTTCATCCCTTGCCTCTGGGCATTCTCTCTGGCCATCTCCCATGTCTGGAAAACTCTCCCTCTTCAGCTCTGCCTACTGATCTCCCTGGCTTCCAGTAAGCCCCAGCTGAAATTTCATCTTCTACAGGAAGCCTTCCCCAACCCCCTTCAGTGCCTTCTTTCTCTTATTTATTTCTTATTTACCAGGGGAACTAAATAGACCTGTCAAAGCTATTAAGTAGTAAAGCCAGGTATGCTCTTTGTTGGTGATGCCATTTTCATAGCCTGAAATTTCCCTCCTCCCCCCTTTTTTTTCTTTTTCTCTCTCTTTTAACTTTCATTGTAGGCATGGTGGTGTTATACCCTTCACGTTGGGAGCAACTTTAGGAGACAGACTCCAAACCCCTTGTACCTGTACCAAAGGAAAACCAGGGAGGAAGGGAGTCAAGAGAAAGTACAACTCTTTTTCTCCTCTCCCTTCCTTCACCCATCATTGACTGACCCATGATCCATCAATGCATTTACCTGGGTCCTGAGTCAGGGAAAAATAGACACACTGAGGAAAGGAAGCTTCAAGGATTTTTGAGTACTTCGGGACAGAAAGGGGAGAAACTGGTTGATTGGTCAATTGGTGATCTTCCTTCTCAAAGGGGACCAGAATGATATCACTAGGTTGAGGTAAAGGTAGAGTGTGTTCAGCCATGGCTGATTAGATCAATAATAGTTTGGAAGGCTTCATCACAGGTTGGGGACAGGTAGTCCATGTGAACATTTGGAGTGGAAATGGCTCTAAATTTGCTCATCTTATATTCTTTTGAGCTTCTGTAATTCATCTTTGCTTATAGAGCACAGTGCTTTCCTTGATGTGGGTACACCATGCAGGGTGGTCCTTTGCCAGTGTCTCCCATATCTCACAACTGGTTGCAAAGTTCTTCACAGAAACCTTGACAGTGTACTTGTCTTGCTTCTTCTGACCTCCATGCGAGCACTTGCTTTGTATAAATTCTCCCTACAATAAATAGTAAAATGGTATAGGTGATATCTTTCAACTTTCCTATAGATGGGATTTAAGTGAGGCAGTTGAGTGAAGTTGTTGATTTCACTCTCTCTTCCAGCGTCATCAGAATCCGGTGAGAAGACAAAAATCATAATGACTGGTTATGGCAGGGGATGCAGTGGCCTTGGCTTCTTCAATGTCTAACCAAGCTCTAAGCACTCCACAGCACCTGCTTCCACTGCTTTCATGGCCACTGTAACAAAATTGTTCTGATCTGCCCATTCCACTGGGGGAAGTCTTCACATGCTTGGAGTAGATATACCTCCCAACTTACAAATGGGTGTGAGACCCCTCAACTGCGTTTAAACTGATTTAGCCATCTGCTGAAATGGTTTACTGTGGCCACTGCTCCTGCTACAGCTTCTTTCTTGAAGCCATAGGTGAGAGTTGGGTGAATCAGTGAACACCAAAGGTGAAAAGCAACCCCAAAAAAGGATCAGCAGCCCCCATGCCAGAGGTACTAGCCTTCCCTGAACCCCCTACACCCCAGAAAGCAGTGAAACTATAGCCTCTACAGAAACACAAACCCTTGAACAAGAGCAGAGAAGTGGGTGAAATTCCATGGAGAACAGGATGCCCAGTTTCTGGGGCTATGTGTTTGCCTTTTGGACATATGAGTTTTAAGTTTGATTCTATTCTCCATAAGGTTGTCATATGTGCGAAGGGAGTGTTTTCCTCCAGTTTGGTGGATGTTTCTGCAACAACTCTCCTCACCATCCCTATTCAGTACATAACCCTTTCTTAAAAAACTAATTAATTCTCACTGTCTAAATGTCATTATCACAGAAAATGTCATGGACAATTGTCAAAGTCATTGGCAAGCACACTGGGTAGGAGCTCAAGAGCAATCATGCTAGAGACTACCCCAGTTCCTCAGTCTTACTCACTGAACTCTAAGTGGAGAAGTTGTCAGGCAACATCCAGAACCCCATGCAACAGTGTGAGTAGGAGGTAAGGAGTCGTCCCTGGAGATGGTGCTAGGCTATGATTCACAATGGCATTCCTTAGCCTGCTCAAATGACCACTAGGCTTCCACTTTCTCCTTCACTCTTTGTGCTGCTTCATTGGCTGCCACTTTTAGAGCCATCTCAGGAATGTGAATTTCAACTGCGTTCTGGCATGAGAAATGATATTGTTTAGAATATCTGCAGAATCTTCCAGCATAAGTCAAGGAGTTATTATTTTTTCCTCCAAGTCTTCAACTTTGGCTTGTCTTACCGTGTGCGATATCCTTTTGCTTTTTCCGCTGTCTTTAAAATACTGATTCTGTGTTCTCTCTGGCCTTGGACTTGTCTTAACTTTCAATTAAAACATAAATTTCTGGACCAATTTTTGTGTCAAGAATGTAACTTATTCTACCCTTGACTTTGGCCCTTGCTCCCTCCCTCCTTCCTCTCCCCTGGAAGGCACCACATATTGATTTCTGGCTTGTTCTGTAAATTGAAAATACAGAAGTAAAGAGCTGGCTTTATCATTGTTTATTTTTTGTGTCAGTAGCAACATACATTCTTCTGTTCAGTTTGACATTTCCACTCACCTTGTATTACATGCATCCTTGAAATGTCTTATTTATCTTGACTTATCTTCCTATATGAGGTGAACTGAGAAATGTTTCTATTCAAATTCAGTACAAATAAGCATTTAAGCGCACACTATATGGAAGGTACTTGGTTAGACATATTAGATACAAGTAAGCAAAAAGATACAAAGTAAATACAAAAAAAGGCAAAAAATAACCCAATCCCTCCTTTCATGGATCCTATGTTCTACTTGGGGAAGGAGGGTAGAGATACATCATACAAACAGATATGTGTGTACCTGTATATGATTGTTTGAAAGAAAGGGAGGGAGCGTTAACAATTAAATAAAGACTTTTCATAGCAGATGAGATTTACCTATGGACATGATGTAACCACCACTGGAATAGGAGCTTGGAGACAGAAGCAAAAGCATGAGCCTTGATCACTGCTACCAGGGAAGCTTATGAGCCCGATTCCGAGTTGCAGTGGTACCAGCCAATGAGAGGTCTGCAATAAGTTCCCCATTCATAGGGCTGGCCCTTTGAAACGTATCTAATCTGATTGTTTTGTTGTCTGATACCATGACTGCTGCTCTGCTTGGGTGAGCTGGTGATGCCCTGCTTGATCCTCTGTCCCCTGTAGTCTGAATGCCGACCAATCAATCAATAACCATTCATTAAGCACCTACCACTTCCACTCTCCACTCAGATCAGGGGTTCTTATATCCCTGGGGGACTCAGCCTGGTGAAGCCACTGGGCCCTTCTCAGAATCATGTTTTTAATAGTAAAAAATAAAATACCCGAGATTGCAAAGGAAGCAGATGGAAATATGGTTCTCAAATGTTAACAACAGTTCATGGACCTCCTGAAATCTAAAGGGTTCAGGGAGCCCAGATTCAACATGGACATGATTCTGGGGCCGCCCTGGGCTCAGTGGAGGCACTTCTGGCTCACTCTTCTCGGTTTTTTGCATCATTGTTCTTCCTGGAACATTTTAAGGACTTTGCTGGAGCATTTGTGGAAGACTTAGGCTTCTCCAGGATCTTTCTTGCTATGTTCTTTACTTGAAGGCCTCTAAACATGTGCTTTTATGCGCGCAATGCCTGTTATAGCTACGATTTTTCCTGCAATCTACCTTTACCTTTTAGTCCTCATGGTTAATGAGTACCTTGGTGAGTTACAAGCTGTCTGAGCTGACTTAAAATCTGCTTTATAAGCAAAGTGAGTATAACTGGAGGAGGGTTATAGTATTATAGTTGTCACTGGCCAATAAATATTTATTAAACGCCTACTGTGTGCCAGGAACTGTGTTGCATGCTGAGGATACAATGAAAGGCAAAATACAGTCCCTGCTCTCAAGGAGCTCAGTCTAATGGGAGAAATAATGTGCAAACAACTATATACAAGTAACCTATGGGCAGGCTACAGTGGAAATAATCAGTCAGCAAGTGGTCAAGCATTTATGAAGTTCCTATTACGTGTTATCACTGGGCTAAGTACTGGGACTCCAGGGGAGCCTTTGGGTATGAGCTGTATGCTTTGGATGATCCCTTGCTAGAGTCTGGTGGACAGCCCAACAGCCTGTTTTAGTAATCGCTCTCACCTTCACCTTGGATTATGCATTAGCATACACTCACTTCAGAAGAAGGTTCATAGAACAATGTGCTCTATTCTACAGGCGGTAGATTCCTTCTCTTCGGAGGTCTTCAAGCAGAGCCTGGATGACCACCTTTCAGGTATATTAGAGTGATAACTGTTGGAATAGAGGTCAGTGACGCCCCTCTCAACTCTCAAATTCAGTAAATCTATGAAGTCATTCAGACCAGATCTGGGCTGTGGTGTTTCATTCTGGGCACCAGATTTTAGGAAGGATTTCAATTTTAATTTCCAGTTGGAGGAGGTGGGAGTGGAAAGTGGAGAATGGTGAAGGGACACGTGTTGGCCAGTTAGAGGAACTGAGGAGGCCGAGCCCGGACAAGTAAAGATGAAGGGGAGGGAGTTTGATCTGCCGTGGAAGAAAGATTCGACTTCTGCTTGTCTGAGAGGGAAGAACTTAGGCTAATCAGTAGCTGTAACCACCAGGAAGACTGGGAACCATAAGATTGTAGCTTTGAAGCTTAAAGAAGGCCATAGAAGCCATTTAATCCAACCCCTCCATTGTATGAAAGATACACATGAGACCCAGAGAGGAAGTGACTTGCTCAGTGTCACATTGGGGGGGGGTACGGTAGGGCTGATAAGAGACTCAGGTCTCCAGTCCTTTCCCCATTGGATTGCATCAGCAAGAGGCAGTTTGTTGTCCAGGCTAAGTCATGGTGCATTGTGTCTTTTCAAATTTTGTAGGGGAAGGGGGAATGCCATGATTGTAGCTGGATAAGTTCTAGCCACCTTGGAGATCATTTTCCTTTAAATGAAGGTATACATTGCTTTGAGCACTCAGCACAAAGCCTGGCACATGGAAGGTGCTTAATCAGTATTGATTGATGCACCTTTAGTAAATGATGATTCATTGGTTGGTGTTATTAGGATAAGGAAGTTGGAAATTTGGATCTTTTCAGCACTTTCACTGTTGTCTAGAACCAAACCTACCTCCATCTTCTTCTGAGCAACTATCTAGGGTCCAGGATTTCTTAAACTGGGGTCTATGAAGTTTAATTTTGAATATTTTGATATTCTCTTTTCATCTGATTGGTTTCCTTCATATTCCTATGCATTCTGTTTCATGCATTTAAAACCATGATTATGAGAAGGGAGTCACAGGCTTTAGTAATTTGCCAAAGGTGTTCAGAGCCTTCCATAAGGGGGTCTAGGACATAAGAAAAAAGGTTAAGAAGCCCTGGTCTAGGCAGGTTATGTTGTGATTCCTGTATACTGAGGTCTCTGATGATGTCTCCAGTTTTTCTGGAAGTCTGAACAGTTCTGAGTTTCTTATCATTCTCCATTCTGCCCTACCCCCATGCAATGATATGATGTCCATGTACAATTCCCTGTGACCTCAATGCCCTTGCATTTCTATCAGAGGATGGCGGCCCCTTTTGTCTCTATCTCTTTTTCCAAGTGGTATTGATAGGTAAGAAGAGAGCTGAGTGCCTATGTGAGGGCATGGAGGGCCCCCAGCCAGAGAGTTCCTCCTTCCTGCAGGCTACCCCTCCTTCCAACACACTCTACTCAGATCCATAAGTAGAAATTCTTACAACTGGTGCAGGAATAATTGTAGTGGGACTGGGGGAGAAAGGAGAGTCATGGTGGCAACCCAGAAAGGACACTCTGGTCTTAGGAACAGTCACACTGGGAAAGAGGGCATCCTCTTGGCCAGAAAGTCTGTGCTGAACCCCTGTGGGAACTAGGGGGTAGCAAGGTAGCCCTAGGAGAAGGATATCATAGCAAGCTGATTCAACAATGGAAAATTCCTTTAATGCCCTTTGTACCCTGCCAGGTCAAGAAGGTATCCATAATGAAACTGACAAAGTTCTCATCTCTACCAGAAGCTGCAGGGCAGCAGTTGGTACCCAGGCAATCCAGGGCTTCTTCTACAGAGGACCGTGATGGAAATTTAAAAAGGGATGGCTATAAAAAGTTTCCTTCCCCCACCTATGACCCAGAAGTCATTGTTTCTGCCTTCCCTAGGCAAACCACGGAATCTATTTTGACAAGTTTGTACCATCTACCCTATATTTGGAACCGAAGAGGTCACACAAAAAGTGTCTTCAAAGGTTGTTGGTGTTCATTCTTCATGTTCAAAGGCCAATGACTTCAAAAAGAGATGTCTTGACTTACGTGTGAATTGGATTTAGGTGAGGCAGAATCTCACAAAGACTTCTGCCTCACTTTCTCTTTCAGTCATTGAAGTCTGGTGGCAGGACAAAAGTCAGGCCAACTGGTGATGGTCTGGGATACAGTGGATGACTTGGTTTTTTCTAAACCCAAATGTATATGTGCTAATCTGAGAGGGCAGTCACTAAGATTGAGGACTGGGAAAGTCTTCTTGCAGAAGGTGGGACTTGAAGAAAGCGAGGGAAAGTAGACGGTGGAGATAAAAAGAAAGGGCATCTGAAGAATGGAGATGCTGAGAGAACATGCTCAGACTTGTATAACCAAGGATTGATGCAGCCCTTAGCTCTGGGGCTCATCAAATCCACCCCCTTATTTTCCGGAGTTAGAAGGTGGGACCCAGGAATGGTGAAGTACTGGCCCAAGGCCACCAGGTAGTAACAGCAGTAATAGCTCAAATTGATGGAGCATCTGAGGCTTAGCAATGCCTGCTCCTTGTATTATCTCCTTTGATGCTCCTCACAACAATTCTATGAGGTCACTGCATTTCATAGAGGAGCAAATTAAGGCTGAGAAAGGGATGAGTCATTTCCCTAAAGTCTTGCATCTTGTGCCTGAGGCAAGATCCAAGCTGAGGCTTTGTGTCATTCACCTATGCCAGGATTTGAACCTGACTATGCCTCTTAACAGTAGAACAAGCTCCCTTTCTAGTGAAATCAATGAGCATTTATTGAGTGCTTCCTGTGCGGTAGGCACTGCGCTAAGCACAAGAAAGGAAGGAAAGCAAAAATGCTTCCCTTGTCCTCAAGGAACTCACAGTCTTACAGCACAGACAACATCTAAGAGATTAGCTACATAGAAGACATAGACAGAGTAGCTGAAGGGAAGGCACCAGCAAGCATCTCCTCACCGAGGAGGAGGAAGAAGTACATGGGGCCTTTGGTGGGGTAGAGATGCAGGGTTTCTGTGGAGGTGCTGCTTGTGAGAGCTGTCCTCCCTGCCAGTCAGCTCCAGAGCTGTTCAGAGGGGCATTATTAAGTTTCCTTTAAAGTCCACATTTTTATGTCCATATTTTGCACTATTCTACCAACACCTGCTAATACAGATGGGCATGCCTTGTGCTTCCTGCTTTTCAGGAACAGGGTTTATGGGTTTTATGGAGGGTAATTTTCCACAAGGCTACTTCTGCTTGCTCCTAAGATGACCTCTTGAGTCATGTTTCCCTAGGGATGACACCAGGGATGCTAGTGGTTTTCTAGGTATCTCTGGGGCTAGTGGCTTCCTGTCTGTTCAGGCAAGGAGTGAAGGTATATAAGGCCAGTGGCACATCAGGCTAACCAGGCTCAGGCCTGACAAATAGTGAGAGTGCCAGCTGTGCCACTCAGTAGGCACCTTGTCAAAATGAGTTACAGGGCTCAGCTCCCCTGGCTGCCTTTCTTTGTATCGTGATACTCCCATGCTCATCCACCCACGACGCGCCAATGGGCTTAGACGAGGTTTTTGGCAAAAAATAGTCACATCTGCCCTCCTGGCTTCCCCAAAGCTCTAGCTCTGAACCAGAATCCTGCTCATGAATTCCTTTGATTTTATTTGTATTTGCACTGTCCGGCTGTATTATCTGGAAGTGATGCTTTGTTCTGTTTGCCTGGGGTGGAGGCAAACCACAGCTTCTCCCAAGGTCTTTGCATTATGGTCTCTGCTCAATTCCCAGGACCCAATCCGCTTTCTGTAATACTGAGAAAATGACTTTAAGATTGGCATCATCAGTCCATCTAAAACCATGAATACATGGGTAAGATGAATCAAGTGATTTCTTGCGCACTCTTAAATCTCCATTACATAGTCACAAGGTATAGATTTAGAGTTTAGAGGAACCTTAGAGGTTATTGAGTCATTTTATAGATTAGAAAGCTGAGACCCAGGAAGAGGTGAAGTGAATTGCTCAGAATCACATAGGTAGTGTCTGAGGAGGAATCCAAACTCCACTCTGCCCCATTCCCAGGCCAGTGCCGCCCAGTTACCTCCATCATAGCATTCATTATATCCAACTTATGTGACCATTTTCTTTTTGGCAGATTAGCTAGTTCTTGAATGCCCTATTTATGGAGTGGACTATTGAGTACATTTGCACAATGTATGCATATGCATGTATGTATGGATGTATGTGATTCTCCATGAAATTTCTCATTGTGGCATGGGAGTGAGCCTGCCTTACTCAAGGCCATGGGAGCCACTGAACCACCCAGAAAGAGCCAGGGCATGGGCTATGTCTGTTGCCTCTGGCCCAGGCTGGACAAATTGAGACTCACCAGCAGCTAGAAGTTGACAACTTAAAGTTGGCTCAGTCCACTGAGGTTCCTTTCTCATGGGACTGGGATGATGGTGGTGGGACAGGAAAGGGCAGTCAGAAACCTACCATTAATAGTACTAATAGACTCTCTAATCCTGCCTGTTGGAATCCCTAATTTCCTTCACACCCTCCACGAGTATTTATTAATACTAGGTGGAACAAGTATATCAATTGACCCTCTTAAAATTATCATTCTGCTTTGAAATAAAAAGAAACCCATCCTATTCTTTATTTTATTTGACATATGGATTAAAAAAGTTCCCTGTGGTGACACAGCTTGGCCCTTTAAGGCATTCTTCAATTCTAGTCCTTCTAGTGTTTCATGTACCTGTCCTGTGTTGGTATGAGGCTCTGGAGGTACACATACACCATTGAAAATGGTCCTTCTACACAAGGAACTCTCATGTTATTATTGGAGGAACCATGGATAAGTAAAGGCCAAAAAAAATGTGGTTTTTTTTGGGAGGTGGAGAGAGAATATAATATCAATTAGAAGGATGAAGAAAAGTATGAACTGAACGTTAGGGGGCTGAGGATTCCAAGACTAAGAGGGGAAGGAGAGTAGATGTCATTTTGAAGCTGGGAAGGATGTATTTCACTCATTGTATCCCTAGCAACCAATCCAGAGTCTGGTGCATAGTAGGCATCTAATAAATGCTTGTTGATTGACAGATGGGGGGACATCCTGTTCAAAGGCCCAGAGGTGGAAGACAGAATGTCTTGTCTGAGGAACACAAGTAGACTAGAGTCATTGGAAATGTGGAGAATGGTAAGTTAGAGTCAGACTATGACCTGTTGGTGTTCTCTGTGTGCTATCTCTATCCAACCACAGTACTGGAGGAATCCATCCCTGTCACTCCTGACACTTTCATGGTGAAAGTAACAAAGGGACACAAAGGAATTGCTGGTAAGAGAGCTCACAGATTGTCAGAGAGGCAGACACAAGAGCTGGCAGAGGCAGTTCCATTGTGCAAAGCAAGACTTGGTTGAGGCTCCCCACAGTTCTCATGATGCCTGTTGTCAAATGAACCTCCACGGAGATGTCAGAAGTTGCTGAGTCGACTCCTGTTGCAGAGGATGATGAAGCAAAGACATCAGAGGAATAATGCTAGAAGGATCCAGCAAATGTGCTCAGTATTTTCTTGACACTCACAGATTCTTAGAGTTGAGGGGACCTCAGAGATCATTAAGACCCAGCACATCTATATAGGAATCACCCTGCCCAGAATCCTAGAAAAGGGGCATTCCAACTTTACCTAAAATCTGTATCTCTGAACTAATCCATCAATAAAATCAAGAATCATTCATTATGCTTCTGCTATGTGCCTGGCATGAGGGCTAGAAGTCCAAAGGATGAAGCAATCCTTACTCACAATGAGATTACATTCTAGTGGAGGAGACACCAAGAACATGTACAGGGGTAGACAGAATTAATCTAAAGCCGATAAATACAAGTACATATAATAGGGAATACATATAATGATGTATAATAATAGACATACAATAGAGTAAGAAGGGAGGACAGTGGGGTGGGGCAAGGTGATAAGGAAGTACTTTGTGTATAAAATAATGCCTGAGCTACCTCTCAAATGAAGAGAAGGAATCTGTGTGGCAAAGGAAACAAGCTGATCCATATTGGGCACCAGGATGCCCATTCCATTTTTGAATAGCTCTAATTGATACCTTTTTCCTGACTTTGAACCTCAGTTTCTCTTTTTGCACCTCTTTCCTTCCCCAGACCTCCTTGGTCAGCCCTCTGGACACTAGCTAGTTGAATTCTTCTTCCAGTCAATAGCATTGCAAATCCCTGATGACACTTGGTGTGACCTTCTGAACCTTTTCTTCTCCAGGATAAATATAAGGAGTCCCTTCAATTGGACACCTTATGGTATGGCCCTGAAGTCCCTTTTCTGTAAAATGGGGATAATAAAACTTGCACTTCCTGTCTAATTCTCTGGTTGGATATAAGTGAAGCATGTATCCATTTGGCAGCACAGTGGCAGAGCCCTGGGGCTGGAATCAGAAAGACCTGAGTTGAAATCTGGCCTCAGACCCTTCTTAGCTGTGTGTCCCTGCGCAGCCTCTTAGCCTCTGTTGTCCTCAGTTTCCCCAACTCTAACATGGAGATAATAATAGCACTCACCTCCCAGGGTGGTTGTGAGGATCAAACCAGATAACGCTTGTGAGGCACTTAGCTCAGAGCCCCCAGCTCAGCTCTCTAGAACCCAATTGAAGCCCACTTCTAGGTGTCAGCTCTCGAAGGTAACTCTCACATGCGTTGTGTGTAGTGTCTTCTCCAGGCCCCAAATTCCTAGTTCTAACAACCTTCCTTCAAGCTCTAAGGCAGGTTCTAGGCACTTTGTGTTTAATCTCTAGTGTTCACATTCTCTCTAGATGTACGATTTACATATTCAGATAGACAGATCTTGACTTATGATTCAAGTGACAGGAAGAACAAGAAAAGTAATACAATACAGTGAAATAAACCCTGAATTTGGAGCCAGAATTCCCAGATTCAAATCCTGCCTCTTCTAGGCAGGATTTCATCTGAAATGAGTTCCTTATCTGAAAAAAAAATGGGATATAGAACAAGGTGACTTCTAAGGCCGATCAAGCTCTGAATTCCCTGTTTCCTTTTGCCAATGCAAATCAATACCTACTTTGCAAATTTTAGAGAACTGCTTGTGAGAATTGAGAGATTAAGGTTGCACAGTCGGCATGTATCAGAGGTGGTGGCTTGAGGCCAGTTTTTCTTGAATCCTGGCTCTCTTTGCCTTGATTCCTTGAAAGACAGATAGGCCTAACTGTGAGAGGCTTGGCCATACTAGCTACCTGAGTATTTCCCAGGACAATTTGAGGCTGGATGTAAACTTAGTACAACCTGGAAAGCCTCCAAAGCCCCTTTTGTATCAATCATGATGAGAAGCATTCTATACTGTTTCATAAGCATCTAAAAATTGACCAGCTGTCAGCATGCTTGTTCACTTGTCATGACAAAGGATGCCAGTTGTACTGAGTGTCTGAGAGTTCCCATTCCTGGGCTGGGCGATGCTGAGTCTGCACACTGGGTTCCAAGTTCCTTGTTCTACCCCAGGGGCTTCACTTACCAAATCCTGGGGCATGCCAACACAGTGAGAGTCTCAGGTTAGAAACTCTGTCAACAGTGCCAGAGACATTGGAGAGCCTCAGCTCAAAAAAGCAAGCAAATGTAGTCCAAAACTGACTGTTCCATTTCAGAAAGTTGGTAACAGTTATGTGGGGAGAAAGGAAAAACTGACAGTCCTCTTTCTTACCTGCATCAGATGCTTCTGTGGCCTGTAGAGAAAAGTACACCCAAGGAACTGTAGAAGCCCATGGGGCAGGGGCCCTTACTGGCTGGGGGACCCCTGGCAGATTACTCATCCTCTCTAAACTCAGGCAGCTCAGAAGGACTCTTATAGACTGCTTACAATCTGCTGTTCCCACAAGGTCGGATGTGAATATTATGTCATCGTCATCATCACCACCTGCTCCTCTCAGGTCTGGGGTCCTCCTTCCTTCTTTACTCCAATCAGTTAGCATTAGGAAGCATCTGCTATGGCCCAGCACTGTGCTAGGCACTTAGGATACAGGCAGCCAGCCCAAAGTATTGAGACAAGAGGTGGAACATTCCCTGACTAGGCTGGTATGACTGACCACAGATGTGAGGGCAGGAATAATGCATAAGGACAGTGGAAATGTGGGAAGGGACAAGGTGGGGAAGGGCCTTTAAATAGCAGACAGTACTATATATTTCATCCTGGGAGTAATAGGGAGCCACTGATGTTTATCGAGAAGTCGGGGTGACTTGTGCTTTCGGGCAATCACTTTGGCAGCTCTGCTGGACGGGGAGCAGGCTGAGGCTCAAAAAGAAATAGAATCTTCCTCATTGTCCGTGTTCTCTCCTCCAGTCAAGTTCGATCCTTGAAGTCAGAATTCTTTGACTAATAGAACCACGCAAGAGGCCCCTAAAACCCCTGGCTACCCCTCCTCATTCTCTCCTTTGACAACAATTTCTCTTTCCAAAACACTTGTCCTACAAGGTAAGGAATGAGTGCAATGATGGTTTCATTTTGGAGATGAGGAGATCGAGTCCCAGAGCATTATCTGTGCAGGGGGCTCATTGTCAGAATCAGCTTCCTACAACAAGCGTCCTGACCCCACAGCCAATGCTCTTTCCATTGCTTCAAATTTCTTCCCCCTATGTAATTAATTATTTATGGTGGGTGGAGGTCCTGTCAATGATGACTTGCCCTGGAGGGGCGAGGGCCATTTGCTTTTGTGCTTTAGGGATAGGAACTAGTCCTGTGTTTTCACTGGTGTAGGAACTCCCAGAGCATGAAACTTTTTTTTGCCAATGCAGAATGGCACCGTGTCTATAACCAAGGCAAATAGTCCTAATTTCCTGGAGTACTGAGGGGCTTGAGGAACTTGCCCAAGGTCATAGAGGCCCATTGGATCAGAGGCAGGGCTTAGATCTGAGCCCTGGCCTTCCTGGCTTGGAGGCCAGTTCTCTGTTCCCAAGGCTGTAGTGCCTCTTGATGCCCTAAATGGTGTGCAAAGTCCGGTGACCATGGGGATCACCTGTGAAGAAATACACAAGGTGGTTTGTACATACTTATACACACAGTATTTGGAGATAATCTTAGTGAGAAGTCCTAGAAATGGCAACATGCCAAGTTCCAACAGGAGCTCCTTGTGGTCAGGAAGCACTGCACTTTTATCTCTGTAACTCCAGCACCTGGCATGCAGTAGGTACTAAATGAATGAACCCTATTGGATTGATTAATCTGTGCATGTTCTGGAATTAACAGAAAAGCAAACCTGAAATCACGAAGAACCATTCGCAATCATGTCCATTTACCAGCTGATAACTGGCATTTGAGTTCCTGTTTTCTGATTGGCTTTTCACATGTATTCTGATGCATGTCATCATTTTATATGATCTAAAAGACAATGATTTTTTCACAAGTTCATTTTTGTCCCTCCCTCTGCAATTTAATGTGATAGTTATATGCATATTTCCATATGATGCCCATAAACGTGTGTAAATATGTTATGAGTATATCTGTGGCATACACACACACACACACACACACACACACACACACACACACACACATCAGCAATCAGCTTTCTGCAAGGGAGAATCCCACCTCCTCTATGAAGGCTTCTGGTTGTACCAATTCATATGATAGTGTGTTCAATTACTCTTCAATTGATGGGTACCTGCTTTGTTTCCTATAGTTTTGTTTTTTCTTGCTATGAATATTTTGGTATCTATGAGGCCTGTCTTTCTATCTCTTTCCTCCCCTTCCTTCCTCCCTCCTTTCCTCTCTCCCTTCATCCCTCCCTTTCTTCCCTCCCTCCCTCCTTCCCTCCTTCCTTCCTTCCTTCTGTTCTATGTTTGACTTCCTTAGGGTATGTTCTCAATAATGAGATTACTGGGGGCAGCTAGGTGGTACAGTGGATAGAGCACTGGCCGTGGATTCAGGAGGCCCTGAGTTCAAATCTGGACTCAGACACATAACACTTACTACCTATGTGACCCTGGGGCAAGTCATTTAACCCCATTGCCTAGCAAAAACAAACAAACAAATGAAAAATAATGAGATTACTAGATCAAAGAGATTTTGTAGAGCAGGATTTTTCTGAGGTAATTCCCACCCTTTCCCAGAATTGTTGGGCCACTCCACAGAAGTGCCTACTTCCCTGTGACTCTGGTAGCACTGAAGGTTTCTCTCTTTGTCCCTTTTAGGTAAAAATCTCATGGTTGTTTTAATTTATCTTTCTCTAATAATTGAATTAGATCTTTTTAAGTTAGTGCTAATAGTTTGAAATTCTGACTTTGAAAAGTTTTTACAGTTTTAATCAGTAATCTATCAGGAAATGGCTCTTCATTTTTACTGATATGTTAGTTTTCTATAAATCTTGGTTGTCAGAATTTCTCTGAGATTTCCATGTGAAGATTGCTTTTTCTTTCTCCCCACCGCAATAGTTTGTTTTCTTATTCTAGCAGAAGCAATTTTTCTCCTGCAAGGTTACTTAATTTAATGTACACAAATTTTCTATTTTGCCTTATTTATGATTTTGCCTTATTATGTCCCTTATTTGGTTAAGAATCCCTGTCCTCTTTTCCCACTGTACAAGGTACCACACTTTCTCTTCCTTTTTTACAGCTAATTGCCGTTACTTTCTCATCAATGACAACATACATTTTTTTTTAAAGCACTGACTGTGTTGAGAGCCATATGCCAGGTCCTGGGGGCATGGGAGAAGACCCTGGAGAGCAGGGCCTATACCTATATTATATGCTAATTCTCCATAACAGGGGCCTTTTTCTTAGTAGAATTAAGACAACATCTGGGACTCGATTAACTGTCTTCTCTCATTTCCATGGCCACTGCTTAGAGCCTAGGTATAAAACATAGGACTCATTAATGATGTATATTGAATGTATTTCCTCAGTTCAAATTAGTCTCTTCCTCTGGCATTGGGTGGCTCCTTCATATAGAACAATTGTTCTCAAACACATTTGGCCTGAACCCCACTTTGGCAAGGCAAGCAATCCCAGCTCCCCCTCCTCGCCTGCTCCCACTTGTTACTATGAGGGGGAAGGAAAGAAAAAGCCTTACCAGATGGGAAGAATAGTCCTGCTTTCAGTGAGAGACCATGTCTGTTGATTTTTTGTTGAATAGCATATGGGTATTATTAAGTCCTGCCCCCCCAAAAAAGTAAAAGAGCTTAGTATCATAGGTTTAGAATTTCAAAGAATATTAAGGTTTATCAAATCCAAAGTCTTCATTTTACAGATGAAGAAACTGAGGCTCAGAAATGTTTACCTCTCCATTGTCCTTTGGGTGACCGGCAAACTTGATTCTTCAGAAACTTTAATATTCCAGTCACTCAACCATGCAGCAGCACAACCACAAGAATACTAATGGTAAAAAGATGGCCCTCTGTTCCAGGAAGAGGCTAGACTTGTTAAATGCATTGTGTTGCTTCCCAAAGATAACCCAGCCAGGTTTGCTCTTTCTGTTTAGTTCTACGTACAGTTTGACTTTTCCCCTCAATGACCATCTAAGATAGAGATACTAAGAGTTCAGTTCTCTGGGCTATCTACCCATGTGCATTGAAGGTCTTAAAAATAGGCTTTTGTCATCCACTTGCTTTTTCCTGTATGGATGGTTACATATATACAAATTATTTGCCATGACAATGAGATTCATTTGGAGGCTCTGCAAGGTTCAAAAAATTGATTTAATTACCACATTGTCATCTTCAAACAAGAGAACGAAGGGGACTTACATTTTATGGGAGTTGGAATCACTTCTGGATATACTCCTAACAGTGGTAAACACTGTTGGGTAGCATAATGATATATGTCTTATATGATATGAGATGAGATAATATAAGATGGTATGATGTGATATGTGATATCAAATTTAGAGAAATCTGTCTAAATCTGTCTCTATCTAGATATAGTTGATAGATAGGTAGCTAGATGATACATAGATAAATAGATATATGTGCATTACTACACTCTCCAGGTATCTAGAGTCCAGTGGAAAGTGGGTTTAAGCTTACAGAGCATATGCGGGAAAGAGTTATCTCATAGCTTCTGGTTAATGGAAGTCCTTTCCTTCCAAGCAAGGGGGTGGGCTTTGGGGTGGACAGAGTGCCTAAGAAATGCACTACAGCATAGTGAATCCATATCTAGTGTGTTCTTGGTTCTCAGGAATATCACTAGGACACTGATGGAAAGTCTACCACTCTCCAGACCCTTAGAAGCTCACATTGTTCTTCTGCAGCTAAATGAAGTAGGGGTATGTGATGGGGGAGAAGACTTAGCCAAGGACTAAGACAAGCTTTTTCTCCCCTTCCCTTCAAAAGGCAATTCTTCCTCAGCAGTGTGCTCTAACTTCTTCAGGAAATCCAATTCTAGCTACCCAAGGACCTACCAGAACATTATTCTTGTGAAAAGTCAGTCTAGTCTAAAGCCTATGATTGATAGGGCGGCTGGATGGCAGAGTGGATGGAGCACTGGGCTTGGAGTCAGAAAGATTTATCTTTAGGAGTTCAAATCTGAATGTAGACATGTACTAGCTGTTAATCCTGTTTGCCTCAGTTCCTCATCTGCAAAACAAGTTGGAGAAGGAAATGACAAACTGCTGTAGCATCTTTGCCAAGAAAACCCCAAATAGGGTGATAAAGAACTGGACACAACTGAAAAATGACTGACCAACAACATAATTGATTGACTGATTGAGACCTATGCTCCACTGTTAATTATCAAGGCTGATAGGATGGATTTGTCCCCACCCTTGCAGTGATCAACTTAATAGCCCCAGACACAGTTTGTGCTCACACACACACACACACACACACACACACACACACACACAGAGGCAGTTATTCCCTATTGCTTACAGTTTGACTAACTGAGCTGTTTATTTACTTTGTATTTGTCTATGCTTGTTTTTGTATGTGTTCTCTCCCAGGCTTACAACCTCAGATGCTCTTGACTCTTCCCTCTCTGTCACCCCACAGATCCAAGCAGTTACCAAATCTTGCCATTTCTATATCCACAAGCTCTTATAATCCATCCCCTTGTCTCCATGCATTCAGCAGCCATCCTGTCAGGTTTTCCTGATCTCTCACTCCAGCTATTGTTAGGAGCCTTTTAAGTGGTCTTCCAGCCTTCAGCCTCTTCTTCCTCTAGTCCATCCTCCAATGATTGACCAAAATAATTTTTCTAAAGTGCCCATTTGACTGAAGTGTCTCTCACTACTCAAACTCTGACTGGCCATATTGTTCCTGAACTGCAGATTGTGGGAGGGAAGACCCTGTAAGTATGATGTGATGCCCAGAGATTACTCTAATGACCACACCACATGGAAGGTCATAGAATGAAAATAAAAGAAACAGACATCAAACCAAGATGAAGGGACTAAAAATGTCAATTAGCCTAGTCCTCTAATTGGACAAATTAGTAGCCTGCTCTCTCCCCAGACAGTCCACTCCACTTGAACAGTGCTTTCATTATTAAGAAATTGTTGCCTTACTTTAAACCTAACCAGAACTTTTCGCAGTTTCTACCCAATGCTCCCAGTTCTGTGCCCTGAGGGAAGACAAACTGAGTCCAAAGCCCTTTTTAAAAAGTCATCTGTCAAATGCTTAAGCACAATAATCATATTCCCTGAGTCTTTTGTTCCCCAGCCTAAGCATCCCTAGATCTTTGATCTGCTCTTTCTTTCTCTCCTTTTCCCTCTCTCCTCTCCTCTCCTCTCCTCTCTCCCTTTCTCTCTCTTCTATGATCTCCATGCCTTCCATGGTGCTTCTGGTCCTCCTTCAGGTGATCTCCAAATTCATCATGCTAGAAGTAGTTGACCTTGGAAGAACCTAACACATTTACTGAATTCAACTTGGTTGAATGAGCTCTCTCATTCATTCTGTTATTTGGCAATTAATCCAAAGTGTTTGAAGAGGGGAAAAGTCATTTCAGTTGTCCATCAAGGTGGCTTTCCATCTAAATTTTACATCAAATATGAGGTCTTCTAGCTATACAGACAACAAATCAGACAGAATTGATTTTGGAAAGACATTGAACAGACTTTGAATTTTATTTTTTGGTCCACGCTGGCATTTTTTAACATTCATAGGTTTTGTAAATGACCTGTGCCTTTGTTATTTCTCACTGAAACATAGATAAAAGTATTTTTGCTCTGTTAACTTTACTTTTCTTTCTTTTGTTTTGTTTCATTTGGCTTACTCACACTGCCTTTTGGCCCATGCTACCCTGTCTTATTTCTCTTTTTCAATTTTATGTATCTTGGTTTCATTTCCATTTTAAACTATGAGCTCTTGGCATTACCCTCCCAAAGTCACCACTTCTGCTATAGTCATCCAAATAAAGGATACTGAGAATGTTAGAAAGCATTCTTACTCTGAACAGCTATAATGAACAATCTTGTAATGGGGAAACTGATAAAACAAAGAAACAAACCTCAGTCCTCAAGGTGGGAGGTGGAAGGAGGAGCCCTGCTCCTACAGACAGAATGCCTCCAGGTGACTTGAACACCTCTGTTCGCCCTCTCGAGCCTTTGTTTCCCCATTTGTAAAATGAGAGGGTTGGATGGCTCTTATGCCTCGAAAGCTATGATCCTATCATTTTAATAGAGAGGCAGAAACTACAAATGGAAGAGGCAAGATGGGCAAGGCAAGACGCATGGGGTCTTTCTGGCTTGAAATTTTGTTTGTTTTTCTTTATTACAAATATTAGAGATAATTATGGGATAAAAACAAATAAAAACTAAAGCAAATATGTATGTGTGTGTGTGTAAATATGTATATGTACTCATATATCATGCATTACTATGTAATACATATACTGTGGAAAACACTATAACGACATGTGCTTTGTGATACATATATGTTTGGAACATAATATAATGAATTATATAGAAGATATACCCTTTCTCCAATGTTGGTTTCTACAAACTGTGGGCATAGCCTGTCTTTTTCTTCTTAGATAGGTCTATTAAGCTGTAGATTCTCTTCCTTGATGAGATGGAGAGCATGCAGAGGTGATGAAGGGCCTGTGAGGATGTGAAGTCCTGGCTGCAGGGGCTGGGAATGTTTAGCCTGGGCCAGATATAGCCTCAGTATTGATCAATGAGTAGACTGTATTGGTTTATTGAAAAATATCCCTTCTAGCTCAAAACTTCCCATTAAGAGAAATCCTTCTGAATACTGTTTGGTTTCAATCATGTCAAGTTTAGAGAATTAAGAAATTGAATGAAATTGCCATAGTTATTATTGATTTGGAAGAACTCCTAAGCAAATAGAAAAGTATCATTATTAAGACACAGAATACTTTATTTTTAAATGGAGAAGATGAAAACAGGGTAATAGTTTGAAGATGCAATGATACTCAAATATAGACTGGACTGCATCCCTGGAAAAAAAAATCTTCAAAAGGAAAACCAGTAGACACAAGATGAAAAAAAATAATTATATGAAAATACCTTATGGAGCAAAGGTTTAGTGTGCATTTTCTTTTTTACATTTTATTTAGTTCAGAGGGAAAAAAAGATTTATTTATTTTTAGTTTTACTTTTCTTAATCAACTTTTACTGTTCCTTTTCTAAGAGGAAAAAGACAGATTATGCTCAGATTTTGTAGAAACCAGCATTGGAGAAAGGGTGTATCTGGTATAATCTATAGCATACTATTTGTTATGTTATATTATATTATATTATATTATAATATATTATATTATATTATATTATATTATATTATATTATATTATATTACATTACATTACATTACATTACATTACATTACATTATATTATATTATATTATATCACATTATATCACATCACATCACATCACATCACATCACATCATATTATATCATATTATATCATATCATATCATATCATATCATATCATATCATATCATATCATATCATATCATATCATATATTATATTATATTATATTATATTATATTATATTATATTATGATTTGTGTTATATTTATTATATTATATTAATTATATTATGTTGTTATATCATATTTTATCATGTTATTTTATATTATATTGTGTTATTTATATTATATTATTTATTATATTACCTATTGTTTATATTATTTATATTATATTGGATCATATTGTGTTCCATTATAATTATATTATAAACAAATATATTACATAGTATATGTATTACATAGTAATACATAATATGTGAATACATATGCATTGGCATATGCACATACATATATACGCATATGCTTATACATAGTTTCCATTTATTTTATCCCATAATTCTCTGCACTATTGAACACAACTTCAAGCCAGAAAGACATCATGCCTCTTGCCTTACCCGTATTGCCTTGCCCATTAGTAGTTTTTGTCTCTCTGTTAAAGTGATAGCATCATAGCTTTAGAGCCATAAGGGCCATCCAACCCTCTCATTTTACAAATGAGGAAACTGACACTCAAGGAGTTGAATGGAGCTACCCAAGTCACCTGGAAGCATTCTGCCTATAGGAACAGGACTCCTCCTTCCACTACCCCACCCTGAGGACAGAGGTTTATTTCTTTGTTGTATCAGTTCTCCCAGTTCAAGATTATTCATTATAGCTCTTTAGAGTCAGAATGCATTTTTAACATTTTTGGATTCAACTGGATTTAATGGGGGGGGGGAGAATTCCTTTGTCAAAAACAAATTGCCCAAAGTTACATGACTAATTGACTTGTTGGGGGAAGATCTGGGACCAGACCCCCTGGCTCCAAATTTCACATTCTTTCTATTCTGCCACATAGCTTCTGGACTCAGTGATGAGGAATTTGTTAACTTTGCCTTATCACTGAGTTGTTCTCTCATCTTCTCTCATCTCAATAGCACCTCTTGACTCATGTCTTTTGACTTGTTTTTTCTTCTCCTCTGCTTGACATTTCTCTTTACTCAACTGAAAACCCATACTTTATGTTGAGGGGGATTGCCTTTTAAAATTTAAAATAGAAATACTTTTTCATTGACTACGTGATGGAGTATCTGGTAATGGTCCTCCCTGACAAGGTGCAGCCTCTTGTGTCATGGCAAGGGGAAAGATGTGGTTGAGGTGCAAGCCACTTGAGCTTGGTGAGTGCTCTACTGGCCACGGTGCTCCCTCCTCCTGTAGATGGAGTCCTGGCAGAGAGGAGAATCATGATTTACAGAGAAAAAGAAGGGGACAAAAGACTTCTCCCAATTGCTCATACAGCATCTCAGACATCAAATGGTTCTTCCAAAACAGCACTCTGATGAGTTAAGTGTAAATGAATCAGAAACATACGGATTGCATTTCCCTTGAAATACACAGGGGCTTAAAAATTAAGGGGAAAAGTGCCTGGCAAAACGTGTTTTGAATTTCTCTAAGTCCAAAAGGTTTGAAAAGCACTTCAAGATGTTTTGCCAAGTACCTCAAAATACAACTGGGCTCTTCTATCCCTTTACTGAGCTGGTCTAGATATTTTTTTCATTTTGATTCTCTGTCCTCCAGTCTCAGGGTAGGGATGGGAAAAGGGAGTTGGTAACAGATGCTTTATTGGAGTTCTTCTTTTGTTCTTGTTTATATTTTGATACAGGGCCTGTCCTTTGGTCAGTCAGTCAATAAACATTTCTTAAGCACCTACTGTGTGCCAGGCACACTCTGGGGACACAAAAAAGACAAAAGACAGTCCCTGCCTTGAAGAAGGTCACCAAGGGGTGAAGATAGGAGAAAAGGGAGATTGTGGCTAGTGCAGGAGTGATGCCCTGGGAGAGAACTGAGAAATTGAGGTCGTGATGTGGACCAAGAGAAGATTTTGATATTTAAGAGCAAAGTAAGGGAGAATAACAACATTCTATGAACAAAATAAAGGGATTTCAAAGTTCATGATCATAGAGGAAGTTCTTTTTTGGGGAATGGCAAGATCAAGAGTATGATCATCTTTGTCCACTTTATCTAGAAAGATAAAAAAGAGATGGAATTAAAAAATATGATTGACATAGAGATAGAATGACCTTGAAGAAAGATCTGTAAGTGTTAATGGCATTTGTCTTACGCTTTTTGTTTTCAGTGCATCAGTTATTTGTCCTGGCAGGATAGATAACACACAATAAACACTGACTATGTGAAATATCAGACAAGGAATTAAGGATGTTAGGAAGAGGAATGGAAGAGACACTATGATGTAATTGGAAAGAGCCAATATAGCAAAAGGTAGTCAATGTTGTAGAGTAATATAAGCAATTGAGTGTCTGATATTGGGGCGGGGGAGTAGAATAAGAAAAAAGAGGGAGAGAAGAATATAACTGAATAAAATGGGAACAAGGAAAGAAGAATGGAATGTACCATGTATAAAACAGAATACGGTCAGATGGGATAGGTCAGAGCAGAATAGAATAAAATGGACTAGAATAGACTAGTTATCTTCCTCAATGATAGTGCTTTTAGGTATTGAGAGGAAAGAGTAATTATCAAGCTCAGAAAATCTTCCAAGGATTTTCATGCTCACAATGAGGTTGATGATTTGGAAAGTGGCACAAGTGATTTGAGTAAAACTCAACAACTTTTCTAGAATTAGCTATGTGAACAGAAGGAACTCGCTTAAACACTCTATCTCTATAAATCGTCATAAAATTCCTGGATTGGTTACTTCCTAGCATTGTTTTGAGGCTCACATGAGACAAAGAATAAAAAGAACCTTGAAACCTTTAAAGGACTAAATAAATGTCAATCCATCAACATTACTTCAAGGTAAGTTGGTCAAATATCAAGCCTTTATTAAGGATCTACTATGTGCCAGACACTGTGTTAAGCATTGGGATAAAAAGAAAATTCCTTTTCTCTCAAGGAAGGTGCATACTTTCTAAGGCAAAGGGAAAGGTAGTCTAGGGCCAACAGACAAGCTGTTGTAATGTAGACAAGGCATGGATGATGGCTAGAAGGAAGAATGCTGGAGAGGTTGGAGGGGATTTCACTCCTTCAATCCCACCCCTTGTATCAAGACAATACTTACACTGTGTCTATGTGTCCCAAGTCCACCTGGAAAAACTCAGTCACCACTGAACCTTATTGCTGCTGATGCCTCTTCCATACAGCACTAAACAACCAGAAAAAATAGGTCTGTGTCCCTGCATCAAGACCATTGCCTGAATGGACCAGATGTTTTTTGAGTGTGTAGGTACAACCTTCATTCGAACCACTTCTAGCTGCCAAGGTGCTTTAAATAACATGTACCAGGCTTAATGTTCCTTCTTCGAAAGCTTTGATAACATTTCAGCAATAAAAAGAGCAAAGCCAGTGACTTCCTGAGCTAAAACTTCCAGGGGACTCCCAAGAGCTTCCCAGAGGGTGAAAAGAGCCATTGGGAACATGGAGGTGGTGGGAACAGAAACCATTTTATCTGCTTCTATCCATTCTGATAACTTTTTTGGCCAAATAAACAGATCCAGTAAAATCCAATTAACTACACTCACTATTTGGATTTGTATATTTGGATTAAAAAATGAAAATGCAAATAACCTATCAGCCTGCTGAGGTACTGTTGATATAAAAAATACCTTTTGGACAAACACGGCTTGGCTGCCAGATTGTGGCCTGGAGTGAATTTTAAGAGATCAGTTTGATGCTTTCTAAGTCCGAGGGAAGTTGGGCTGAGCACGTTTCATTTACCCTGGATGGTAAAGGAGACCTTGGTTGGGAGGGGAATTCATAACATTGTTGGAAATTAGAATGTATTGCTAACATCTTCAAACTTGTTCTGTTATGCCTTTTATATTCTTCCTATTAAGCCAACAGTAAAAATTAACTAGAGACAGACCATTTACAACACTGAGCTCAGTGCTGAAGATATAAAGAAGCTAGTGAAGCACCAATTCCCTCAAGGGGCTTACATGCCATGGGGAAGGGGGAGGAACATGTAGGCAGGTAAATGAAAATGAAGTAATGGGAAGAGGAGAGCAGGGAGCACCGAGCAGGCAGGGAAGGCCTTGGAGAAGGCATGGCAACAGAACTGAACCCTGAAAGAAGGGAAGTATGTAGAGCAGCTGAGCTATTGAAAGAGGGCAATTTGAGCATGGAGGATGATCTATGGAAATGCATGAAGGTGAGAGAGAAAATACCCACTTCAAGAAACATCCGGCAGACCAGTTTAACTGGAAGGGAGAACACATATAGGGGAACAATTCAAAGTTTGAAAAGTAGGTTGGAATCAAGGGAAGAATGGCCTTAAATGATAGAACCAGGAGCTTATATTTTATCCTGAAGGCAATAAGGAGCCAGAGAAGGTCTTTGTTTTTGTTTTTGTTTTTGTTTTGTTTTTTGAAGTGGCAAACGAGATGGAAGGTCATTTTAGTTACATGTGAGTGAATGCTGATTGAAGTGCTTGAAGAATCATGAGAATGAGAGATCAATCAGGAGATTATCATGATATCACTGGCAAGAGTAGAAGAGGGTCTCACCTAGAGTGGTATCTTTGTGAGTGGGGAAAAGGAAAAGTGTGTGAAAGAAAGGAAAGGCAGGAGAGATGGAACTTAATGACTAATTAAATCTGGGGAAGGTGAGGGAAAAGCAGGAGCCAAGAGTCTACCTTGTCTGCTGTCTTCATGCCTCAGATGCCCTGTGTTGTTTCCTTCATGTTGGAATAGTAGAGCTCCCCCTCCTTGAGGAGCCAGACTTTGGGGATTAAAGAATTCCCATGAGCTAAGAGAACTCCATTTCTCCATTTATCTTTTTGCTGTGTTGAGATACAATACCTCAAACTCATTGTCGTGGTTTTTACCTACCAATGTTCAGTCTTTTCTGAGCCCCTGGAGGGATGCCTTAAAAACAAGCAACAGAAGACGGTGCCTAAGGTCATCCAGGCCATTGGTGTGGCCTCTAAACCCATTCTTGTGAGTTGGACCTGTGCTCCTCTCTTCCTGATCCCTGGGTGTGCCATGAAGGCCATAGTGAATCCAACAGATAAATCTTTGGCACTATTCAAAGAGGTGACATATGCATTCATAGTCCCCACCTCCACCCCAATGTTTCATCCTCACCTGGGATATGAGATTATTAAACAGGTATAGGGCATGGACTGGCTAATAGATGCAGCAGGCTTTGAGGTCATTCCCTCTAATTTCAGTTTACCCTTCTCCAGCACACTGCTCATTCATTTCTTCCCAAGATCCTAATGAAGGAAGACAAGATAGGCCCTTCTCAGGACCAAGGAGATACGTTTGGTAACAGCTAGCCAACACCTTCTATTTCCTTTTCTAGCTTTCTGGCTAGGCTGATGGGCATGTGTCTGGGGAGACAGGCCATGAGCAGAGAGGAAAACTTTACAAGGTTGTGGGAAAAAGGGAAAAAAATACTTGTCTCAAGTCTCTGGGTCCTGAACTTTCAATACTTTGATTGTCTAATATAATCAGGGAAAGCATGATTGATCTATCAGCAGAGATTTTTGGATAGACCTTTGGAGAGGCAGGGTTTCATTTTTTTAAGGCGATAAGGAAGAGCCAAGAAATAATCTGACAGCCAGATTTAACCCTGCTGGTAGGCAACTCTCTAGAGACATTAAGAAATGAGGGAGTGAACACTGGAACATCTGGAGAAATATGAGCAGATAACCAGTCAAGTGGCAAGCTTGTTCTTATTCTAATACATACTGGGAAATAGAGAGTATGGGTAATTACATCTGGACAAAGTCAGTTGACTTTTTTTGAGGTTGTAACACGGGTCACAGAGGGGTGAATAGGGAACCTCAGCCATTCTGATTTTCTCCCCAAGAGGATATTCAAAGGAAGCCTCCCCTAAATGGTCTTAAGAATAATTGACATTCACACAGGGCTGGCTTCAACATTTTCCAAGTGCTCTTCTTTCCTATCTCAATGGGACCTCATAACAAATCTGTGCGCTGGGGCATTCTAGGCATTGTTATTCCTGAAATAATTAGCCATGGATTGATGAAAAGAATACCTAGCACGGAGTTAAGAGATAGGATCTCACATCTAGCCCCAGATCCTTCTAGCTATGTGGCCCCGAGCAAGTTACTTAACCTCTGTTTCCTCATCCGTAAAATGGAGATATTAACAGCATTTCTCTCCCAGGGTTGTTGCGAGGATCAAATGAAATAATAGTTGTACAGTTTCAGGAACCTTATGGTACTACTCAAATGTTCACTATTATACTGAAAGTACAATTGAGCCACAAAGGAAAACTCAGGACCTGGAAATACTAATGATGTGGCCGACCTGTTTCTGTAAAGGAACGGGACCTTCTGGTGATAAGTTATATCAACAAGAGATAATCCTCATTAATCTTTAACATTTATTGGATACGACTCTGTACATGGCACTGTGGGGGTTTTATAGAACTGAACATTTACGGATTCTGGTCCCCCAAAGGAATCCATTGGAGATTGCCTCTTAAAACCTTGAAAGAGCTTCCCTTCTCTGGAGGGGGGTGGGTAAGAAGTAGATTGTTGGAGCTGGAGCCAGAAACAGAGGAAGAGTCAATGAATGGATGGTTAGCAGGGTCAATTCAACCTCTTAACATTTATTAAGCACCTACTATTTTCCAGGCATTCAGGTAGGCACTCAGGATACCAAGGTGAACATTACAGCACTCCTGGCCTCAAGGAATGGGTATTTAACTGGTTATAAGTTTGGTGTTAATTACAATCTGCCCAATAAACTAATTCTATGATATATGGCTCAATTGAGAAAGGAATCATAAAATTTTAGAGCTGAAAGGGATAGTAAAAATGAATTAGTCCAAGCCCGTCCTTTTATGAAGAATTAAACTGAGGCCTAGAAAAATCAAGAGATCAAGTGAAACCTCTATGTTTTCCCAGCTGGTTTCCCAGTTGGTATCAAATCTAGGATTGGAACCAAGCAGGTTCTGCTATGCCTAGCTCCTAGCCCAGCCTAATGTTTTTTTTTTCCTACCCCTCCCACACCCCAAGCTCAAGCCAGGTCCAATCCCATCATTGAGCCTTTTAATTTAGAGCAAAGTCATTTCTGTAAATACCCCACTATACCACTTTTTTTTCCCTTTCCCCTCCTCCTACTATAAAAGAAACTCAGTTAAACAAAATCATAGGAAAGATACCATGACTAATAAGGTATACGAAATTTGTCCCTAGTAATCCTCCACCTCCCTGGAAATAGAAGGAAGGTGTTTTCATTCTTTGTTCTCTGGAATGACTGAGTGTTGATTTTGAAATGCTTCAGAACTAGGTGGACTCTTCTGGTGTTGTCATTTACATATTTAGATCACCCATTCATTATGAGACAACAATCAAATAAGATACGTCAAATGCTTTGCAGACTCTCTCCATAAATAACTATTATTATTATGACTGATAGTAGTAGTAGTAGTAGTGTGCATCTTTTAATTCACTTATCCCACTAGGAATCATTTCAGATTAATCTTCTCATGCCTGTGTAAATCTCTGATGTTGCTATTTCTTGTTGCACATTAATATCCCATCACATTCATATATGGATCAACATTTATTAAGCACCTACTACATGCCCAGCACTGTACTAAGCACTTTAAAAATGTGATCTCATTGTTATCTTCACAACACCTTGGGAGGTAGGTGCTATTCTTATCCCCATTTTACAGTTAAAGAAACAGGTAGTAAGAGTTGTCACCTGTCTAGGGTCACACAGTAATAATAATGGTAATGACAGCTAACACTTACATCGCAACTACTGCGTTCCAGGAAGTGTGCCAAGTGCTTGACAATTATTACTGCATTTGGTCCTTGTAACAACTCTGGGAGGTAGGTTCTTTTATTTTCCCCATTTTATGGAACAAGAAACTGAGGCAGACACAGGTTAAGTAACTTGGCCAAGGTCCCACATCCATTAAATGTCTGAGTCTAAATTTGAACTCCATTCTTTCTGACTCCAGGTCCAGAATAGAGATTCACTGCATGCCCCAGCTTTGTATCCCATAGTTTGCTCAGACATCCCACCGTTGATAGTCACTAGATATATATACACATCTTTGTTATCTGAAAAAGTACTAGTTGTATACATAGATATACAAAGTGTCCCAAAAATCTCAGTGCAGCTTTCATCTGTAATAGCTTAAAATGACACTAAGATTTTTGGGACGTGATATATCTTGGAGTTTTGTTTCTGTCTTTGACATCCTTGGGATATATGGCTGATGCTGAGCACTAGGTCATACAAGGCTCAGTCACTTTTCTTGCACAATTCCACATTGATACCAAACAGTTGGACAAAATTGCCACTCTACTACCAGCACATCCATGTGGCTGTCGTCGCACAGAGCCACCAACATTTACCATTCTCTTTTTCCTCATCTTCACTAGCTTTCTGGAGGTGAAGGGCAAACTCAACAGAGCTTCAGCTTACAAGGTCTGGACCATGCTTTCATGTGCTCATTTATAGCTCTTAATTCTTCTTTTGAAAAGTACTTGTTCATATTCTTTGACCACTTGGGAATGGCGCTTGGTCTTATAGTTGTATTAATTCCTTACGTGTGTTGGTTTTCACACGTTTTCAGTTATATTTGGTGCAAATATTTTGTCATTCCTTATTCTATGTGCATTCTTTTCTTCCAAGAAATGTTTTTAAATTTAATGTAAAAAAAGTTGGTCAATTTCATCTTCATAATCCCTTTTGTTCCTTGTTTGGTTAACATTTCTCCCTCTAGCCATAGTTGTGACAGGCATTTTCTTCCATTCTCCTCTAATTTGTGCTAATGATGCAAGTTCTTATATTTCGGTCACCCATTCATTAGGAGTTTATTGTAGTGTATGGTGCAAGATATTGGTCTAAATTGGTTTTTCCCAAACTGTTTTCCAGTTTTCTTAGTAGCTCTTATCAAATGATCCTTTCTCCAATAACTTATGCTCTGGGGATCCATCAAATGTTAGGATATTAATTGCTTTCACTTCTTTACTAGTTTGCCCACCTCTGTTTTACTTTCTTATTTTTAATGAGTAATTTTTTTAAATGATTTGTTCTACAAAATAAAGACTGAATTCTAGCAATGCTATGAAATTTTCATTCCTATTTTTCTTTCTTTCTTTCTTTCTTTCTTTCTTTCTTTCTTTCTTTCTTTCTTTCTTTCTTTTTTTTTTTTTACTATTTCTGCATTTCCCTTCAGGTCCTAAATATTTCATTCCTCCAAAGGATTATACTATTGTTTTGTCTAATTCTATTTAGTATTTCCCTGGGAATTGATTTTATAACACTGAAAACATAAATTAATTTACATCATGGCATAATTTAAATATGCGGATATGTATTAAACCATCCATACTGATTATCTTTTTAATTAATTCTCATGTTTTAGTTCTATGAAAGCTGTTTCATAACTAGATTCATATAAATATTCCATGGGTCTCAGTAGACCAAGTCCTAGATATTTTGTGCATTTTGGGTAACTTGAATGCAATTTCTCTCATTTTTCCTGGTTTGTGGTTGTTATTGTTACTGCATAGAAATACTGATGATTTTATTGGAATTACTTTGTTTCCTGCTTTTTACTGACATGATTATTCATCTTAATTGGTGTATCCACTGAGTCTCTGGGGTTTTCTAAGTACCCGATCTTGTGGTCTACAAATCAGTCTTTAGTGATGTTTATGAACTTTTCTCTCATGTCTTATTGCTATAGTTTCTAGTACAAAGTTAAATAGGAGGGTGGAAAAGGGCGCACCCATTTGAACTCTGTTTGAAATAAGAAATCTTCTAATGATTTTCTATTACAAACAATGCTAGTTCTTTACATTCAGTTTGGGCTTTTGATTATTTTAAAGGATAGGGCCTCTGGCCTTATACTTTTAATGGGGTTCCTTAGGAAGAAGTCTGCTGCATCTTGTCAAGGGCTTCATCTGTCTGGTGAAATAATTAAGTGGGTTTCTTCCCATTGTTTGCATGCCAATTATTTTCCTGATATCATACCATACACACATCTCTTATGTATTCATGACTCCAACTTGGTCATAGTGAATCATTTTCTGAATATGTTGTTGTTTTCTCTTTGTAAAGCCTTTACCATTACACACACATGCATATATACATATGTATATATATTTAAATTGTTATCAACATGTATTAGTGAAACTCATCTGTAATTTTTATTCTCTCCTTTGTCTCTGTCATGCTGCCCCTAATGGGGCAATTGAGGAATGATTGATCACGTTAGACAACGGTTGATCTTAGGTGCTCATTTCAATGACCTTAACACCTGGGGTGAGAGACACAGAGACACTGTCAACAACAAATCTTGAAACAATCAGAAGTAAAACAGTTTTGTCCTATTTCATCTTTTTGGTTTTGTATATTTTGGAGCCTATGACTTCGTCAGCCTGTGGGGACACTCTGGTAGGCTCCGGTTACCGCTACGTGTCGTATATAACACAGAGCAATTTCTTTACAAATCCCTGTTGCCTCATTGGACGTCAGGTAGGCCATTTTCCCATAATTTATAATCATAGTCACATGGGGGCACTGAGTCTGAGTTTCTTGCCCAGATTCACACAAGCAACGTAAGTATTGGAAGTAGCTCTTGAACCCAGGTCTGTGTGACTCCCAGGCCAGACTTTGTATTACTACTTTCTACTTCTGTTTCATAACTTTCTGTTGTTCAGTTGTATCTGACTCTTCCTGATCCTATTTGGGGCTTTATTGGCAGAGATACTGGAGTGGTTTGCCTTTTCCTTCTCCAGCTCATTTACAGATGAGGAAACTGGGGCAAACAGGGTGAAATGACTTTCCCAGGGTCACACAGCTAGTAAGTATCTGAAGCCAGACTTGAACTCAGGAAGATGAGTCTTCCCAACTCTAGGATAGGTGCTTTGAGCACTATGGTGCCACCTAGCTGCCCATAACTTGTCAGTACTAGAAGTTCCCTGGGTATTTTAGGAAGGAAATAAGCCAAGTGCGAGGCACTCTGTTAAGCACTTTTCAAATACTGCATTTGGATCTCCCAACAACCCTGTGATGTAGGTGCTATTATTATGTAAATTGTATAGTTGAGAAAACTGAGGCAGACAGATGTTTAGGATCACATAGCTATTAAGTGTCTGAGGCTCTGATTTGAACTCAGAACTTCCTGACTGCAAGCCCAGTGCTCTGTGCACTATGCTATCGCCTAGCTGTCTCTAAATAGCTCTAGATTAGAGAGTAGTCACACCACCGCATATGTGTTTCTTCTTCCTGCTAACCAGGATGCAGGCAAGAACATAAAGAAATCAAAGGAGGGGAGAGCCAAGATGGCAGAGTAAAGGCAGAGACTCACCTGAGCTCTCCCCTAAACCTCTCCAAATACCTTAAAAGAAAAGAAATCAAAGGTAACCCACTAGGGACCATCTAATTTTCCGGGAATGTTAGGAAGGACTTCTCAAGCTGTCCCTCAAACCCTGAGCAAAGCAGATTGACTGATGGAAAGGGGATTGAAGAATCTTCTCTCCCTCCTGTTCATCCCTCCTCCTCCTATAGCCTTCTTCTCCTTTCTTCTTGGTCCCTCAAAGAAATAGTGTTGGATTGGATAGCCTGAATAAGTGCCTCCGTCCTTGTGTGTTCTCCATGCTGATTTCCTCAGAGTTGGCCCACTACTGTCAAGTCCTTTCCCATCTCATGCCATTTTGGCATGAATATTTTCTTGATCCAGCACAACTTTTCTTTCATTCCCTTAGAACCTTCCCTGATCTCACCCAGGTTAGACTCTCTACCCTGTTGGCTTATCTATATAAGCAGAATATAAACTATTGTTACAAATTTGCTTTTTTGTGCTCAGCAGCTAGGGCATTTTCTTGAACAGAGTACATATCCAAAATTTGAATTTCGATAATACTTTCCTTCATTTTCCCTCTTGTGAGTGATATTTCTCTCTTTCTGTTCCTTCCCTCCCTCCCCCTTCTTTCCCCCCTCTTTCCCTCTATCCCTTCCTTTTTTATTCTTTCCCTTCCTCCCTCCTTCCTTCCTTCTTTTTTTTCCCTCTCCCCTTCCTTCAGAGATTCTAAGCTCTCTCTTCCTAGATGTCTACAACTAAAAGATAGGTGCCAATTTGCTGGGAGTATTGTAATGCAGATTATT
>NW_027555847.1:7102652-7332652 GCF_003287225.1 Phascolarctos cinereus | reverse complement strand
AATGCAAAGGTACAGTGCTGGTCTGCCTAAAAAGAATTCAGCCACTTAAGCCTTCTTTCAGTCCAAGTGGTGAGTTTTATTATACACAGGTTGGAAGGGCAAGATTTCCAGTAAATCTGTGAGTTTGATAGGGACAAGACTGATAACTTGCATACAAAAAAAAAGACTATTGGAAGATCTGGATGGGATCAAGGAGTGGCAAGTAGCCTGGGGTGGTCCAGGTGCAGACAATGGAAGGAGTTAAGTGGTAGGGCCACAATGAAAGGACAGTTAAAAGGATTATGCTGGATGGGCCAGATGCCTCAGGGATGGGTTCCAGGACTGTGTTACTGAAATGTGTGAGAAAGGTCCCATTGCTCCATAAGCCTCATCATTAACACTTATTAAGTACCTGCTATGGGCACTGTGTTGAACTCTAAAGAGATAAACACAGAAATGAAACAGTCCTTGACCTTGAAGAGCTTGAAGAGGTCTAGGACTTTGGGGTGCTGCTGGAACCCCAAGATTGCAGTACCAGGCCCTGCATGTAAGAATTCAAGTCAAATCTTCTTCAGCCAGAGGAAAAGTTTATTAGTGATAAAACACATAGGCCAGGTGACGCCCATAAGGACGAGTGGGCACGAGAAAGTCTCAGTCTTTTGGGCTTGAGATTATCAGCCCTGAATGAGGGCCAGGGTAGATCTTATATACTAAAGCGACTTTGGGTGACCAGGGGAGGGTCTGGGAAAAGGGTGTGGGTGAGAATTCTGATTGGAAGGTCTGAGAAATTGAGTAGACAATGGGAATAGATGATGAGATCAAAAGGTAGGGCTAGGGCTTTCTTTCAAAGGGAGATGAGGGGCTGGGGCCTGTAAACAAAGGGGAGCCAGATTCCCTTTGGAGCAAGGGGCAAAGACCTGGGCTTGGGCCACACCCCATCAGAGTCTACATTCTACAAGGTCAGACACCATAGTTAGCTAAACTAAGACTAATACCAAACTTGAGCTTAGACTCAATAGACTCCTCCTCCTCTTTCAACTATTGGGCAACATGTGTATAGAGCCTTGGTCTTTGCCAATCACTTTTTGGACATTATTTATTGGATCCTCAGAACAACCCAGGAAAATAGGCACTAGTATGATATCCATTTTACAGATGAGGAAACTAAAACAAAAGAGGTTAAATGACTTGGGCAGAGCATAGCAAGGATCATAGGCAAGATCCTAATAGATCTTTCTAACTCCAGACTTCTCTCAGTATGCCACTTATCTTGCCATATCTATTAAAGAATGTAGACAAAAATGAATACAAAGACAATTTATCCATGAAGTTCACTTCAATGTCATGATGAAATATCGGAATGCCACACGAGTAAATAAGACAAATACTATACAAATTAATATAATAAAGTGAGTAAGAAGCTTATAAACAGCATGCTCAGAAGCCCTTCTGAGATGTCACGTTTTGGAAAACTAATATTTGTTTTATTTTATTTTCAATCTAATATTTTGTTTTAAATTTTGAAAAACCACACATTGCCTTTTTCTAGTCCCTTGTCTTTGGATGCACCATTTCCTGTATTTGAGAAATCTGACCTTTCCTCACTCTCAGCCAGTATCTTCGTATAAGCCTAAGGGCACAGAAAGATCTGGGAATCCTGGAAAAGAGATGCTAATTAAAGCCAAAGATATTGATGAAGTCAATGAGAGAGTGAGAGGGTGTAAAGGGAGGGAAAAAAAAAGAGGACCTAGAAAAGAACCATGAAATACAGTCATAGTTAGGGATGTGACATGAATGATAAGCAACCAAAGGAAGAAGAAAAGGTAGACAGGTGGAAGGAGAACCAGGATTGAGCAGCTTCACAAAAACAGAGACAGAAAAAAGCATCCTATAGGAAGAAGCTGGTCAATGTGAAAACCATAACAAGTGGAGAAAGATGGAGATGGAAACCATGTTACCATATTTGACAATTAAGATTTCTCTAGTGTGGGATTTCAGTCAGTTCATTGATTCAGTCAGAAGTCAACTTGAAAGTGTTTGTTGAGAGTAAGGGAGAGAAGAGGAAATGGTGATTGTGTAGACAGCTTTTTCAAGCAGTTTTACTGAGAGAGGGAGGAGATAACTAAACAATAACCTGAGGGGATGGTAATTAGGCTTGTGGGGTTTTTGTTTGTTTGTTTGTTTGTTTGTTTTTGTTTTAATTTAAAGAAGTTGGGTAGGCTTGACTAAGGAGTTTTTAAAACTAGTAGGAAAGGAACTCTTAGGGAGGGAAGGGCTAAAGATTAGGGAGAGAGATGAGTGAAATCCTCTTCAGAAGAACAGAGGAAAAGGGATGGAATGCGCATGTAGAATAGTAGCTCTTGGCAAAGAAAAGAGACTCCACTTTGTCAAAGAAAAGAGGAAAAATGAGGGGAGGGATGATGTCATAGGGTTTTGAGATGAAAAGTAAAGTAGGAGAGGCTAGAGAGTGAGTCTTAGAGCCTGGAAAACCTGGTTTCAAGTCTCACCTTTGACACATACTCTCTGGGTGGCACTGACCAAATGATTTCCCCTCTTAGTGCACCTAGGTAGCTCTCTAAAACTAAGCTGGTGCCTGGAGAAGAGGGACCAATGCGTATTAGCTGAAGGAAGTTCCCTGTTCCAGTGAAATCACAGGACCCATCTCTGTGTTTAGAGTAAAAAGATAACTTTCCCAATAAAGGAAGCTTTCCTGTCCTGCGAGCTGTCATGGACTTTCATGTTGTCCTCCTTCATGAAGGAACATGTGTCTTCTTCTATCACAGGGCCCTGACATGAGGCTCTTTGCTCAGCAGGGGCTCTCTAGGTTCTGCTGACTAATATACTTCCCTTCAAATTTGGAGTCACATCAAGGCAGCAAGCATTGATAAAATGTTTCTGCCAGGATTGGCGCTAAGCCCCTAGAATACAAAAGCAGGAAGGGTCAAGCATTTATTAAACCCCTCTGTGCTAGGCACTGTGCTAGTTACCTTGTATTTAGGAGGTTTGGACTTGTGTGCTTCTCCCCTCTCCCAATAGAATGTAAGCCCCTTGTGGACAAGGTTGGTTTTGTTTTCTGTTTCATCAGCAGTTTGTCTACTGTGACTTTGGCATAACCTTGAGACCTTTCACCATCTTAGTCACTCTCTCCGATAATTTTCCTGTTTCTCAACATTCTTCCTTACTTGTGGTACCTAGAACTGAACACAGTGCTCCAGGTGTGGTCTGATCAGGGCAAAAACTCTATCTAAATTATCTGTAAGCATAAATAGCATCTCATCTGAATCTCACAGCCACCCTGGGAAGTAGGTGCTACTATGATCACCATTTTACATTTGAGGAAACTGAGGCAAGCAAAGGCAAAAACACAGTCCCTTCCCTTAAGGAGCCCATAACCTAATGGTGAGTACAACCTGTGAACAACTGTGTACTCTAGAAGGTAGATAGAAAGGTTCAGTTGAAAGTCATCTCAGAGGGAAGGAACTAACATTGAGGGTTTCAGGGAAGACTTCTCTTTGCAGAAGGTGAGATTGTAGCTACAGAGGAAAGCACAACATCCCTATTTCCTCTAGTTGTGTCTGTAAGTCTAATGATATTCAGAGGAACAGGCTGGAAGAGACCTTAGAGGTGTCCCACTCCCTCATTTTATAGATGAGGAAACTGAGCCCAGGGAGCTTCAAAAACTTGCTAGAAGTTGCTCAGGTAGTTTGCAGCAGAGCTGGGATTGGAAGCCATGCTCTCTGAGGTGGGAGCCAAGGCTTTTCCCACTGTGCTGTACTGCCTCATTCCTGGGTTGGGTGGATGACATCAGTCCTTCATTTGGTTTTATGTGTTTCCTTCAATCATTCAGTCAACATCTGATGGCCAGATTAGGCTGGGTTTGGTGGACACTTCAAATAACATTGAAAGGAATGTTTTCCTAAAATGATAATTTAGATTGATGGATTTTCATGACATCCACAAAGAACCCAAAGGGAATCGAATCAGCCCAGGACCTTAGCTTCCTGCCCAGCATTTCCAAACACAGAGTCATTTTCTTGCATTTCTATGATTGCTTATTTTAGTACAATTTTAAATCAAAATAGCAATATATTTCCTGACTAATTCACTCAAATGGAAGATGGGCAGAGTCATAAAAAGAAGGTTTTTTAACCCAGCTAGTGAACCACAATCTTTGTTTGACTTTTCACTCAATTTTATGTTTCTCTTTGAAAAGTTACTAAAACTTGTGATAACTAAAAAGCTTCCAGATGTCCTTGACTTTGTTCAAATTCTTCTCTTTTTGAATCTCTCCTGGAGGCTCTGGAATCATAGTGAGTGAAACAGGGAAGAGAGATAGCCAGGAGGCCCCTTTGGCTGGAAGAACATTGTGGATGTGGGGCATCTCCATTTCTGAGATTTGCCCCACCTCCATCCCCCACCAGGGAACTCAGATCATCTTTCTTGAATGGGGGTGGAAGCTTGAGAGCTATATACATTACTAGCAAGAACGTCTAATAGAAACTGAATCCTAACTCTGCAAGACTGTGGCTCATTTTTTTTTATTCATTGATTCATTCATTAAGGTAGAGGTGTGGGGGAAGGAAACAAATATTTATTAAGTACCTACTGTGTGCCATGCACTGTGAAAAATACTTTACAAACATCTCTTTTGAAACTAACCAAAAAAAAACCTCAAGGGGCTTACATTCTATTGGGGAGGGGCATGAACACCAGTCAATAGAACAGAACTTCAAGGTAACAAAAGTTAATTTGGTTGAATAAGGAAAGGTTTTGTGTTAGAGGCAGCCCCAGAGCTCATCATAAAAGGAAGCTGAGAATTGTGAGAGCTTTAAGTGAGGAGGGAGAGGAGATTGTAGGAATAAGGGACAGCCAGATCAAAGGGGCTGAGACAGAAAATGAAATGTCATATTGGAACAGGGAGCAGCAGCAGCACACATTTATGCAGAACTTTAAGATCTACACCATCTCATTATTTCTCACATGTCTGGGAGGTTTAGTGCCATTATTATCCCCATGTTACAGATGAGGAAATTCAGTCTAAGAGATTACATGAAATGTCCAGGGTCCTGCAAATAATAAGTGTGGGATTAAAACCCAGGTCTGCCTGATGATTCAGTCCAGCTCTCCATGTGCTACGCTGTACTGCCCCAATTAAGGACTTTGACCAGAGTGAAAAGTACATAAAAAAGGGATGTGCAGAGAGCCTGGGCAGGTTAGCAGGAGCCAGATGGTGAAAGGCTCTCGATATCAAACAGGGAAGTTTGTATTGATCTTTATCTCTCCCCCCCTCCCCTCCCCTCTCCTTCCCTCCCCTTCTTCTTTCCCTTCTTTCTCTCTGTTCCTCTCCACTCCCTTTCCTTTCTCTTCCCTCTCCCTTTCCCTCTCCCCCCTTTCTTCTCCCTCCCCTCCCTTTCTCCCCTTCCTCTCCCCCCCAGATGAATGGCATATGTAGCCCTACATTTCCTATTTCATGTTGGTAAAGTTGATTTTGCAAATCCATGCAGAGAGCTTTCCTTTAACCCTACTGAATAGCATATTTAAAGGTTAACTCTGCATCATTAGATTAAAATTGATTGTATTACGCTCCTGAAACTGGAGTGTAAGGAGACAGTCATTTTCTGGAGGAGGCGGGTGAGGTCCAGGGAGACGAAGGGACTTTTCCACTTCCCACAAAGTCCCCCAATCTAAGGAGTGCCAGATGGGATTGGAGACCAGGGCAGGTGACTCCAGAGCCAGGATTCTCTCCATGGAATTATGGGGCCTTCTTCTAAACTTCTACATGCTCTTGCCCCCCGCCCCAAAAAGAGTGCAAACTCCTTGAAGGTGGGGTCTGCTTCAGTTTTGTCTTTGGAACCCCAGCACGTGGCATAGGGTCTGCAGTGTAGGAGACACTTAATAAATGCTTATTGGCTACTTGATCATTACATTTCTGGGGAGGGGACATTACTTATTTTCACCCAGAGTGACTCCAAAAGACCATTTACTGTGGCAAGGGAAAGTCACCATCTGCACTGAGGAAATGCACAGCCATGCACAGGGATGTAATTGTGGATTCCTGAAGTACTGAAGTTAACAAAGGCAAAATAATCCCCCCTCTCCCGCTCCAGTCTTACTTTCCTTTAACCTGGGGTGCTTCTGGCTCCACTTCCTTGACTGGTGTCTGTTTGGCCTCTCCATTTGACAGACTGAATCACCTTCCTCCCCTAGCTCTCCCCAGGGACGCCCCCCCAGCAAAGAGGCCCGGTGGCATCAGCAGCCTCTACTGAAAGTGTTCTGTGAGTCCAGCTCGCACGCAGCTGCTGGGTGACTGGCAATTGACAGAGCATTCAGTGGTTTTCAATGTGCTTGTCTAAATCACCTCATTACTTCTTCACAGTCCCGTGATTCAGGTAAATATTTTATTAACCCTCTATTACAGAGAGGAAAAGCTGAGATCACAATGGGTTAAATAACTCATCCGAGATCCTCACACTATGGGACCAAGACTGGAATGGAGGTCTTCTGATGGTTAGCCAAGCCATTCCTACTACACTGTGCTGAGATTCTTCTGGGATCCTCTCCCTTAGAATCTAGGTGGGCCGATGGATGGAAGTCTGGACCTGGACTCAGAAACATTGGAGTCTGAAGCCTTCTCAGATTGTTACTAGCTGTGTGACCCTCAACTTCTCTCAGACTCAGTTTCTTCATCTACAAAATGGGGATAATTACAGCAGCTACCTTGAAGAGTTGTAGTGAGGATAATATAATATCTGTAAAGTGCTTTATAAATCTTAAAATATGATATAAATATATTATATAGTTACATAAAATCACAAATTATTAATAAATTATATTTGTATATAATTAAATAATTATTTTATAAATATATATAAATATAAATACAAGCTGCTGCTGCTACTGCTGCTGCTGCTGCTGATGATGAAAGAACCTAGTATGTTTCTGAGGAGTCTGGGGAGTATAGGCTTAAAGCTAGCCCCTGAAGTGACTCTGGGTATGATTTAGGGGGGAAAGTCTGAGTATTTCTGTCCAAATCCTGACACATAAGATAAGTGTGATCTTCAGAGTAAATCATTTGCCTTCTGTGGATGTCAGTTTGTTCATTTGTAAAGTGAAAAATGTTGAACTAGGCAGCATATAATCTAGGTCCCTTGATGTAAATCTATGTCCTTTTTCCTTCCTTCCTTCCTTCCTTCCTTCCTTCCTTCCTTCCTTCCTTCCTCCCTCCCTCCCTTCTTTCTCTCTCTCTTTCTTTCTTTCTTTCTTTCTTTCTTTCTTTCTTTCTTTTCTTTCTTTCTTTCTTTCTCTCTCTCTCTCTTTCTTTCTTTCTTTCTTTCTTTTCTCTCTCTATTTCTCTTTCTTTCTTTCTTTTCTCTCTCTATTTCTCTTTCTTTCTTTCTTTCTTTCTTTCTTTCTTTCTTTCTTTCTCTCTCTTTCTTCTCTCTCTCTCTCTCTCTCTCTCTCTCTCTCTCTCTCTCTCTTTCCTTCTTTCTTTTCATTTATTTTTATTACAGAATATGGGGTTTGAGTTTATAGAGGGTCATGGGAGAACAGGGGACTTTTGTCAACCTGAGGAATTGAGCTAAATCTTGAAAAATGCAATTTCATGAGCAAGACCAGGAGAAGACTATGCACAGTTACAGCAATATTGTACGATGATCAGCTGTGAATGACTTAGCTGTTTTCAGCAATATAATAATCCAAGGCGATTCCAAAGGGCTCATGATGAAAAATGCTCTCCACCTCCAGAGGGAGAGCTAATGAACTCTGAATGCAGATTGAACCACAGCCTCCTTTTTTTTTTTACTTTCTTTATTATTCTTTTTTTAGTCTGCATTTTCTTTTGCAACATGGCTAATATGGAGATGCATGACTGCACATGTATAATCTATATTGAATTGCTTGCCTTCTTAAGGAAGGAGGGAAATAATGTGGAACTCAAATTTAAAAAAAAATGAATTTTAAAAATTTTACATGTAATTAAGAAAAATTAATGTAAAATACAATTATTCTTTGTAGACAAAGTTCAAACATCAGCTTACATTATAATTATTTTTCATATATAGAAATGCACAGAAACACAGAGCTTTCCAATAAAAATAACTAACACTTTTTATCTGGTTTGTTGGTTGTTACATGAACTGCAAGCCTTGGGAACGCTGAAGAAAGAAGAGCATGCACTCAGGGAATGAAAATTGATTTTTTTTTTAATTAGCTTGAGACAATGGTAATTCTGAAGGTAGATTGTGTTGGGGAAAAATTAATCCTTCCGATGAATTCTGACGGCAAACATCAATGACTTGGGATTCTTCAGCACTTAGAGTCATCCACACCCCTCCCTGTCAGGATAGTTAGTCAAGCATTTTATGGAATGATTTTTAACACATCTGTGTTTATCCTTCCTGCCTCTGAGTAAGATCACAAATTCCTTGAGGGCATGGCCTGTGTCTAAACAAACCCGTGCACTGCCCTTAGACCATGCCTAACTGGACCCACTCTGGGGATGCTCAACAAGGGTAATGACCACGATAATGATTTGTACTCTGATGGTAAATCTTTTGTTTGCACTTAGTGAAATTACTTAGTACTTCGTACAAAGATACAGTGGACATGTGTTCCCCCAAATGTTTTCAATTGAACTGAGGGCAATTATGTATTTTCTTTGTTTTATGGGTTGCCATGGTCAAAGAATTCATTATTGAGAGCCAAAGGAGAACTAGTGTGGCAGAGGGAGAATGTGCCCTGGATTTGGAGTCAAAGGAGTTGGGCTTGTTTGAATCTGGGCTGTACCACCTATGGGACCCAGAGCAAGTCTCACGGCCTCATTTTCTTCACCTGTTATAATAAAGGACCTCGCCATTCTGACACTATGATCCCATTATCCCTAAGATAATAACATCCTAAGGCCCTACCCCAGTTCTAGATTTATCTTCCTATTATCCTTAAATTTTAATATTTGCATACAGTAATTATTTACTATGTGTTTATGAAAATGAATCAAAGTATTCATTGGGTAGATACTTTTTTGGAAAGAAATGAGCAAGAATACCCCTCGATGGGAAGGTATGGATGGATTAGGAGTCTGCTGAGTAGTGCAGCCACAATTCAAGAAGGTCAGCGAGTCATCAAAGTCCCTGTGTAGAAGTCTGACTAAATAACATATTTTGAAGAAGACAAATTGTTATCTAAACATTTGAATGAATGACCCAAATGTGAGAAGCATAAGGTTGCCTGTGGCCACAGCAGGAGCCAATGATGGAGAAAAATCCACAGAGACCAGCTCATGTGATAGTGGAGAGAATGTTGGACGTGGAATCAGAAAGACCTGGATTCAAATTCATTCTCAGATAGGCTGTGTGACCCTGGGCAAGTCAACTACACTCCCTTTGCCTCCATTTCCTTACCTGTAAAATGAGGATGCTAGATTCTATGGTCTTTCAGGTGCCCTTCAGGTATAAAACCATGATTCTAGTATTGTTGGAAAAGGATAAGTTTTGAACAATGTCTGAAATCAGTCAGTTATTAATATCCTCCTTGTCCTACTCTGTGCCAGGCAATTGCTGGGAATACACAAACAAAAATTCAAAAATCTCTGTCCTCAGGAAGCTTACATTGAATCAGAAGTGACAATATCTATGTTGCATATATGTATATTGAGTACATATTGAACTATAGAAGTAGATGAAAGCAACCTTGGATACTGAGGCATTTAAGGTCACCAGGAAAGAGACTGAAGGGAATTATTACCACTAGTGAGTGGAGAAGAGGCATTATATACATCAAGTCATTAGAGATGAGGCATTATTAACGTAGTGATCAAAGAGATGTTATTAATGCTAGTGAATAGAGAGGAGGCAGTATTAACATAGTGAACAGAGGGGAGAAGAAGGACTTTTGCAAGGGGGAAGGATAGAAAAAGCCAAAGAACAGAACTGGGCATGAACATGGCTTGTGTGGGGTGGGGGAGGGTGTAAGAAGCATGGATTGAGGAATTTCATTCTACTCTTCTTTTCTTAGCCATTAATTTAATTTTATGGAATTTTATTCACTCACATTCATTGTAGTCCAGGAAAAATTGCCTTTGAAATATAGTAGAAATACTGTCTGGATGAACTGAGTTTCCTAGGAGTGCATCACAATTCATGAAGTCACTTAAGGTCTAAAAATCACAGCTGAAGAAGTGCTAAGTGCTGTTTGCTGTTTCTCAACTTCCTCCTTATATTCTGGTTGGCCTAACATGGTGAGAGTCTTGTAGCATAGATGCCTATGTGGTGATTTGGGAAAGCAGGACAATTTTATTCTGAAGTTCCCAAATATTGTATCATTTTAATGGCCTCTTAAACATTTTTAATGTGTAGAGTCGTGTTCCACTTTTTTTTTTCTCCTTAGCTCTCAGTACTACTATATACATCCCATATGGGAACTTGAGAGATTGTGGGTGGATGAATGAATGAAAAAGGCATTAAAATAATTCTCTGCAGACTGAAATAGTGGATAAATGAATCACATGAGATTAGGAGTCTTTTTCTGTTTTTGGACAATTCCCAAAAGTTGGGGGAGCTCTTCAGAGAATTCAGCAATCCCTCAAAACCAGGGTATCATTTTCGAGCATGAAGCCTTTCCCCAGAAGGGCTGATCCATTTGGTTGAGATTAGAAGGAAGGATTTTGCACATACCAAACACACTCATTCTTGTATTTGGAGTTGAGGAGTGAACTTGATTTTGAGCTTGTTTACTGCTGGCAAATCATGACTTCCTGTTTTTGACAAGGGAGTGACTTCAAAAAAGGCTTATAAACCAGATAAAAGGTTTCTTGGACAGCAAACGGCCTTGCCATATTTTTGTGAATTAGTTCTAAGTGAATCAGAAAACAGAACAAATGTCCCCCAAAATACACATGGCTTTTGTAACTGATGTGAAAAATGTTTGATGAAATACGCTTTGGTTTCAATGGAGCCTCTCAGAATAGTTGGGTATGTCCTTTGATGGCCACCTTGGCTAACAGAGTTTTTGGCTTCCATAGAAATAGAAAGTGTGGTCACAACCAATTTCCCTTGGCTTTATAGACTTGAAAAAAGAGTTTATTGGTGCCTTGGCACAGATCCCATCAAAAGGGGGGAAAGGGAGGTTAGAATTTCCTGAGCCTGTACGGATACCATTTTGGTTAGAGTATGGGGAAGAAATATGCATTGTTTTAGATTTATTGAATTTTCTGTTTTTATTTTTTGTTTGTATTTATTAAATATTTTGTTTTTACCATATATTACCTGAAGATTATAACAGATTAATTTTAAGACACACAAAATAGTTCTCCTACATTCCACAGAAAATTAATTGGTGATCTTTAGAAGGCAAGATGGGTTCAAGTAAGAGTAAGTCACCCCAGTATAACCTCATTGACTTCTGTGATGTGGTTACTTGAGTAATAAATCAAGAAACTACTGTACAAAGAGAGTATCTCAATTTCAGCCATGCATTTGACCACATACTTTATGACATCCTTATGAATAAGTTGGAGAAATGTGGACTACATAACTCATGTCGCATAGATTCATCGATGACTGAACAATCATCCCAGAATACGCTGGGACTTATTGGCATCAGTTCTCACAGCATAAGTCCTTTTGGTTGTCTATGGTTCTGTGCTCAGACCTGTCCTCTACCACTTTTTCATCAGTGACTAGGAGGGAGGCATCCAAGACGTGTTCTTCCAATGTATATATGACAAAAATCTAGGCAAGCTATGTCATGTGATGGGGGAAGACATCAGAATCCAAATGTAAATTTACATCTTGTATGAATGGATCAAAACTGGCTTTCAAATACCCCCAATCCTTTAATGGGTCTGTAATCTCAACAATAGGCCCACTCCTTCCAGTGATGCAGAATGTGACCCCTCTGTGTTTACCCATCGTTTTATGTGAACAACGTTTGTCTCCTCCTATAAGTTTTCCCACAGCATTGGCATTACTAAAATTAACCACCACTAGCACTGAGATGGCACATTGGTATCATTTCCCCAGGTAGCAAGTTTTCCAAAGTCCTTTAAAAATATTATCTCATTTTATCCTCTCAACAATCTCAAGTGGTGGGTGCTATTATTACTCACATTTTACATAGGGGAAAACAAGTATGTTATCCTTATTTTATACAAGAAGGAGGCTACATGGCTTGCTTGGAGTTAGAGAATTTTTTAAGTGTCTGAGGTGAGATTTGAACTCAGATCTTCTTGATCGCAGATGGAATGCTCCATGCACTGTGCCATCTTTCTGCCTCCCAATGTGCTGGGAACCTTCCTTGCTTTCTCCTGACATGGACAGGATAATAAAGCTTAATCTAAAGCCCTGATTTCTGGTTCAAAAACATAATTCCATAAACTAAATTAAAAGAGCTCTAACATATTAGAAGTTCAGGTGGCAAAGTCCAAGAGGTCTATGTGGACTAATCTCAATGCGTATCACCAGTGTGGCATGGTTACTGGTAAGCGTAATTCAAGCTTAACTAGTCAACAGGCATTTGTGAAGCACTTACTATGTGCCATGCACTGTGCTAGGAAACAAATACAGTAACTGATATGATGCCACTCACATGGATCTCGCATTCAGACAGTTGAGACAACACATATATACACACAAGTATAGACAGAATAAATATTTAAAAAAATAGAAATGAAAGGAGATACAAAATAGTTACCCAACACAAAGAAGGTGGGCTTCTAAGAGCTGAGGGAGCAACAATGATTTCACGTGGAATGTGGCTCTTGAAGGGAGTCTTGAAGGAAGTGAGAGGATCTCTGAGGCCAAAGGGAAGACAGTGTGCATTCTTAGAGGCTTGGGAGATAGCTGGCAGTTCCTAAATGGCATTAGAGAACTGAAATGCTTTTAATGGAGGGTGGGCAGGAAATCAAATGAACTTCAATCATGTGATGTAAGGAACCCTTGAAGGATCTGAGATTACTTAGCTGGATGAACAGAAAACTTGGCAAGGGTGAGGATGGATATGATCTGTCTTCATGTATTTGATGGACTCCTTTGTCATCTGAAAAGCAGCTCAGTGGCACAGTGGATAGAGCATGAGCCAGGAATCAGGAACACCTGAGATCCAATCTGGCCTCAGATATTAACTGCATGACCCTGAGAAGGTCACTTAACCCTGTCTGCCTCAGTTTCTTCACCTGTAAAATGAGCTGGAGAAAGAAGAGGCAAACCACTCCTGTGTCTTCACCAAGAAGATCCCAAATGGGATCCCAAGGAATCAGACACAATTGAAACAACTGAACGACAACAGTTTGTCAAGGATGACTTGAACTTATCCTCTTATTCCAGAGAGTAGAACCTGAAGCAACTGGTGGGAGATGTCAAGACTTGAATTTAATTTTATCATAAAACAGATCTTTCTAATTGTTAGAAAGGCTAAACAGTAAGAATATCAGAATTGGAAGGGAATCCAGACCAAATCCTACCAGGAATGGAATGAGCATTTAGATAGCACCTACTATTTGCCAGGCACTGGGCTAAGCCCTTTTTCACAAATGTTATCTCATTTGGTCCTCACAACAACCTTGGAAGGGAGGTGCTATTATTACATCTATTTTAAAGTGGAGGAAACTGAGGCAAACAAAGGTTAAGTGACTTGCCTAGGGTCACACGGTTAGGAATCTGTAGTCTGATGCTAGGTTGGAACTCACGTCTTTCTGACTCTAGGCCCAGAATAGTATCTACTGTGCCACCAGCTTCTTCCAACTTGAATATAAATCCCATTTGCAACAAGATCCAAGAGGAGGTCATCTAAACATTCCTTGTAGAGCTCCAGTGAGGGCCCAACCAATACATCCAAAGGCAGCCATTCCAATTTTCGTAACTCTAGTTGTTAGACAGTTGTTTGGATTTTATAGCAAGCTGAAATTGGCCTTTTTTAATATTCTACCCATTGCTCAGAGTTCCACCCTGTGGGCCACAACTGAATACATTTAATACTGTTTCCATTCACAAAGCTTTTGAGAACTTGAAGATAGATATCATGCCATAGAAACTCAGAACCTAAGAGCAAGAAGGAACCTCAGAGTCCCACCTATTCCAACCCTAAGTCTTCTCTTCTCCAGACCAAACATCTCTTATTCCTTCAATAGATCTTTTTATAGCATTATCTTGAGGCCATAGACCCTCCCATGGATGCTTTCCAATTTAGGAACCTTTATGTGGGACATGAGAACCAGAATTAAATAATACTTGCAATATGGTGTGACCAGAAGTGTTCTGGACATTGTACTTCTCAACACAGTATAAGATTACTTTAGATTTTTTTTGGCCTATCATATAACACAATTCATTCATATTATGTTTGCACATAGGCCACTAAAATCCCATAGTTTTTTAAGATAAAACTCATCTGTCCACATCATTCCCATCTTCTACTTCTGGAATGGATTCTTTTGGAACCCAAGTGTAGAACTTTGTTTTTGATAGAATTCAAATTTCTCCTTACCACATACAACTCAAGATTCTTGGAATTCTGCTACTTCCCACCCCTCCTGGGCTGATCTGCCACAATTTCAGGCTTTGGGATCTTACCCATCTCTTCCCTGAATACTTTGCAAACCATGTACTGACAACCAACAGCTGACTCCAGTCTCTGCTCGGCTCATCTTGCCTTCTCTTTCACAGTTTCAGCATCTTCTCATTTCTATATGGGCTTTCCAACTCCTCCTTGCTGGTGTGAATCAGCTGCAGAAACTAACCTTCCATTTGTTATTTCCACCTCTTGAGGGATGAAACCATTATGGAGACAAGTCTAGAAGTTATTAGTGGCTCTGCTTTTAGTCAAGAGAGCTCCCACAGCTGTGTGGACACTTGAAGCCATCCCACCACAATCCCATTCCACCTCCATCCCAAGCTTGGCATATGCTTCCTTAGCCTTCTTCCAATTTCCCTGATGTCTTAATGGCCTGTTGTAAGCCCCCATGCCAGTGTTACTTCTTTCTCTCCTTCTCTTGAACTTAATCAATGCTTTTCCACAAGACTTGTTCCATCTCGTTTCTGGGTTTCCTCACAGAAGTACATCTGCTTAATACTCTCCCTTTTCCCCTTGCATTGCACCTAGGCTTTTCTTTTTGAGCTACATTCACATCATGAATCCTGTCCCATGAATCCTTGGAGCAATTTAGGAGGTCAAATGTGCCTCTGTGTGTTAGGATTTCTGGATTGCCTTTCTAGTCACCCATCCTTTTGACATTTCTTTGTATTCCTCTGAGGACATGAGTTTTATTGTTCACTCCTTTCTTACACTTATTTTGCTTACTATTTCTATAGATATGCTTGATGGTATGTGGCTTGGAAGCTCTATGTGGGCAATTCCCTCTCTCTTCATGTCTTGATTAGTTGTACGGATCCTTCTCATAAAGACTTTGTTCTTGTTGCTGCTTGTCCATTTTTTTGGGGGGGGTGAGGCAATGGGGTTAAGTGACTTGTCTAGGGTCACACAGCTAGTAAGTATCATGTTTCTGAGGCTGAATTTGAACTCAGGTCCTCCTGACTCCAAGGCTGGTGCTTTATCCACTGTACCACCTAGCTGCTCCTTGTCCTTCATTCTTGAAGAGGACCAATGACATCAGGGGGGTGTAAAGATGATGAATAGTCATATGGGCAAGTAGTAACTAACATCCTCTCCATCATTTAAAATATTTATCTATCTATGTCTATATCTATATCTATATATCTATATCTATATCTATATATTACCATCTGTGATTCCCCAACTCCCTACCACAAGTATCTTTTTATTTGGGATAATTTGAGAATTAATCCCTTGATACTGCCCAAATTCCATGGCTTCCAACATGGATTTATTCAGTGTACTTGGTTTGTTCCAGCTGTGCTTTCTAACTTCATCTTCCTTGGTGCCATTTCTATTTCTTCACATAGCACATCAGGTCTTGAGGAACTACAGCCCAACTGTAAGGATTGCACCCACTATCATTGATGATAAGAATAGATAAATAGGAAAAGGTTGGAAACATTTTTTTCTCATTATACTTTTTCTATTTTCTTTCCAGTTTCTTCTCTTGGTGCCCTAAGGATGGACTGGTTTGCCTTCTTCACCTAGCTTTCTTCAGGCTCATTTCCCTCTCCACCATTGTTATTATTCTTGTTCTATGAGGCAATGCAACTTGGAATCCTCCATACTCTTCTATAATGAATTTTGCCTTTGACAGCCCTTCATATCAAAAAGATCAAGAGTTTCCTGGTTGAATCGGTGCATGGGTTCTTTGGGTCTCCTTGTTGTAGCAATTTATTTAATTATTTAAATGTCTGTAGGAAATGTTCACAAGCAGAGTCAATATCTTTCCCTTTTTCAGCTTCTCCATATTCTCCATCCCATTTTCTTTCTTTTTAATAACAATTTCTTTGTAGTTTTCAACATTTACTTCTATAAGACTTTGAGTTTAAAATTTTCTCTCTCTTCCTGTCCTCCCCACTCCCCAAGAAGGTGTGTAATATGATATAGGCTCTACTTATACATTCATATTAAGCTTATTTTCACATTAGTCATGATGTATAGAAGAATTAGAATTAATGGGAGGAACCATGAGAAAGAAGAAATAAAACAAAGCAACAAAAGAAAAGGAGAGCAAATAGTGTGCTTCCATCTATATTCAGGCTTCATAGTTCTTTCTCTGGATGTGGATATCATTTTCCACCATGAGACTTTTGGAGTTGTCTTAGGTCCTTGCATTGCTGAGAAAAGCCAAGTCTATCAAAATCATCTCACAGGGTGGCTGTTACTGTGTACAATATTGTCCTGGTTCTGTTCACTCAGCATCAGTTCACATAAGTCTTTCCAGGTTTTTCTGAAATCCACCTGCTCATCATTTCTTATAGCGCGATAGCATTCCATTACATTCATATACCACAACTTTTTCAGCTATTCCCCAACTGTTGGGCATCCCCTCAATTTCCAATTCTTTGCCACCACAAATAAAAAGTTGCTACACATAATTTTGTATATGTGTATCCTTTTCCTGTTTTTATGATCTTTGTCTCCCTCCCATTTCAACAGATTATTATGTATTCCAGTTCTAATTGCACATCACCTTTATCATTTGTTGTTATTGCACAGAGATGGATAATTGCCACATTGGTAATCAATTGCTCCTGTCTCTTAGGATATAGTCAGCTTCATTTTTTGGTGATGTTATTTTTTTTAGCAATTCACAAGACTTTGCCTATAGCGGATCTTCAACAAATGTTTCCTGATTTACTATAACAGAATTTGGAAGTTTATTGCATTAAAAGTATAGAATATTGGTGTTGACCTCTGAAGTTGGGAGAGAACATATCCTCCCTCTCACAGAACATCAGATAATGAATTTATTCCTCATTGTCTTCCATGGCTTTAGGTTAGGCATCAGAACCACAACTGGGGTGAATGAATGAATGAAAAAAATAAATAAAAAACATTGATTAAACATTACATGCTAAGCATAAGGGATTTGTATGAGAACATATAGAGCAGACTTCAGCTGCTGGGTAGAAGGAAAGGACCAGGAAGGCTGGCAAGGCCTATAGTATAAAGAGTTTAGTGGCAGGTCATAAAGTAAGGCCCAGTAGGTCAGAGGGTGTAGGGGCAGGGCAGCTAGGTGACCTAGTGGGAGGGGTGTGAGACTTGGACTCTGGAAGAACTGATTGTGAATCCAGCCTCATACTTATGGCTTTGTGATCCTGGGCAAGTCACTTTGCCTCAGCCTCAGTTTCTTCATCTGTAAAATGTAGCTAGCACCTACTTCCCATGGTTGTTGTGAGGAACAAATGAGTTAACATATATGAAGTGCCTTGCAAACGTTAAAGCAAACCTAAATGTTAATCATTATTATTATTCCTCATGGTCATGTTATCAGGCAGATGGCAAGGCCTAGTGGTCTTCTGTATTATTGAAAGGATTGTAGTTGATGACTCCCTATTCATTTAAGGGATCTGGGAAGGGGGCAAGTAGGTCCACAGGTTAGAGTCGGATCGGGGCTCTGGGTTCCTTCCCAGTGGGGATGGGTAGATTATCATTCACCTAGGAGGGGTTAAGGGAAAGGAGGCATTGGTAGAAACACTGGTGGGGGGAGGGAGCAGCTTCTGCTCTATATGGACCATTCAGCTCCAGGTGGCATCAGCTCCAGGCATCACCTGACATGTGGCACAAGGTAAGGACAGGGGCACTGTAACTTCATTTGAGGATGCTCCTATTCAGAAGTGGCTGACAAAGTCCTTTATCAACAACCAAATAGCCAAGCTGAGCACCTAGTTAGCGAGAAGAATCAATAATAATGGGATGCTAGCAGATGGCATGCACTCCACATGGACTCTTCCTCAGCCTACCAAAGTCTTCTCCCAACAGCAGAATTTATAACACTTTCTGAGGGTATGTTCTGTCCCCCATATTCTGGGCACAAAAATGGTTGGTCAAGACCTTGGCCAGCATTAAAGATAGCAGTTTCAACCATTTAAAATGATTGATGTGCTAGAAAAGACACTTGTGCATGCTTCCTCCCCCCACCCCCATGCTCCAGCAGAATGAGCCCCGCCTCTCCAGAGTGGAATCTATTGTTGGTCAGCTCCAAAGGACAAGGGACTTCTTTCCGAAATGTTGACTCCCTGAAGGTCTGAGGATGCTCAGCATTTGGTTGTCCATAGAAACTCAGGTACTAACTGTCATCTTTGACCATCAGAGCCTATTCTCAAAGAGCCAGGAGAAAAATGCCTTCTCTGAATGGGAGACACAGCTCAGCAGTAGATGACACTCAGATATTTGACAGGGAAATCCAGTGTCATTATGGAATAAATCTTTCCTGGACTGATTCTGGAAGGCTTTTAATCTGAGTGTTTATCTGGCAGATGATTTTTTTTCTTTTCATATTTATTTTTCTTAAAATATCCAGAATGGATCAAAAGTACAATGATGAAGGAAGTAGGTACTCAAAGCAAAGGCTAGAAGGTGGAGAAAACAGATGCTTTTGGTGAGTCAAAGAGCCTCATTAAACACCTTGGTTCAAGAGGAATAGCTCTAGATAAAACAAAGTAGACCCATCTCCTTCAGGCTATTTTCTCCCTTCTCTGGCAGTGCACCTGGCCCTGCATGGGCTATGGGTAAAGATTCCACCAGTCACAGCTGATCAGTACTTGGCCAACTAGAAGGACTTGACCCTGCTGAATCTTTTAAGGATTATGGTCCCTACCCTCAGCTATGTGACATGGTTTTGTTTCACTCCTTGGGACCACAGTCACTTGTAGGTAATCTTTATCTTCATTCTTAACAAGAGCAAAGGAGAGAGAAAGAGAGACAGAGAGACAGAGACAGAGATGAGCCAGAAAGACAGACAGAGAAACAGAGACAGAGAAGAGAGGGAGATTATGAAGGAGGGAGAGAGAGAGAGAGAGAGAGAGAGAGAGAGAGAGAGAGAGAGAGAGAGAGAGAGAAGAAAGAGAGGGAGAGGATGAGGGAGAGAGAGAGGCAGAGAGACACACACACATACATACAGAGAGAGACATAGAGATAGGCAGAGAGACAAAGACACACACACACACACACACACACACACACACACACACACACACACAGGGAGAGAGACTGCTGATGCTTAATGCCTGAGCAGTTTAAAAGCTGTTCTAGTCTTATGAAAGAAGCAAAGCCAACATGCAAACACTGTGATCAGAGCCTGTTTCAGTTCCTCCCAAGAAGCCAGGTACCACACCTGACTGGTCCAGGATGCCAAATGAATGACGTCTTCTTGCTGGTGCCCACATGGATACATCTATGAGACTGTCACTGGCATATGGGCATCTTTCTGAGGACACCTCCACCCTCAGCAGAGGCTCTGGGTCACTGCCCTGTGTACCTTGTTGGAGAGGCCAGCTGGGAGGCCACAAATAGTCTCTGGTCTATTTATGTTGGGGCAGTAATCACAGTGGAATTTAAAGACTTGGTTTATAGATCCCAGATGAAGATCTTCTGTGTACACTAAAGGGATGAATCCTTTCCAGACAGCTTCTTGTTCGGCTGAAGGAGGAGGAGAGGAAGCCTTTCTCAGCAGCCGCCAAAGTCCTTTTGAGCCAGACCTGGATGGGATCCTTGCTGTTGATATCCAAATAATGATCATAAAAAAGGCTTGATTTTAATCTGCCCAGGGTTACTTTGTTGTCATTATGAAACCATGAATCAACTTTAAAGCTTTTAGGGATGAAAGGAGACACAGAGACAAGTGCCGCTATCTTTCTGTTGAATGGGGGGAGAAACATGTTCGCTCATTGCCTTTCTGCTTGGTTTGGTGGATTCAACGTTTGTTTAGCTCATGTCTTTTTTTTTTTTGTATGCGTCTCTGCTTTTTCCTCTCCTTCCCAGCCCTTGTGTGTGTGTGTGTGTGTGTGTGTGTGTGTGTGTGTGTGTGTGTGTGTGTGTAGACTGAAATGACATGCAGTGTGTGTGGCCTGCAAATTTTTCTTCCTTCCATTTACTGGACATAAGCTGGGTTGGTCTCAGAAGTGGGATATTAAACTCTGGCTGATCCTGATGGACCTTAATGTAGAAAATGGGACTGTCTGACCAGCTGATAGGAAACAGGCTAATTGCTCTTGGTCCTTTTGGCTCTGACAAAGCCGCAATATAGAGGAAAGGCAGGAAGGTGGAGAGCAAACTTAGTTGAGGATGTGCACTAAGTCTGTGCAAACTGAGGCAACTGCCCAGACTGCTATTTCTGGATCTAGGCAAAACAAATAATTAATGATGATGATGAGGAGGAGGAGGATATGATGTCAATAAATATTTAAATGGTGCTTCAAGACTTGTAAAAATGATGGGTTTAATTGTCAACTCTCTGACAATTTCCCCCAGATCTATTTGTAGCCTTTACATCTTGGGAAGCCTCATCCTCATTTCCATTCACACTGACAGTTGGGGCCCTGGGAGCAATGCCAGCTACTTCTACCTCTCAAAGTTCTAGAGGTAACTCTGAGGAGCTGTGGTTCTGCTTCCCTAATGATATCATTGTGAGGTCCCATTCTAGACTGATATCGGTAGGCAGTATCACTTGTTATCTTCCTTATTCTATTGACTCATCCAGTGATCAACACCCTAATATTGTTTAATTAATTTTAATTAGCATTTGTGAATAGATATTTACTGAGAAGAGAATGGAATAATAGAATTTCAAGGCATCTTTCCCCTCCCCCCAAACTGAAGGCACACTCTTCCCTATACAACCTCAGTCTCTGAGAAGAGAAAACTCAAACTTAAAACAATGGCTACAGAAGGAGAAGGGAAGAGAAAGGAAATAAGAATTTAGACAGCACTTACTATGTGCCAGCACTGTGCTATGTGCTTCTTTAGAAATATCTCATTTAATCCTCACAACAACCCTGTGAGATGGTGCTATTATTATCTCCAGTTTTTGGTTGAAGAAACCTAAGAAGACAGAGTTTAAACGACTTAGCCACAGGCATACAATGAGTGTCTGAAGCCAGATTTGAACCCAGGTTTTTCCTGATGCCAGACCTGGCACTCTGTGCACTATATCACCAGTTACCTTTACAGAACATTTGCCTCACTAAGTTCACTTTCAAATGTGATATAGTCAATGGACAAACTCCCTCTAGAAAATAGGGTCTAGCTGCTAGGTCTGATTCACTGCTGGGCTGGGTCCTGCAGGTTACCCCTTGGGCTTGCTCTGGTGGAAAGCCCTGGTGTGGACTCCTACTCCTGGACCCCTGGGGCTCACTCTAGCTTTTTTGAAGGTCATGAGGTTGCAGCTTTCTTGCTCTTTCACCTACTCTACAACAAAGACAGTTCAAGCAGCATTACTTCAACACAACTTGGCTGGGGGTACTGGCGGGAGTTCTGTCTCCTCACCCAGAGGTTTACAGCAGTCCTTGCTTCCTCATTTAAACACATCCAGGAAGGAGAGAGAGAGAGACAGTTTGCTGTTTTCAGCTGCTTAGTCCCTTTGGACTACATATCCAGTTTCTACCCCGCAACCAAAAGTCTTCCTTCATCATATGGTTAGTGGGCCATGCTCTGAAATGGAGAGCCAGCTCCCTCTATTTCCCATCAACAGGCACTTGCAAAAGCCAGCTCACCAAACTTGCCTACCCTGGGATGTGCCTTCATGAGCCAGTCCCCTATTGCATACATACACATATTTCTCTCCTCAGCTCTCATCCTGCATCACCCAGTGGATATCTGTAAATGAATTGTCCTGAGGTATCTCAAGCTCAACATTGCCAAATGAAACTAATTACCTCCCTCCCCAAAGATACCCCATTCCTATCATCTCTATCTCTGCCAAGGGCCCCACAACTCGGTCAGTCTCCCAGGATCAAAACCTCAGAGCCATCTGACATTTCACCCCATCCATTTAATCAGCTTCGAAGCTGTATTGATTCTACCTTGACATATCTCTTGAAAGAACCCCCATTTCTTCTCAAATCCTATTTTGGTCTCTTATCCCCTTGAGTCTGGCCTTGTGCAATTGCCTTATAAGTAGCCTCCTTGCTGCCCATCTCTTTCATCTCTAGTCTATCTTCTATTTAACAACCGAAGGAATTTTCCTCAAGGACAGGAATGACCGTGTCACTTCCTACACAAGAGACTTCAATGGTTCTAGGGTAAAATAGCAACTGCTCTTTTTTATCATTGAAAGCAGTTTCACAATCGAGCTAAACTTGGATTTCTAAAGTGGGCTCATGTTATTTCCCCTCACACACACTACATTCCAAACACATGGACCCTCTTGCTGGTCTATTGTCCCCCTCCAGAATGCTGACCCTCATACCAGGAAAGCTCTCCCTCTCTACCATCACATCTCTATTTGCTTCAAAGCTCAGCTCAGGTGGTTACTCCTTTGCTGAATTCCTCCAGTTGCTGGAGGTATCCCCGACATTACTGTAAATTTATTGTGTGCATGCTCATATGCACATATGCATAAACATATATGCATATACACTAACACATACATATATACACACATACAAATGCACTATATATATATGTATTGTGTATATATATATGTGCATATGTTTATATATATATATATATATATATATATATATATATATATATATATATATATATATATATAACATACATCGCATATAAATTCTTATTTGAGGACATATTCCCTTTCCTCAATAACATGTTAACTCCTGGAGGGCAGACATAATTTCATTTTTCCCCTTTTGCCCTCAGCACTGAACATAGTCCCTTAATAAGCATTTGTTGAATCAAATTGAATGTTCTTCAACATAAAGAGAAACAGACTCACAGAGTTGGAAGGAACCTCAATGCCTTTTAATCCTAATCGGCAAGTGTGTACAGAAAGTCATGGCACATCTTCCTGATGTCATGGTCCTCTTTGAGAACAAAGGACAACCTCCCCCTCCTCCCTGTCCCTCTTTACACACAACAGGAGAACCCGGCATAGTATCTTCCCCAAGTGGTAATCAGCCCCTGACTAGAGACCTGCAGTGAGGGAGCTCTTCTCACCACCACTCCCTCCACAGCCCCACAGGTCAGCTTATTAGGAAAGTTCTTATTTATCTTCTCTCATCATCGGGATCCCTTGTTCTCATTCTGGCATCCTAATCCAACTCATCTTTCTTCCTAATGTTTTTCTCTTATGCATCGCTCTTCTCTTCCATACTTATGGGCACCAGCCCAGTGCAGACCTTTGTCTGTAGCAGCACCTTTGTGCTACAGCAAAAGCCTTCCAAAACTCCCTGCATCCACCTGGTTTCTTGCTTTCATCCAATATCCATTCTCCTGTTAGATTAATCTTCTTGAAATATGCTTGATCAGAGCAATTGCTTCCTTTTACTCAACATGTCAAAATGCTTTCAATTTCCTAGCAACTAAGGGCTGTGAGCTACCCTTGTACCCTAAGGTTGAAGCTACTTTCCCCTGGATTCTGTATGTACTTGTGGGAGAGTGTGCCACTGCCTTTTTTTCTTTCTTTCATTTTTTTTTTTGGTGGGGAGAGGATGTTTTGTGCTGGCTCTCCTCATGCTATCTCCTTAGTAAACATTCACTGTCAGGAGTTACATAAAGCTTTTAACTAAAATAATTCCAAACTGCTGATCTTGTAGGGGAGATAAGTACACCAATGGGGGCTCAAGCCAATGGTATTATAGTACTAGCTATAACTCCTAAATAATGCTCTTAAAACTCTAACTGGTAGATGCAGAGATGTGCAATTCATCTCTGAGAGTCGGACTTGCAGAAAAGGATCCTTACAGTTTATATGGGTTACACTAGGAATAGAAGTCACTACTTCTTTCAGAATTTTTATAGACAAATATCCCCACTAAAAACAGTGAGGCTTTGGGGATAAAGAGTCAGCCTAAGAGGTTTAAGACCCGATTTTGGTAGATTCTGTTTGTGTGCCTGTGGGCAAGTCCCTTAACTTTTCTATATCCCCAGCAACTCTTTAAGCCATTATTAAGTTCCAGAGCAGAAGCTGATTGTACCTCAGGAGACCTAGTTTGCTATAGAAGAAAAATCATGATATAAAGTTGTACTGTGACATAAAGTACAAAACTCCAAAAGGATGAGAGCTATGCCATGATACACATTATCCTTCCCCCCCAATAAACTTTAATAACAACAAAAAAATAGAACTTAAAAAGTGAGTGTGACTGATGGTGATGGAGCCTAATAGGTAAGTAGCTTGCTATTTGCCAAAGGGAAGGATGGCTGTGTATTTTCTCTTTTCTTTTGGAAATTTGAATTTTGTTGCCATTTAAAGTTGGCTTTGAGCAATCAAGCCTTTATTAAGCACCTTTTCTTGTTTTTCTCTCTTTTTTTTTTTTTACACTTGCCATCCTTGCATGAATGCCTTGATTTTTTGGTTCTTTTTTTTTGTGAAGTTATATTCCTGCATTCCTATATTCTCATATTACTGTTAATCCTCCTTATTCACTCTTCCTTGGAGTGTTGCAATATTCCGCCACATTCACAGGCTTTGATTCACTCAGCTGTTCTACAACCACTGGGTACATAGTTGTTTTCAACTTGTTGCTGTTACAGAGAAAGCATCTTTTAAGATTTTCATTCAAATTGGGCTTATGTGCTTGTTAATAACCTCCTTAAGGTGTAAATTTAATAGTAGGATCATGGGCCAAAGACTATGAATAATTTTCTGACTTTCTTTGCATAATTTTAAAATGTTTTCCAAAATGGTTGGATCAACTCACAGTTCCACATACTGTCTCTCTCTCTGTGTCTATACATACACACACACACACACACATACATGTGTATATATGTATATATACACATATGTAAGTATACACACATGAACATACACACATATGCATGCACACAATATATACAGAAAGGCTGATTATTTTTCTGGATTTATTTATAAATTTCTTTATTGAAGCTATTAATTAAGCATTGTCTTGGTGTACAGTGGAGTGAAAGGGTTGTCCAGTGATCATGCCCATTCTCTCCACACGACCAGTCCACCTTTTGTTTTTCACTCTTATCTAACATACATTTCTCTGATGGTATTTTTGTACAACTTCTCCTTAATTCCTTGTTTGTAATGTGATGCTGCCTGCTTATTATGTGCCTTTCCATTGAGTGATATTATACTTTGCTTCTCCTGTAATTGCATTATCCTGTGATTCACAATCATACAAAAGCAGCAGAATAATATTGGTTTAAAAATATTGGGATTCTGTTTTAAGGAGACATTTGAAGTCATTAAAAGAACTTCACATCACAATTGATCCTTCAAAAACCTCAAATTTTCATTGCCTCTAGCATGGGCCTTCTCTGTATATGCTTGGCCCAGTCCAACAGTTTTTTCCCTTCTTTATTTTCTTTATCTTCATTTTTACTTCCTATATGGGCACATCTAGGTTGTGATGGGACAGTAAAAATGCTGAAGCTCCTTTGTCCTTGATTGTAAAGAGAATCCATTATAAAAATCTTTGCATGCCTTTTCTTTAAAATACATTTTTTTGGGGGATCAGAGCCAAGATGGTGGAGTAAAAGCAGTGACTTGTTTGAGATTTCCCCCAAAGCCCTCCAAATACCTGCAAAAATGACTCTAAATGAATTCTAGAGCAGGAGAATACACAAAAAGACAGAGTGAAACAAATTTCCCAGCCCAAGACAACCTTCATGGTTGATGGTAAAGGTCTGTTGTGCCGGATTGGGAGAGGAGCATAGCTCAACACGGGCAGCACAAAGATGGAGCCAGAGCAAATCCAGAGCAGGCCTCAGGAGACTGAATCAGTGGCAACTGTGGTGGTTTCCAGACTCCTCAACCAACAAATGCCAAAGACAACTTGGAAGTTCAGTGGGAAAGGCCTGTTAGACCTGGATAAGAGACATGCATTGTCCAGGCATGGCCCTAGTACAGCCTGGGCATGGTGGCCACAGAGGCAGCAGTTGCTTCCAGAGTTCTCGGGCCCACAGACAGTAGGAGGATTGAGTGGGTGATCAGAGTGGGACTACTAGGATCTCTATGCTGGCCCTGAGGCAGGATTCCTTTCCTTTGCCAGTGCTTGGATCTACATCACAGTCCTGGGTAATGATCCTGGGGCAAGGAGGGGCACTGGTATGGTGGAGCTTGTGGCAACAGTGAAGAGCAAATCCTCCTCACAGGTCCAAGGCAGAAAAAAGTTCTTTTGGTCACTCATAGACCAGAGCACAGGCCAGGAAAGGAACAAACACCTTGCCTTTTATCATAACACGTTGGAAGAACTGCAAATTTACAGGCCCCTAGAAGTATCTCTGAAAACAGCTGCACAAAATCATTAAAGCTTTGGAAAGTAAACCCTCCACAATGAAATCAGAGCTGCACCTTAACAAAAAGTTTAAAAGTTAAGTAACTAGTTGGGAATATGAGCCAACAGTGCAAAAAAGTCATACCATAGAATCTTACTTTAGTTACAAAGAAGATCAAAACATAGAACCAGAAGACAATAAAGTGAAAGCTCCTACATTTGAAGCCTCCAAGAAAAATATGCATTGGTCTCAGGCCATGGAAGAGCTCAAAAAGAATTTTGAAAAGCAAGTAAGAGAAGTAGAGGAAAAATTGGGAAGAGAAAGGAGAGTGACACAAGAAAATCATGAAAAACAAGTCTTGCTAAAGGAGACGCAAAAAATACTGAAGAAAATAAACATCTTAAAAAATGGACTAACCCAAATGGCAAAAGAGGTCCAAAAAGCCAATATACAAGAGGAGAAGAATGCCTTAAAAAGCAGAATTGGCCAAATTAAAAAGGAAGTCCAAATGCTTATTAAAGAAAATAATTCCTTAAAAATTAGAATGGAGCAAATGGAAACTAATGACTCCATGAGAAATCAAGAAAGTATAAAACAAAACCAAAAGAATGAAAAATAGAAGATAATGTGAAATATCTCACTGGAAAAACAACTGACCTAGAAAATAGATCAAGGAGAGAGAATTTGAAAATTATTGGACTACCTGAAAACCGTGATAAAGAAAAAGAGCTTACACATCATCTTTCATTATATTATCAAGGAAAACTGCCTTGTTATTCTAGAACCAGAGAGCAGTATAGAAATTGAAAGAATTCACCAATCAACTCCTGAAAGAGATCCCAAAAAGGAAAACTCCTAGGAATATTATAGCCAAATTCCAGCTTGCCCAGGTCAAGGTGAGAATATTGCAAGCAGCCAGAAAGAAACGGTTCAAGTATTATGGAAAGACAATCAGGATAATACAAGATTTAGCAAGTTCTATGTTAAGGGAGCAGAGCACTTTGAATGTGATATTCTAAAGGTCAAGGAGCTAGAATTCAAACCAACAATCCTCTACCTAGAAAAACTGAGTATAATCCTTCAGGGAGAAAAATGGACATTCAATGAAATAGAGGACTTTCAAGCATTCTTGATGAAAAGACCAGAGCTGAATAGAAAATTTGACTTTCAAATACAAGACTCAAGAGAAGCATGAAAAGGTAAACAGGAAAGACAAATAATAAGGGACTTATTAAAGTTGAACTGTTTACATTCTTACATGGAAAGATAATATTTGTAACTCATCAGAACTTTCTTAGTATTAGGGTAGTTGGAGGGAATTTATATACAAAGATTACCCATTTATATTCTTTTCTGGACTTTAAAAATATTTTATTAATGCTATTTTCCTTCCTTCTTTCTTTCTTTCTTTCTTTCTTTCTTTCTTTCTTTCTTTCTTTCTTTCTTTCTTTTCCTTTTTTTTGGTATCTGTATCACTACTCATCTCTTCTGAAATAGTTATCTTTCCTTTTAACAAATAAATATAGTCAAACAAAATGATTATGGAACCACCAAATTTGAGAATTAAGAGGGACTTCATTTTGGATGTAATCCAGCATCCACGTGAAAGGAATTTCCACACTGACTCAACAAAGTGGTCATCCTGCTTCTGTTTAAGGACTTCCAAGGAAAGATAACCCACGAACTCCTAAGGAAGCGCATTCCACTGTGGAAAAGCTCTAATTGTTATGAAGCCTAAATTTGTCTCTTTTGCAACTTCTACATATTGTTCCTTCCTGGTTTTGCCTTCTGGGGACAAAAAACTCCCCAATCTAATCCTTCTAATTCACCACACTAACCTCGTCTGAAAATGTATGTCTCATTTTTAACTTCAAATACATCACCTTTCTGTCCAGAGGTGAATGGAATGATTTATCAATGGTCTTCTGAAGTCATGATTGGTCACTTTATTGATCAGAGTTCTGGAGTTTTCTGAATTTTTTTTCCCCCTTTATATCATTATGCTCATCATGTCACTTAATCTCCTAGTTCTAGTCATTTTATTTTCATCATTTCATGCAAATTCTTTCTATGTTTCCCTTAATTTGTCATATTTGTTGATTCTCACTACCTATTTTTATTCTTCTACAGGAGCCTTGTATATTTTCTATCTTTGCCCTAACAACTTTGTTGTCTGACTGTTCATAGAAGATGATTAAAGAATGACTTCCATATCAATAGTATGTAATTTCCTGCCTGTTAAAATGTAGTCAACATGTTTTTTTTTTTTTAAATTATCTGTCATTCGCCAAGTCCTAACAGGACCAAAGGATATTTTGGGTTTTTTCTTTTGTTCCTCCCCACCACTCTGTGGGATGTGATTTAAAAAAACCATCACAGGCTGTTCCTCCAAAATAAGTAGCATCAGTTGCCAAGACTTCTTTATGGTAGACTCAGCTGAGCCTTCACTCTGCTAAAAGAGTCTTGAGAACTCAGGTGGATATTTATGAAATTCTGATATATTAGAGTAAAACTGAGAAGATTTTAGTGCTATATCTTAATAGATTATGGGGCTACAAATGGAGACAGTAGACCTTGTCACCCTAATCTTCCTGAGAGATATCTTCTTTAGAAATTGTAGGCATAGAATAACCATTTTGATGTAATACAAGTCGTGAATATATATATATATATATATATATATATATATATATATATTTGTGTGCATGCATATATAACTATTAATCTAAGGCAAAATTTAGCATCATTTGCAGTAAACACTACAAGCTTTCTATATTGATGCAAGTGCAATTAACATGGCCTTCCTACATTGTTATGTAACATTGTTCTATAAATATTGGCAATAGAAATAAAACAGGAGAAATAAGCCAAATATAAATATTAACAAAGAAAAGGAAAAAAAAATAACCCTCTTATCCAACAATAAGACAAACTTAGAAAACCATAGAGAATCATCAAAAAAGTAATAGATTCAGTGAAATAACAAGATACAAGATATATCTACAAAAGTTTCAGCATTTCTATATTATAATGACAAAATCCAGGAGAAAATATAATAAAATATAATATAAAGGGAAATCCTATTAAATATAACTCAAAATGCATACAATATTTTCCCATGAGACTGCCAAGTCTCATTCAAAACTTAAATGCAATTGCAAATACTCTATAAATAAATAAGAAATTACTTAAATAAGTAGAGAAACATTTAGTGCTTGTGATTGAACTATAGCAATTGTTTTAATCATTCCATTACTTAAAGTAAATTACAATTATAATGAGATATGTACATATATAAATATGTGTATACATATGTACAAATGTGCATATATGTGCATACACATGTGTATATATATATATCTATATATCTATATATATCTATATATAGATATATATATATATACACATGGATATGGATAAATATATATAGATCTAGCACTTTAAGATTTGCAAAATATTTAACACATTATCTCATTTTATCCTCATAATAACCCTGGGAGATAAATGGTGTTATTATACCCATCTTAAAAGTGAGGAAATTGAGGTGAACAGATGTTAAGTGACTTGCCCAGAGTCACACACTTAGGAAATATTTGAGGTTGTATTTAAACTTAGGTCTTCCTGAGTTCAGGTCCAGCCCTCTATCCACTGTGTCACAAATGTATTTATACCAAGCAAACTTCCAAAGAGATATGTAATAGAGCTAGGCAAATCAAAATTCATTTGAAAGAACAAACTCTATAATCTCAAGGGAAGTGAAAAAAAACCTAAAAAGCAATGAAAAGGGAAATAATAATTCCAGTTCTCAAAATGTGATATATAGCAGTAATTCTAAAAACTATTTTGTATTGTTTCTTTCAAAATACAAAAAGTAGTTTTTTGAAACAGATTAGATAAGGAACAGTCAGAAACAATCAGATAAAAAACCTAGTGACTGATGAACCTGAGAACACAAATTACTCAACAAAAGTCTTCCCATTTGACAAGTGCTACTAGAAAAACTCAAAAACTGTTTGAGAGAAATTAGGTTTCATCCAGCATCTTACACAATGTCATTCAGTAAGCACAAAATGAATTCACTATTGAATAGGAAAAGTTACACTATTTAAAAAATTGAAAAGAATGAGATCAGGTACTTTTCAAGGCTATCTGGTTAGGAGAAGCCTTAGCCAAATAATACAAAGACGCTATCACAAAAACAGATAATTTCAATTGTAGAAAATTTAAAAGCTTTCATAAATATAAAATCAATGTCAGAATACAAGAAAAGTATCTATTTTGCACAAAAAGCCTTTCCTTCAACAATTTCTCATAATTCTATTGTAAATATGCTTATGTATGTGTGTGTATTTGTATGTGTGTGTATGTGTGTGTGTGAGTGATCAAGAAACATTCTAAATAGTTAAAGGACATAAGCAACTATCAGAGGAAGACTCAGAAGCTATCAAAAGAATGTGAAATACTGTAGAAGATTAATAATAAAATATATAAATTAAAACAACTCTGAATTTTTACTTCTCACTGTGAATTGAAAAAAAAACAATAACAAAGGGTGGGAACATTTAGCATTGGTGGGGTAATAATCAAAAACAAACAAACAAACAAACATGATAACACTATTGATGGAGATGAGAAAGTGATTCAGACATTTGAGGAAACAATTTGTGATTATGCTAAAAAAAGGAAATGATTAATTATCTAGACCCTTTCAACAGATGTAGACATCTAACTGCTAGGCAATGACTTCAATCAGGTCAAAGCAGAACAAAAAATCTCATGTGAGCAAAAACATGGAGAGGGAAAAAAGAAATGGGGCTCATCAATTGGAGAACGTATACATATACTGTGATGCCTCAATGTCATGGAAATACCATTGTGCCATCAGTGATGTCATCTACAATGATTCGAGAAAAGCATGAGGAGTCATATGAAGAGTGAGCAGAGTGAACAGAAAATAATGGAAAAAAGTGACAACTATTACAGAAATGGAAGTGGAAAGCCCAGTAATTCTACCAAAACCAGAGATGGAACATTATAATGACCAATATAAGCCCCAGAGAAGAGCAAGGAAAAAGACCTCTGTACTTTCTCCCATTCACATCTTCTTTATAGAGATAGGACATTGAGTTTATAGTTGTGTGTACTATCACACAGTTGACAGGTTGTTTCAATGTGTTAACTCCCTTTTTCCTGTCTCCCTTTTAAAACCTTTGACAGTCAGACTACAAGAATCTTTTCAGCACCTACTATGTGCCTACTACCATGCTATGGACTGTAGGTACAAAAAAACTTAAAACGCAGTCCTTGCTCTCAAGGAGCTTGCATTCTAATAGATAAGACAAATGTGTTAATAGCTTGAAACATATAAGACACTTACCGAGTAGGTGCAAGGTATTTTAGGGGGGAAGGCACATACCTGTGGAGCATTGAAAAAGACCTCAAAGATGTGGGATTTCAGGTGAGTCTTGAAGGAAGCCAGAAAATCTAAGAGGTGGAGGTGATAAAAAAAATGTTCTAGGTCATGGAAATAACAGATTAAGAGATAGAGTGTCTTGTGTTGTGAGAAAAGCAAATATTTAAATGTATGTATATCATAAATACATAGAAAGGAAGCAAGTGTCAGAAACCTGAAAGACTCACTGGTTGAGGGGTAAATATATTCAGAAACAGAAGTCTGGGGCAGAGCCGAGATGATGAATTCAAGGCAACCCAGTTGAACTCTTTCAACATTCCCCTTCACACAACTTTAAACTGATACCTCAAACCAAATTTTAGGGGAGCAGAGCCAACAAAAGGTCAGAGTGAGACATTTTTCTGGCTTCATAAAATTTAGGAGGTTGGCAAGAGAAGTCTGTGGAACTGAGATGGAGGCCTGTCGAAAACCCACAAATGTGATGACAGAAACTGCTGCTGCCATAGCACCAGCAGCAGCATTGGTAGCTCTTAGTCCAGAGATGGTAAGAAGTAAGACAACTGTTCATAAAGAGATTACTTTTAAGAGACCCTTTGCTAGCACTGGGTGCAGCTGGTGCTGATTGGCAACTCTGCTGCCCATATGCAGTCCTGGGTGACAGTTGCAGGGTGGAGAGGAGCACTAGTAGTAAGTCACAAGAAAATAGGGGCCCTGATCACAGTTACAGAGCAAAAAGTCCTAGGACTTGTGGCTTTAGAGGACCAAGAAAACTTCCTGGGTAAAGACTACAGTGCAGACCAGGAGAGCAATGACCACAACTCTCTCAGGGTCACACTACCTTACAAACATCCCAAACTCTCAGAACTAGATCTGAAAACAGCAGCATGAAAAAGCCTGAAGCTTAGGACAGTACCTGCGTACCCCAAGATGAGTAGAGCCCAATCTTAACATAAAGCTCAAAGTTGAAAAATAGGCTAGAAAAATGGGCGAACAACAACTAAAAAAGAATTTGACCATAAAAAGCTACTAGGTGGCAGGGAAGACCAAGACAAACTTAGAAAAAAGCAACAATGTGAAAACACCTACATAAAAAGCCTCAAAAAATGCTGATTGTGCCCAAACTCAATAAAAATTCCTGGAAGGATTAAAGAAAGATAAGAGCAGTAAAGGAAAAATTGAGAAAAGAAATCACAATGATGCAAGAAAATTATGAAAAGACAATCAACAACTTGGTAAAAAAGGCACAAAAATCCTAAAGAAAATAGCACCTTAAAAAACAGAATTTGCCTAATGGCAAAAAGAGACACAAAAAATCACTAAAGAAAACAATTCTTTAAAAGTCAGAATAGGCCAATTAGAAAAGAAGGTAGAAAAATTCAATGAAGAAAATAACTTTACAAAACATAATTGGCCAAATGAACAAAAAGAGGTACAAAATCTTGCTGAAGAAATTAATTCCTTAAAAATTATAATTGAGCAAGTGAAAGCTAATGATTCCATAAGACATCGAGAAACAATCAAACAAAGTCAAAAGAATGAAAAAATAGAAGAAAATGAAAAATATTTCATTAGGAAAACAACTGACCTGGAAATTAGATCTAGGAGAAGTACTTTAAGAATTATTGGAGTATTTGAAAGCCATAATCAAATAAAAAAGCCCAGATATTGTGTTTCAAGAAATTATCAAGGAAAACTGCCCTGATATCTTAGATCCAGAGGGCAAAATAGAAATTTGAAAGAAAGCATTGATTACCTCCTGAAAGATATCCAAAAATGAAAGTTCCCAGGAATATTATAGCCAAATTCCAGAGCTCCTAGGCCAAAGAGGTAATACTTCAAGCATCCAGAAAGAAACAATTCAATTACTGTAATGGCATACTGAAAATCACACAAAATTTAGTAGTTTCTGTGACACAGGAGCAGAATGCTTGGAATATGATATTCCAGAAGGCAAAGGAGCTAGGATTACAAACAAGAATAAGCTACCCAGTGAAAGTGGATATAATCTTACATAGGAAAAAATTGATATTTAATGAAATAGAAGACTTCCAAGTATTCCTAATGAAAAGACTAGAGCTAAATGGAAAACTTGACATTCAAAGACATGACTCAAGAGAAGCATAAAAAAGTAAATATGGAAGAATAATCATAAGGGTCTCAATAATGTTTAACAGTTTACATTCCTATATGTGGAGACGGTACGTGTAACTCCTAAAAACTTTTTCATTATTAGGGTGGTTAGAAGAAATTTACGTAGACAAAGGACATGGATATCAGTTAATTATAGAGGAATGAGCTTAAAAAAAAGAGTGAGAAAGAAGGAGGTACTTGGAGAAAGAGGAAGGAAGAGGTAGAGTGAGGAAATTTTTTTCACATGAAAGAGGAATATAAGGAACAGCTTTTACCATGATGAGCTTGATAATTTTAGAAAAACATGGATAAACTTGCATGAAATAATGAAGGGCAAAATGAACAAAACCAAGACAGCATTGTATATGGTAACAGCAATATTGCTTTATGATCAACTTTGAGCAAATATGTCATTTTGACTATTACAAATACCCAAATTTGCTACAAAGGATATATAAAAGAAGATGTTATCTGCATCCAGAGAAAGAACTGATAAATAAAGGCATATATATGTATATATATATACACACACACACACACATATATATATATATATACACACACATATATATATACACACACACACATATATATACACACACATATATATACACACACATATATAAAATATATTATATATATGCATATATACCTATATACATATGTGTACGTGTGTGTATTTGTGTTTAATGAGTGGGAAGGAGAAGGGAAGAAAAAGAAATCTAGGTAATAATTTTGTTATATGTTTAGAAGGTATATCTAGTACATAATGTGTTTGCAGTTTCATGTTCAATCATTTTTTTAGAAAAAATTACTCTATTATGGGCGTGTTTGTTTTATTCCATAAATTTAAAATAAAATAAACAAAAAAAAGTTAAAAAGAAGAAATCAAAGCTATCTATAGTCATATGAAAAAGTGTTCTAAATCACTATTAATTAGAGAAAGACAGATTCTGAGATACCACCTCACATCTATCAGAAATGGAAAATGATGTAGGGAGAAGAGGGAAATAGATATATTAGTGAATTGTTAGTGGAGTAGTGAACTGATCCAACCATCCTGGGGAACAAATTGGAACAAGGACTAAAATGTTATAAAATTGGACATACCCTTTGAAAAGCAATACCACTACTAGGTCTGTATCCCAAAGAGATAAAAGTGAAAGGACCTATATGTACACAAATATTTATATCAGCTCTTTTTGTGGTGGCCAAAAGAAAAAATGTGAAATTGAGGGTATATCCAGGAAATGACTGAACAAGTTGTGGCATTATTTTGTTGGAGTACTATTGTTCTGTGAGAAATTATGTGGGGGGTTGTTTCAGAAAAAATACTGCAAGATCTATATGAACTGATGTAAAGTCAAGTGAGAAGAACTAGGAGGTCTTTGTGTGCAGTGACAGCAATGTTGTAATGATGATCAATTCTGAAAAACTTGGCTACTCAGATCAGTACAATAATCCAGGACAATTCCAAAGATTGCATGACAAAAAAAAATTGTTATTCACCTCCAGAAAGAGAATTGATAAATTCTGAGTGCAAATTGAGGTATAATTTTTTCTCTTTATTTTTCTTGCTTTTTTTAAAAATATGACTAATAAGGATATATGATTTTCCATAATATGGGTGGAGAAGGGGGTTGGAGAGAGGAAGAGAATTTGGAACTCAAAATTTAAAAGGAAGAGAATGTTAGAAATAAGTGAATAAAAAATTTTAAAGTTATGTTCAAAAATAAATGTAATTTAAAATAAAAAATAAGATAAAATTATAGAAGAGAAAAATATTTCTCCATTTCTAATGTTAGTTGTTGATTTAATATAAATTAGTTTATCATCTGAAGAATGGTCTTTTAATTTCTATGATTTTTCTAATTTTTATTACTTTACTTTTTAGAATTTTTACATAAGTGAGGGCTATGTTGTATTTTTTTAAGTTATTTTATTTTTATTTCATGTTTTATTTTATTTTATTTTTATTTTTTTTTTTTAATTTTTTTTCCCATATGCTTTTGAGTTGAAAATTTTTTCTCCCTTTTTCTCCCCCCCCCCCAAGACGGTACACAATCTGACATAGGCTTTACATTTACATCCCCATTAAACATATTTTCACATTAGTGAAGTTGTAAGTAAAAATTAAAACCAATAGGAGGAACCATCAGAAAGATGAAACAAAACTCAACTGAAGGTAAAAATAAGTGAGAGTAATTCGACTTCCATAGTTCTTTCTTTGGATGTGGACAGCATTTTCCATCCCAAGGCCTCTGGAGATGTCTCAGATCCTCGTAATGCTGAGAAGGGTTCAGTTTAACATTCTTAGTCATTGCATAACGTGGCTGCTATTGTATACAAAGTCCTCTTGGTTCTGCTCACTTCACTCAGCATCAGACCATATAAGTCTTCCCAGGTTTTTCTGAAGTCAGCCTGTTCATCATTTCTTATAGAACAATAGTATTCCATTACATTCATATACCACAACTTGCTCAGCCATTCCCCAAATGATGGGCATCCTCTCAATTTCCAATTCTTTGCCACCACAAGAAGAGCTACTATGAATATTTTTGTACATGTGGGTCCTTTTTCCATTTGTTTGATCTCTTTCGGATATAGGAGGGCTATGTTATATTGAAGGCCTTTTCTTGTGATGGTTTTAATTATTTAATTTGATTCAATTATGTGGGTTCTCTGCTTTTTATTTCTGTTATTTATTATGCTAATTAATGCTGTAATGTTGAATCATTCTTTGATTCATGGCATAAATTCAATTTGGTCATAATGAATAATTTTCGTTATTCTGCTTTAATCTCTTATTGGTATTTTATTCATTACTTTTGTATCCATGATCACTGGTGATATTGAAGTTTTTCTTTCTCTACTTTATCTCAACCTGGTTTGTGAATCAAAACTATCCTTCTATCACAGGAATAGTTTTGTAGAGCTGTGAGAATTTATGTAGCATAGAGCTTAATTATTCTTTAAATGATTGATGTCATCGATCCATCTGGGTGTAGAATTTGCCCATTTCCTCTATAGGAATTGATCATGGCTTATACAATTTCTCTTTCTTTAGGTGAGTATCTATTCTAATTTTGTTGATTTTGATATTTTGTATTATCCCAGCATTTAGTACAGTACCTGGTACATAGTAGATGTTTAACAAATGGTGATTAAGTGATTGGCACTAATCTGTTTCACTTGAGGTCTTAGTTTCTTCATATATTATCTGGCATAGCAGTTTATCATCTTTAAAAATAAAATCATTCATTTTTATAATGTCCTTTTCATTTTGTTGATTTGATTCACTTTCTCTTTTTTGATCAAATATTTTGCTAGTATTTTCAAAAAGCCATTAAAAATCAAATCTATTTGTTTCATATGTAGTTTTCAAGATAGTCTTTAGTAAGTCTTTGGGTGTTATTAATTTTTGAGTTTCATGTATTTCAATTTGCGTATTTTTAGTCATCGCTTTTTTATTACTAAGAGAAGTGCATAGAGATAGAAAATATCACTTAAGGATTGTGATATCTTATTTTGTTTCATTTTGTCTAGCTTTTTCTTTTAAGAACTTGGTTACTATTGCTTTTAGTGAATATTGATGTAATGTTCATTTTTTTTATTACCTATAATGCTTTTATCATTATGTTGCTTCTCTGCTTAACTCTCTGGATGGTATCTATAATCTCCTAATTTGAAATCATGATGGTTCCTCCTTCTTTTGGGGGACTCAGTTGGAGCTTAATAGATTCTATTCCAGCCCTGCGTTTGTAAATGGAATGAATCTCACATTTCTTGTAAGCAGAAAATTGTTAGTTTCATTTTCTGATCAATTTTGTAATTGTCCTTTTTTTACATTTAAGTCAGTCCATTAACATTCAAATTTTCATTTTCTTCCAATATAACTTTGTTTTATTAGCATGAGGTACTGTACTGCCTTTAGTTTTTAATGGTGTAAACTAACCTCTTGTCCTAACAACCTCCCTTTTGCTCAAATTGTATCTAATTTTGTACAAATTGCATATTATCTTCCTTTGTAATAACACTAAAGAACCAACCTTTCATCCTACTTTTATAGATATAAGCCTGTGTTAGTTTTATTTATGTCATATAGCCCAATAGTTCTCTCCATTCTGCCTCCCTCCCATATAGGTAAAAACAAACAGTCAAGTTAGCAACCAAATGTTTTGTTGTGATTTTTGTTGTTATTAGACATAGCTTTTCTCCCAACCTCATTTCACTAACAACTTATGATCTTTGACTTTATTTTTATACCCAAAATATATTTTATAGTAATATGCTACTTTTCCTTGCTCCTTTCATCTGTCCATATCTTTTAAAAATCCAAGTCGTTTGCATTCTCCATGAACTCATAATTGATCTCTTCAGACAACTCCTCTTCTTCCTCCTCATTTATAAGTTTCCACTCTGCCCCTTGTTTCCATTGCTTCTAAATAATTTCTTCTCTGATATGTCTTGGAAAGTGTTAATTGGACTTTTTTTCTGTTTTCTTGGTGATGAGCAATTCTAAGATTTTTCTCACTAAGTTCTATTGCTTGGTTTATAGAGATCTGAAGTCTTCTTCCAGGTTTGCCAAGTGGTTAAAAAAGTTATGTTATATATTTTTAACTCATTAATTAGGGAAAAAAATCTGCTGAGCCAATCTGCCCTTTGAAAGGCCACTGCTACTTATTTTTTTTTTTTGGTGTGTGAGTTTTTACCTTGTCTCTTTTATGATGTCAATTCTAAGTCTGATGTTCATCTTCTGGTTTTCTTCCTTCAATAACTTAAAAAAAAACCTCATAGATGCCAGATCTTTATTTATTTGTTGTATTGAGATCCTCAAACACCATGGAGGTTTTTGATATGTGTCCCCTCTGTCTTCTAGAGGCTTAACTGAATGTACAAGCTTGTTCTTTCCTTATAGAGATTCCTCCATGTTTTCTTTGTCCCTGAGTATTTGTTGCTTTTGTTGTGATCTCTTTTTAGTTATTCATTTTTTAGTCTTTCTGTTGGTTTTCCTGGGTTTTTTTTTAATATAAATTTCTTTCCCTTTCTGTTTTTTTCTTCTTGTTGTTGTTCTTTCATTACCTTTGGTGCATTTGTCTCTGCTTTACTTAGAGGTGGCAAAGGGGAGCTGGGCTTAGTCCTTACCACTAACTCAGCCAGCTAGCCAAAACTCTCTGATCATCACCATTTCCTATGGAAGTTGTCTGATGTAAAACAGTCACTTCAACAAAGAGGCCAAAGGAACTGAGAAACCACCTCAGCCAGCCAGCATTGGACCTCTTTTCCACCAGGGAAGTGTAGCAGCTGAGGAGAGCATCCGTGTAGAATGCAATCTCCATTCCAAACATTTCAGAAGAGGATATTAGAAGATTAGGGGCTGCATTGCCTCCCCAGAGGAAGAAGCAGTGAAGGAGAAAGGAAGCCTGCAGAAAGTCTGGTTTTCATTAAACCTGATGACTTGGTGGATACCTAGAGGTGGGACTGGGCAGAAGAAAATCCACATGGAATAGGCAGGTCTCCCAACATTTCTCTGTTGATCTCTTCTCATCATTGGTACCAGGAGATCTACCATATCTGTACTCAAAGTCCTCAGTCAGTCCCTTCTGCACTACACAAAGAATGTAGGTGTGGCATGAAAGATGAAGAAGTCAGGAAGAAAGCTGGGGAGCACCAAATATGGATAGGAAAAAATCCACATTGAAAATGGCATGATGATAAGAGAAATTAAAGATCACTTTCTAAGACATCCCAAATGAGGGCAAGATTCTAGTAGTATGAAGAGATTATGCTGAAGTAGCTAGGTGATGAAGTGATAAAGTCTTGGACCTAAAATCAGGAAAGTCATTTTTCAATTCTGTCTGACCACTTGTGACCCCATTTGGGGTTTTCTTGGAAAAAATACTGTAGTGGTTTGCCATCTCCTTTTCCTTTTATAGATGAGGAATCTGAGACAAAGAGGATTATGTGACTTGGCCAGAGTCACACAGCTAGTAAGTGTCTGAGGCTAGATTTGTACTCATGAACATGAGTCTTCCTGACTCCATGCCCTATACCTATCCATTGCATGGCTCAGCTGCCCTAGAATCAAGAACCCTAAGATCAAATACTGCTTTAAACAATTAATGGTATTCATTAAGTCACCTGACCTCTCTTTGCCTCAGTTTGTTCATCTATAGCATGGGGGTAGGAGATCATAACCTGATAATCTGGCTTTGTTTTGGGCTGGTTATTACTTTTTTTTTAAGTGAGAAAGGAGATAGCAGCAACTGCTAAATGATATGTCCACTTTCTGAGTTCTATAAAATATCCATAAGACAGGTCCACAACTATCCTATTTGGGGTAAGCTTGACAAAATAGAAGAACCATTTTTTTAAAAAAATGTTTTATTATGAATTTGAAAATCAATTACCATGAACATTTTCATATACAAAGAAGGCCAGGAGAAAGACGATTGTATATAACACTGTGACTCCATTTCATTCAGCTTCTTTTAAATATACATTAAATTGAATGTAATAGTACTGACATTGCCTGGCTTGGCTGAATCCCCTTCCTAATTTCTTTCTCATCTCTTTTGAGTATTTTTAGATGTTTAATTGATGAAAAGTTCTTTGAGGAAAAATGTTCTAGGCAAGTTTAATGATTATTTGGTTAACATTGCCGCTGGAGAAGGGAACCTGAGTTCAGAGCCCAACTCTGATGCTGATGACTTGGGGTACTCGAACTGAGTAACTTTAGCTGCCTGAGTCCCAGCTTCCTCATCTGAAAATAGGGTGGGAGGTGAACTAGATTGCCTCTGTGGTACCTTCTATTTCCAGGACCATGGTCATATGCTATAGAAAGTGCTCTTTCTGTCTCCATCTCTCTGTCTCCATCTGTCTTCGTTTCTCTGCCTTTGTATCTGTCTGTTTCTGTCTCTCCCCTATAAGTATATACATACATACAGGGCATGTACATGAGGTACCAGACCCTGAGGTCCTTTCTTTTTTTTTAATTAAAAAAATTTGATTTATCAGCAATCACTTCCACACAATTTTGAGTTTTAAATTTTTCTCTTCCTCCCTCCCTTCCCACCTCCCTCCCCAAAACAGCATACAATCTGATATAGGCAATACATATACATTCTTATTAAACATATTTTCACATTAGTGATGTTGCAAGGAAGAATTAGAACCTATAGGAGAAACCACCAGAAAGAGGAAACAAAACAAAACAGAAGGAAAAAAGAGCAAATGGTACGTTTCAATCTTCATTCAAACTCCATAGTTCTTTCTTTGGGTGTGGATAGCATTTTCCATCATGAGACTTTTGGAGACGTCTTTGATCCTTGCATTACTGAAGAAGCCTAACTCTATCAAAGTTAGTCATCTCACAATGTGGCTGTTACTGTGTACAACATTCTCCTGGTTCTCCTCAATTTACTCTGCATCAGTCCATACAAGTCTTTCCAGGTTTTTCTGAAGTCTGCCTGCTCATCATTTCTTGTAGCACAATAGTATTCTATTACATTCATATACCACTACTTGTTCAACCCTTCCTCAATTGATGGATATTCCCTTAATTTCCAATTCTTTGCCACCACAAAAAGAGCTGCTATAAATATTTTTGTACATATGGATCCTTTTCCCATTTGTATGATCGCTTTGGGATATAGCCCTAGAAGTGCTATTTCTGGGTTTTGACCCAGGTTTTGACCTTTTGAGGTATGCATATTTTTATTGCTCTCCAAAATGGTTGGCTCATTTCACAACTCCACCAACAATGCATTAGTGTTCCAATTTTCCCACATCTTCTCCAACATTTATCATTTTCTTGTTTTGTCATGTTGGCCAATCTGATAGTTGTGATGTGGTACACTGAGGTCCTTTCTCAAGCTAAACTACCAAATATTCAATCTCTACTGCAGAAAGAGAAACTCTGGTGGGCTGAAAGACAAACTACCACATTGGTAGAATGCCAAATGCATGATCACCTGAAAGACTATTTTGCAGAGAACTCACTCAAGGCAAGCACTCACATGGCAGTCAGAAGAAGCAATACAAGGACACTTTCATGGTCTCTCTGACAAACTTTGGAACCAATTGTGAGACATGGGAGACATCGGCACAGGATCATGCAGCATCTTGTGCCCATGTCAAGGAAGGCACTGTGATTTATGAGCAAAGCAGAATCACAATAGCATGAAGGAAATGTGAGATGTACAAAGCTAGAGATAACTTTATCCTAAATGTTCAAATGGACTATTTGTGCCTGACCTCTGGTAGAGCCTTCTGAGCTCATACTGGTCTGATCAGCCTCAGTCAGACACACTGTACCTGGACCCCAACATAGTTATGTCTTTGGTCTTCTTCCAGTATGAAGGATGAACAACAACATGTATGGTATTGTATGCATGTATTACATACTTAATAGAGATCTCGTTATATAAAGTTCTTGTTATACACAATTTTATTGAGTCAGAGGCATTTAGGAAAATGTATGCTCTGACTCTAACACTAAACCTAACCCTAAATGCCTCTGACTCTACATAGATAAAAATATCTATTTGTATAGAGAGATTTTATATAGATTATATATATATATATAGATATAGATTATATCTATATCTATATATATATATATATATATATAGAGAGAGAGAGAGAGAGAGAGAGAGAGAGAGAATATTATATTTATATACATATGAGGTCATACATCAATATATAAGAGATTTATGTATATATAGAGAGACAGAGACAGAAACAGAGAGAGAGAGAGGGAAAGACAAAGACATAGAGAGAGAGAGACAGAAAGTATGTGTATCATTTGCTCATCCCCCAATACCTAGGGGAGTTAGGTATTATAGGCATTATCTCCATTTTTTATATGGGAAAACAGAGATACTATATGATGTGGCCATATCTACGGAATGTTAGAAATGAGATCTGATCCCAGGTTTCTCTTGGCTTCAAGGCCAGCCTTCCTTCCCCTACACCACTTTGCCTTTCTGAGGACCCTGAACATAACTATTTTCACACTGTGTATGGCAAGGGGCCATATACAGAGCCAGAAAGCTAGAAATTGACCCTCTCCTCTCTGATCCGTGGTGGGGGTGGTTTGGTGGGAGAAGATCTATAAAAATCCTGTTGGCAGCTGTATCTGTTTCTAGCCAGCCATGTTGGCAGTGGCTCTCCGGGTCATAGCCATTCAATGACCTCACTATTCAGCCTCTTCCTGGAGGTTGGCCCAAGTATGGGCAAGATGGAGCAGTGAGGAATGTCATATACGTTTGAAAATATGAAGAAAAAATACTCAGCATCTTGCTAAGGGCAGATTTACTGTAATTTTAGGAAAAGAAGAGTAATAGGGGTGCCTGCTGGTGGTACAGGAATGCCTAGATAGAAGGTTAAAGGGAGGCATAGTGGATTTCACTGGTAAAAGTGAACTGAGAAATGAGGAAACTACCTTTATCAATATAGGTCAGCACCTTCTTTGCCATTTATAGTCTTTGAGATTTATCTAGAGTAGATCATTAAAAGGTTATATGACTTGTCTAGGGTCACACAGTCAGTATGTGTCAGAGGCAGTGGCTTTGAAGGCAAGCTCTGAAGTTTGCTGTCTAACCACTATTCCATGCTGTGGTCAAAAACGAACAGAACCAAGAAACAGCAAGCAGAGCTCAGTCTGACTCGGCCTCAGACACTGCAGAGTGTATTTGAAAAGGCCTGGACCAGGCAGTGAGAATAAGCAATGCGTCAGTGTTGCAATAAAGCCCAGCCACGGAATTCAGCCTCGTTCTTCTTTGGCTGCTCAGCGGCTCCTCTGACAAGCCAGAGATCTCTGTAGTTGGCCCTTGGTGAGGGCTGATGCCTCCTCCCCCAAGGATGGCCCATGCCTTCCGAAGGCACATCCCTTCATTTGTCTCAGCCTTCTGGAAGCAGGGTGTGCCTGGACCATGTGCACAGACACATGTGATGTCTGTTTTGCCTCTTATTGACCAATCCAGATTCCTCTGCTTGAGGGAAGCCACATTCCAAACCTTACTGGAAAGTGGGTCTATTAACAAAACATTCCTTTGTCCTTTTATGTGCACATCCCATCGCCATTAAAGACAAACCCACATGAGACAATTAACAAGTGAGATTGTTTAGTGCACTAAAGAGAGCCTGTCCCCACCCACCACCCCATCTTGCCCACACTTAGGCCAAACCTCCAGGAAGAGACTGAGCAGTGAGATCACTGAGTGGCTGTGACCTAGAGAGACATGGGCAGGTTGGCCAGGCCAGGCACCCAAGAATGATGACTACGCAAGGGATGTGGAACATTCAGACAGAAGGCTGGGAGTCCTCACTGTGCAAAGGGGACAAAACTTTTCCAAAGATTTAGGCCACAGGTGCTAGAGAAGAAAGACCCTCATGTGAGTTAAGAGATACTTGGGAAAAGATCATGACTTTTAGTGGATGGATTATTCTATACCCTATTTGGATGGATACTTTAAAGCTTTCTCATCAGAAAAAGACACTCTGGAACCTATTTCTTTCATTTAAAATATGTATTTACATATCCATATCAGAGACTATGGGTTGTTGCGGCCAAAGAACTTGGGATCAGGAAAATTGTGTCCTCACTTTGCTCTGAAATGTTCAGGCTGTGTGACCTGGGGTGACCAGTGAAATAATAGGAGAGTTATGGCCTTTCCATGGATATATGCATGCATCTGTTTATGTCTACATAGGCTGTGTGCATAAGTGTATGGCAGATATAACTTGCACACATGTGCATGTATTTATATTCATATTTTTATGTAGCATACAACATATATGTTATGCATGCACGTACTGTTGTGCATATGCGTTTGTGGTGCAGGCATATATGCGTAAGAATCATGTGTATATATGCATATATATGAATTACATGGATATATATGTACAGAAACAAATTATGTGTAAAATAAGTAGAGGGATGTCAGTGGATGTGTGTGTGATGTAGACAGAGGTGTCTGAGTGAACATGACCTGTGTTCCAGTGTCACGTCTGAGTCAGCTTTTTTGTGTGGTCCTGGGCAGAACACATATCCTCTCTGAGCTCTGGAAACATGTTAAGAATACAAGTTGCAGAGAAAACTCCAACCTGCATTTCTAGAGAGAGATTCCTCAATGGGATTTACTGATACAGATGAAATCTCAGGTCTAGACCCAACATCCATAGGATGTGTAAGCAGATTTATTGCTTATATAGAGAGAGCATTCACATGACATATATGGATAATGAACCTGCCCATGAATCTTGCAAGTGCCAAGGGCCTTAGGGATCGTCTCATCTCATTTGTACTTGAATATGAAACCCCTCCCCAAGCAGCTCAGGCAGCCAGGCTTTTACTTGTGGACTTCCCACGCCAAGAAGCCCGCTGCTTCTAGATGCAACCCCTGCTGCTTAAGGAGAGTTTTCTTTGTGTTAACTACATCTTCTTTGAAAATTGTGCCCATGCCTCTTAGTTCTCCCCCTGGGACCCACCAGAACAAGTATGAAACACTTCCAGACAATTGTCCTGCGCTGAGAGGCTGTGAGGGCCTATGGAAAGACTTCCAGGGGAGGAGTCAGACCACTTGTCAATGTCCTTCTCAGATGTTGGTACCTAAAAGAGACCTCAACCATCTAGATGTTGCCAGGAACTGCAATGGCTTGTGATGACACAAAGCCCAGGGGGTTGTGAATGCACAAAGTCTCAGTGTGCCCCTTAGACACTGACAGTTGTCATCAGTGAAAACAGAGCCTGCCACTCCATGCCCAGCCAGCCTTTACTCCTAAAACTCTGCTTTGGGCCAGAGGTCATTCCTTACAAAAATAATTCATCCATCATTCTACCTGCTCTGTTCCTCATCTATAGCTCTGAGAAAATGTGGTTTCCAGGTGCAAAACTATGTCTTCCAAAGACTAATTCCAGAGAGGAGTTGTTTTATGGTGATGCTTCAGTCTCTGGACCTAAAAAAAGTCCTGGAGGTATTCTGTGGGCCATGTGTCTGATTGTTAGCTGGTACATATGAGCTAGCAGCATGTAATCATCAGAAATTCCTAGGCATACCTTTTTTTTGTTGTTGTTGTTTAAGGCCATTCTCTTTCATGATACTGCTGAAGTGGAAGCTGAGAGCTATCAAAATAGAAGCCTGTGGTCAGAGTTGACATGTTCTCCAAATGGATCTTATCCAGTTCTTTAAAAAGAGAGTGTACTGTTGTCAGGCTCTCAGGCGGTGAGCACTTAGGCACTCACAAGGTGCCAGGGGACACAAAGAAAGGCAAAACAAAATAGTCCCTGCCCTCAGGGAGCTACAGACAACAGGCAATTGAAATATTGGAAATAAATAGAAATTTTTGAATTGAAACAGTGCTGAATCAAGAACAAGAGGGCTCAGGAATCTCTGACTCCAGGTGTGACACTGGACAAGCCCTTTTTCTTTGTGTTTCAACTTTCTCTTCTGTAAAATTTGGAAGGCAGAGAAGATGATACTGAAGGCCCATTCCAGCTCTTGATTTGGGAAGCCAGTGACAACTAAAGAAAAGATGATACATCAGATTCTTGAGGTCCCCAGTCAATGTCCTTCATTCTTACAGAATTGTAAGTATGATAAATGAAGTTGGACATGCCTGGTAAGGGATACCTAAAGCCTTCTGGCATGCCCAAAATGTCAGTGGTGCCTCCATCCAGTAATAAAGGTACCCAAGTCACCAGTTGTTTTCCATAGGACCTAGAGAAGAGGGCATAATATTATCACATATTTTTATAGTCTTTCATCATCACCTACCCCAGTGCAGTATTGAGTGGAATGGAAAAAAACAGATGACTCTGTATGAGTTTGTGTGTTTGAGTGTGTGTGTGTGTGTGTGTGTGTGTGTGTGTGTGTTGCTTTCTTCCAAATTGCCTCCTCTTTCCTTGCCGTCTTCAGGTGTTCGCTGAAAACTCATTTTCTCCTGAAGATCCCCCCTCTTCAAGACTGGCATCTCCTTCTCTCATACCCCCTGACTAGGGCCAGGGAGAGGAATGGATGCTTTGAGACCATTCCTCCTTTTCCAACACTCAGCAGCCACCTCTTCCTTTTCTAAACTTCCTTCAGTATAATGGAAACACAGGCACACTAACATATTGTTAGTGGAGCTATAAATTGATAGAGTCATTCTAGAAAGCAATTTAGAAATATTTTTAAAAGGTCTCCAAAATGTACATGTTCATTTGACAAAAAATAGCTAGGAAAACTGGAAAATAGTATGGCAGAAACTAGGCATAGACCAACATCTTACATCCTATACCAAGATAAAGTAAAAGTGGGTACAGGACTTAGACATAAAGGGTGATACCAGAAGCAAATTAAGAGAGCAAGGACTAGTTCATCTGTTAGATCTATGGAGAATGGAAGAATTTATGATCAAACAAAAAGTAGAGAACATTATGAAATGCAAAATGGATCATTTTAACTATATTAAATTAAAAAAAGTTTTGGCACAAACAAAGCCAATGCAACCAAGATTAGAAGGAAGCAGAGAGCTGGGGAACAATTTGTACAGCCAGTATCTCGGATAAAGGCCTCATTTCTTAAATGTATACAGAACTGAATCAAATTTATAAGAATACAAGTCATTCCTCAGTTGATAAATGGTCAAAGGATATGAACAGAAAATTTTCAGATGAAGAAATTAATGCTATCTATAGTAATATGAAAAAAATGCCCTAAATCACTATTTTTTTTTTTTGCTAGGCAATGGGGTTAAGTGACTTGCCCAGGGTCACACAGCTAGTAAGTGTTATGTGTCTGAGGCTGGATATGAACTCAGTTCCTCCTGAATCCAGGGCCTGTACTCTATCCACTGTGCCACCTAGCTGCCCCACTAAATCACTATTGATTAGAGAAATGCAAATTAAAACAGCCCTTACACCTATCAGATTGGCTAACATGACAAAAAAGGAAAATAATAAATGTTGGAGAAGATGTGGGAAAATTGGAACACTAATGCATTGTTGGTGGAGTTTGTGAACTGATCCAATTATTCTAAAGAACAATTTGAAAATATGCCCAAAGGGCTACAAAAATGTGCTTACACTTTGACCCAGCAATAGCACTTCTAGGGCTGTATCCCAAAAATATCATAAAAAGGGAAAAGGACCCACACGTACAAAGATATTTATAGCAGCTATTTTTGTGGTGGCAAAGAATTGGAAATTGCAGGAATGTCCATTAGTTGAGGAATGGCTGAGCAAGTTGTGGCATATGAATGTAATGGAATGTAATTGTGCTATAAGAAATGATGAGCATGTGGATTTCAGGAAAACGTGGAAAGACTTGTCTGAACTGATGCTGAGTGAAGTAAGCAGAACCAGGAGAACATTGTATGCAGTCACAACATTGTGTGATGACTAACTCTGAATAGACGTAGCTCTTCTCAGCAGTACATTGAATCAAGACAATTTCAAAAGACTCATGATGGAAAATGCTACCCACATCCAGAGGAAGAGCTATGGAGTCTGAATGCAGGTCGAAGCAGGCTGTTTTCTTCTTTTTTTCTTTCTTGTGGTTTTCCCTTTTGTTCTGATTCTTCTTTCACAACATGACTAGTGTGGAAATATGTTTAATATGATTGCACATGTATAGCCTATATCAGATTGCATGCTGTTTTGGGAAGGCAGGAGGAGAGGGAGAGAAAAAAATTGGAACTCAAAATCTTATAAAAGTGAATGTTGAAAACTAAAGCCAAAAATAAAACAACAACAACAACCCAAATGTGCATGCTCTTTGACACACTGCTAGGTATATATCCTAAGGAGATCATTATGATAAAGGCGCTTCTCTAGGCAGCAGACTATTTTCAATAGCATTTTTTTTTGTAGTAGCAAAAAATTGGAAACAAAGTAGATTCCCATTGCTTGAGGAAGAGTTAAATACATTGTAATATGTGAGTGTAACAATTATTGTAGTGTAAGAAATGATAAGCATGAGGAATACAGAAAAGCATGAACAGATTTACATGAACTGATACAAAGTGAAGTAAGCAGAGCCAAGAAAACATTGTACCCAATGAATACACCAAAAGAGAACACCACAAAACAAACAAAAGTGAGTATTGTGAAATGATAAAGAACAAGCTAGATCCCAAAGAAGACATATGAGAAAACCCCTCCACTGACTCCTTTGAAGAGATGGTGATCATCAGGCATGGAACATACCATACAACAGTAGATTTCTTCAGTATAATTATCAGTTTGATTTTTTTCTCTTCTTCCTCTTTTTTCTTTTTATTAAAAAATGTTAGAAGAGATGAACATCTGGGAATGTAAGAGGAAATCAAGGTGACACAAAACCAAAACATATTAGTAAGATTTATTAAAAAAAAAAAAGCTCCCTCCATGCCATCCAGATACTTGTTTCTTGCACCTCTGAATTTCCCCAGTAGCCCTTCCTCTGCAGTACCTGGCTCACCATTATCTTCTTCACCCCAAATTCAGCACCTGGAGGACCATATTAAGTTCTAGGTTTAGAATAGGTATGTTCATAGTTTAGGACCATTGTGGAGAAAGTGTCCAAGATTTGGAAAGGATCATAAACTCATGGATTTCACCCAGAAAGAGCCCCCAGAAGCCATCCAGCACAGTCCTCCTCATCTTACAGAGGAGGAAAGTGAGGCCCGTAGAGGTGAAGTAGCTTGACCAACACGACAAAAGTAGTGAGACAGGTGGGATTCAAATTCCAATAGACTGACTCTAAAGCTAATGCCCTTTTTTGCAGTATCATACTGCTTCAAATCTATGACATCTATGGAGCTAGTGAGGGAACTCAGTATATTGAGAATGAAGAAACAAGACTCATGGGGATGTTTCAGTATTTGAAGGGCTATTATGTGGAAGAGAGAAGAGAATTGGGTTTTGCTTTGGTTTGGTTTTGATTTGGGTCTCAAAGTTCAGAATCAGGGTTCAAGTTGCAAGGAATCAAATTTAGGCTTAGAGTCAGGGGAAATAGCAAAAACTAAGCCAATTGAAAAACAAAATAAAGTGCTAAAGAATTAGAATGTTCTAAAATTAGAATGGGCCACCTGAAGAAATGGTGGGTTCCCCCTCTTCAGTGGTCTTCAAGTAGAATCTATTTGAAACCCAGTTTGACTGTGTTGCCAAGGAGATCCTTTTCGATTTGGGATTAGACCAGGCAGCTTTTAAGGCCCCTTCCAACTAGAAAATTCAATGATTTGGTCAACAACATGGCTTCCCAGTTCCTCAACCTACCCAGTTCCCATGACTTCAGTTTGTCTACCACAACCCTTTTCCTATACCCAACATGCACACACTCAACTTGCCAGATGCCAGAATTCCTTATTATTATGTCTCTTCCATCTATTTTTTCTCATTCCCACTACATTCTCTGTTCATACTTTTCTTTCACTTCATTTCTCATGCAAACCATCATGGGTGACACTCATAGCCTGTTTACAGCCATCATTCAATTCTCCTTTGGGTCACCTCAAATTGAGTTTTCTATTTCACATAGTTACATATCCAAGGACATGAACATGAGTTCTAATAGTTAAAAGCTGAATAAAATTTCTCTTTCAGGTCTAATTTTGAAACCTGCATTTTGGCAGTAGGTGGTCATGTGCTCTCTCAGCTGTGCTTTTGGCATGTGGTTAGCTGATAAGGAACGTATCTCAATGTATGAAGTTCTAGAACATCCTAACACTTCTCATTTACAGTGAGGATGTGCTTCCTCAAATATGTTTGGGGCGTCCCAAACATCTCAAGCTCTTTTTCAAAATGTTTTCTGTTACACAAAATCTAAAACATGCCCTACCATGTTCTCTTCCCCTTAATTTTTAAACCCAAGGGTATTTTAAAAGAAAATAAAATCCATATGCTGCTGATTCATTTACACTTAAATCATTAAGAGGCTGTTTTGTAAGAGCTTTTTGATGTCCAAGAAGTTTTTTTAGGGCCTTTTTATAAGCCATTTTAAGCTGGTCTCCCTTCCCCTTCCCTCCTCCTCTGAAAAATAGAAGTTGGAGAAGTTGGAGATTGCCAGGAGGGGATGATTGTGAACTCTAAAAGGCTTTATTTGGCTGAGGACCCTCAGCCCACACATATCAGTTTAGTTCTGGATCTGGTGCAATGGGTCTCCCTGCCCAGAATTCAGATTCTGGATTGCTTGATGAATCTCCTCTCCACGCTTTTTGCTTTGTAGCATTCTTACACATTCACACAATTAATCTTTACTTCCATGTCCCAGGGCAGGAGACACCTTAGAAGGAAAAATGACAAGGTTAGAAAGGCATAGCCTGCCAAATGGTCTGATCCAATGATGTCAGCTTCTTTTGGATTCCCTAAGCAAATGACACAATTCTACTGTCTTCTGTCCCTTCCAGAAAACCTGTCATTCTATACCATGTCATCCCTTAGTTTTTAACACTCCTGAATCCTGCAGGGACTCTGTGTGTGTGTGTGTGTGTGTGTGTGTGTGTGTGTGTGTGTGTGTGTGTATTGGGGTGGGATGAAATACCCCAGAAGTGCCCATGATGTGTCTCACTTAGGACCTTTGACACTAGATTTGGATATCCAAAACATGTCAGAGACTCCAAACCAGAATGAACCTGATTCACTAGCAGCTCTTAGCTGGTTGCTATAATTTGATGCCAAGTGGAGGACTCAAGAAATCAACTGGATAATCATGCCAGAAAATCCAATTTCTGTTTAAATATTGAGGGCATGAGGGGTAAAGTTATTTTTGGGGGAGGAGATGGAATTATTTGGATATAAGTGGCCAGTTTCTCCCTTTTCTTTGCACATTTAGACACAGAAGGCAAATTTTCCAAAATATTCTGGCGTCTATCTATCTATCTATCTATCTATCTATCTATCTATCTATCTATCTATCTATCCATCCATCCATCCATCCATCCATCCATCCATCTATCCATCCATCCATCCATCCATCTATCTATCTATCTATCTATCTATCTATCTATCTATCTATCTATCTATCTATCTATCTATCTTCAAGTTTGATGCCTTTTGTGCTTTCCATCATAGTCAGTTGTGGGCACATGCATACCTCCTCACTCCTCTCCAGAGAGTCTTCCCCTTTGTAACAAAGAGAAACAGTTAAGCATAACAAAATGACATGGCAACTTTGCAAGAAGATGTGCACTGCATTCTATTCTCCGACTGCCGGCCTTCCCAAGGAAAAGAGAGTTGTGTCCTCCCTCATTCCTTTTCTGGGGCAAACGACAACAGAAACAAGAATAATAACAGCAAAAACGACTAATGACAACTTGACCCTTCTATGATGTTTTACGGTCAGCAAAACCACACACACACACACACACACACACACACACACACATACACACACACACTCTAACACCTTTTAACTCTCACCAGCCCTATGAGGTAAGTGCTAATATGTTTCCATTTTTGCAGATGAGGAAACTGAAGTGAGAGAGGTTAAGTGACTCATCTGGGGTCACACAGCTAATGAATTTCTGAGGTAAGATTTTAACCCAGGCCCTTATGACTCCAGGTCTCACATGGTGTTCATGCTAAGATTGAACGTTATAATCACATAGGGAGCATCTTTATTTTATTGTTCTTTCTGCTGATGTTGTTAGAGTAATTTTCCTTAAAGTTTTCCTGGTTCTACTTTGCATCACTTGATACAATTCTGTTAGGGTTTCTCTCAATTCCTCTTTTCCAGAAATTTTTTAAAAGACTCAACAATAGTTCATTAGATTTATATTCCATAATTTGCTCAGCTAGTCTCTAACTGATGGACAGATACTTTGAGACTCTGTCTTGAATGAAACCTATGATTTCATCCAGTGTACAAAACTCTCAGTAAATAAACTCCCTCTTACCAATGCTGGTTGGTACCTACTCTGCAACTTATAGTCATAGAGTAGAGGTTCTTATCCTGTATTTCACAGACCTGAATAATTTTAGGGGGAAGGGGGCTTGTCACTTTTTATGGAGGAAAACCAACCAACCTCTAAACAAAAGTTACCATTTCCTTACATTTTAAATGTAGGCAAACTACAGTTGGCTATAAACTTGACAAAAATGCCATGGGGCCCATGACACACAAAACAGATTAAGAACCCCTGGCTTAGAGAGCTGTGCCTGGGGCACCAGGAACTTAAGTGACATGCTGCCTAGGGTAACACAGCCACTGCATGGCTGACAGAAGTGGATCTCAAACCTAGGTCTTTGTGACTCCGAAGCTACTTCTTTGTCCACCCCATCATGTGGGTGCCACTACACCCACATTTTTTTCTTTTAGTCTTTTGCTGCTTCACAATGATGCTCTACTATGTAAGCACCACCTCCCATGAGGAATGCTTGACTTCTTTCGTATACCTCAGAATGGCCACCCCTTTTGAAAGACAATTTGTCTTTTCAAGGCACATTACTACAGCCTAGAAAAGTTGGAAGATGTGTTTGTACTAATAAGTATTCCATTCCAACACAAAATTTTAAAAATTAAGTGTTAACAATAAATCTTCTTCATGCATCATCAGATCAATGGAGAATGAGCCCGGACCATGATTTAGACTATCCTGAAAATCAAGAAACTCAAGCTTTCCCTTATGGCCCTTATGTTCTTTTATGTCCAAAAATGTCTGGTGGAGCAGAGGTTCTCAGAGTATATGTATACAAACAATATCTATCTTGAGTGTACATGGAGGTAAGTAAATATATCCTTTGTTGTTCAAGCATGACAAAAATCCTTTAAGGAAAAAGACCTAATGGTTCAATTTTGCAGAATTTCATTGAGGTATTATTAACACACCTTCTCAGTCTTAAAATCCTCCTCCTTTTATCATCAGAGATAATAAAAAGCCTTATTTGGGGATCATAACTTATGCTTTGAGCATCTCAAATTCCCACCCTTTAGAATGTCCCTCAACACAATTGGTAGCCAGCAGTGTGACCAGAAGTGTTCAATCCATGGCAATTCTAGTGAATCCCAGGGCCAGCATACTAATTAACCACTTGCTGCCCTATTTCCACCCCTCCCCCCAATTCCCTTATGGGCTAGCTCTGTCGGTGATGCATGGAGTGTACAGTTACAGGTGCTGAGGATTATCAATGAACCACACAATGTCAGCATCAGCGAGGGCCTTGGGTTCCATCGAATCCAGCCCATTCCTGGACAAGAGTCCCTCATACAATATGAAATGAGATCAAAAGTAAGATAGGTCTCTCTGCAATCGATAGCCATAAGCCAATGGCAAGAAACTCATTTTTGGAGGCAGCATGGCAGAGCCCTGGCCCTGGAATCAGAGGGCCTGGACTCCAAATCCTGTTTGTGCTTACCACTTATGAAACCTCAGGAAAAAGCTTTGCATGTTTCACAGTGGATGAAGTGCTATGCTTATACTCAGGAAGACCTGAGTTTGAATCTAGCCTCAGGAATTTCCTTTTACTGTTGGAACCCTGGATGAGTCACTTAAGCACTCTTCACTACAGTTTCCTCATCTGTAAAATGGGGACCATAACATCTCTCATCTTCCAAGGTTCTTGTGAATATCAAATGAGAAAATGTTTATAAAGTAGTTCATGAACCTGGAAGTGGTATACGAACACTAGCTGTTATTTTTTTTGTCATTAATCTCCTTGGGTCTCAGTTTCTTCTTCTGTAAGATGAAGATTGTGGGCTAGATGGCCTCTGAGTCCCTCCTAACTCTAGATCTGTGAACCTATGACTTTTCTGGACAACCCATTCCATTTTGGACAGCTCCAGTTGTTAGCAAGTTTTTCTTTTTCTAAAGCGAAATCTGACAGCTTCCATCTCTTGCTGCTGGTTCGGACCTCTGGGGTCAAGTAGAAAAAAAAAAAAGCTTAGTCCTCTTCAACATAACAGCCCTTTCAATACCTGAAGATATTGCTCATGATTCTAACTGACTAAGTCTTCATGGAGACTTATGTCCCTGATTCTTACAAACAGTGCTCATATGGCAAAGTCTCCAGCCTCCTTGCATTTTTGCATTTCCCCCCACCCCCTGTGGAGCTTCTTCAATTTATTAACATCTTCCCCAAAATGTGCAATATTGAACACAATATATCAGAAGCTATCTGACCAAGGTAGGACTCTGATTTGTCTGCTAGTTTCTTTTTTCCTTCTCTGGGGTAAACATGTCTTCATTCCGTCACTTTATGCCATTGTAAAGAATGATTCCATATGACCAAAGGATTATCTCTAAGGCTCTTTCTTTTCTTCATCTTTTTTTCTCCTAGACATACAACTGTCATTTCAGAGCAGCAACTCCATGATCTGCATGTCCACTTCAGTGTCTTGGGACAACCTGCTGGACATCTTTTCTCATCTGGCTCATTGCCAAGTCTGTAACTCAACATGGCCAAAATGGAACTCATGATCTTCATTATGGAGTGAGAGACTTAAAATAGCTGATGACCTTGGATGTCCTCTATTCCTAACCTCACATTTTAGAGATGAAAGCAAGTATGATGGTAATGAGCTGTACACATTAAAAATACACAGAAAAGGGATCATTGATAACTCTTGGTTAGCAGAAGACCTTTTTCTTCTTCCTCAGGGTCCTCATGAAATTCCCCTTTGTTTTAGTTCTATGATTGGTTCTAACAGTTGGTTCCTTTATAGGATCTATAACCAGAATTCTGGGGGAAGGGTTTAAGAGGAGAATTACACTCCCTGGAACTGCTTCCTGCTTCTGGTAGCTGTCTTCCTGTATCCATATGTGTCTATTTATCCACTAAGTATGTCTCTTTCTGCATCCAGTTGAATGAGTTGTCTCCTACTGTGCCCTTTCTCTTTTATCATCTGATCAATAGTGGGGTGACAGAGAAGAAAGCAGGATAAGTCCTTCTCTCTCCTCCTACAAGCAGTTCCTTCTCAGTGGCTTGGCTTGAACTAGAATGGTTAGCTGACAAACAGAAATCTACCTTTATGGTCTAGATTCCTTTGAACGATAGAACTGCTGAAATTCTTCTGCTACGTAAGGTTCCAAGAGATGTGGATAGATTGTGGTTAGCCAATCACGCTCCTCACCATCCATATAATTTGTATTACCTTATCTTTGTACACATTACCACTCATAAAATGGAAGCTTCTTGAGGGGAGAGACTGCTTAATTTTCTATGTTGTATCCCTATTGGTGGACACATTATCTGGCACATAGCAGGGGTTTGATAAATAATAATTCAAGTGAATTTGGTTTGACATCATTTTTGAGAACTCCATGTTACATCTACTCTAAGAGAAGGTTCCTAAGGGAGGAGGGTGGGGATTACTCAAACTATTCTTTGGCAAAATCTAGATTAAAACTGATTGATTATTGATTTTTTTCACCTTTAAACCCAATTGTTCTGATACTTCACAAACAGATTTTCAAAAAAGATCTGTTGGGGGATAAAGAAAAGTTCAAAATGAGAGATTTTCTATTAATCAAATGATATTGTATTGCAAGCCAGTTGAAGGGGCACTTTTTCAGTTTTTTTATTTAGGGTCATATTTTTTTGAATCCAGTGCTGGGTGTATTTATTAAATTCCTACTGTGTACACAGACCTTTGCTGATCATCCTGAATCAGGTTTGCTGGGAAGAAGAATCTGACATGACCAGCCTGACCTAATAAGGCAGGGTTATCAACAACGGATAGACATTTCAGACAAGGAGATCTCCACTTAATAAGAGGGAGGAGGAGTGATATGTTTGATTCTGGCACCATAGTAAAAGAATCATAGCTATCATAGATAGATAAATGATAAATAAGGCACCATGGTGATGTATCATAAATAATCAACAATGAATGTAAATTGTGAGGTGATGTACTGTATCATATTGTATCAAATTATATAATATTGTATCATATCCTACTGCATTCCATTGTATCATCATATCATATTGTAGTGTATTATATTATTTCATTTTCAGGTACCTCCACCTTGTTGTGCTTCTATTGTCACAAAGGAACAGAAAAAAATATTAAATAGGACTAAGGGATAAATTGTGTCTGACAGTATACATAAGTAACATTCTATTCTAACAAAATAAAAGAAGGTTTATTTCTTTATTTCTTACCTTCTCATATTTTCTTATCTTCTTATCAGACTAAGACTAGTACCAGACAAGGACACAATGTTAATCTTTCTTTCAGTTTGCTCCATTGTCCTTTCCATTTGCACTGCTGTGGTCATTTCAGATGGTTCTGCTTAATTTATTTTCATCAGTTCATTCGAATCTTCTCATGTTTCTCTCAATTACTCATATTCTTTATTTTCTATGGTGCGTAAAATTCCATTCTATTCACATGCTGCTATTCATTTAGCTATTCTCCCAATTGATGGGCATCAACTTAGTTTCTAATTCTTTGCTACTACAAAAAAAGTGCTGATGTGAACATTTTGGGGAGGTGGGGGGGACCTGTATTTTGATCCTTGACCACCTTGGCATGTATGCCAGCACTGGGGTCTCTGGATCAGAGGGTAGGAACAGTTTAGTCATTTTCTATATAAATTCAAATTATTTTCCAGAATTGTCCCTCTGTTCTCACCTCTATCAACAGGGTATTGTGCCTCTCTCCAAAGCTGCTCTACCACTGACAATTGTCTTTTATTTGACTTTTGTCATTTTGTGAGGTATGAATTGAAATCTCAGAGATATTTTAACTTGCATTGTCTTATTACTAATGATTTGTGCCATGCTTTCCTATGCTTGTTAATAGTTGGAATTTTTTTTATTGTGAGCTCTGTTTGACTTCTTTGACTATTTATCTTTTGGAGAATGGCTCTTGATCTTACATATTGATCCAAATTCTGTATATATCTTAAATAGGAAACTTTTATCAGAGATGCTTCATACAAATATGTCTCTCTTCACATAGCTCCCTACCCTTAACATCTTTGACTTAGATTATATCAATAGCCTCCTACTTCTTTCTAAAACTCTATCCTCTTCACATGAAGGTACCCAACAGTCCCAGACATAATACCTCAATTAATGTACTCTGTGCTTCAGCCAAAAAGTCTTCTCTTTACCCTACTGAACATGCTTACCTTTCCTCCCATGTTGCTCCTCAACTTTTGCAAGTTGTATCTCTACCAGCCCTTTAAGGTCTAGCTAAAATGTTACCTTAGTTGTGAATCCTTTCCTGATTTTTCTTCCTCATATTTGTCCTTAATGATAGTCTGCTTTCCTCCAGATCTCATAAAACACTTTGTTTCATTTCTCTTAAAGACACTTATCAAGGAACATGGTGAGTTATGGTTAAATGGTGTTTGTATTTCATCATTCTTCTGTAAGACTTTAAGCTCCATGAGGTCAAGGACCATGTCCCTTCCAAATTTTGCAATTCTCCTAGCAGTTTTTCAGCATACATAGTAGTCACTTAATAAATCTTTGCCTAATGAATTGAAAAAAAAATCTCAACATGCTTAGAAATATCTGCTGCCCATAGCTTAGGACCAAATGGAATGTTAACAGCCACACTCAATGTCAAACACCACAACCTAAATATGGGAACATATTGGGTCTATGAGAATTTATGATATGCTAATTCTCCGTGACTCTGAACTTTTTGGGTGTACCCTGGAAGGAAAATGGCCAGTCACTATGTTGGTTCTTGAGAGGGAACCCCAGCATCCTAAGGGTTAAAGAAGGCAAGTCATTCAAAAACAGGGGAGAAAAGGCACAAAGAAATTCTGTTTGAGTCTGGTGAAGATTAACAGACCACCACAAAAAAGCCCCAAAGCATCCTTCAAACCTCTGAAAAAAATGTACTAAAAATGTTACCATGGGAACAACCAATTAAAGGAACCAATAAAAAAGGACAACTATCTGTACCTCAACCCAACTACACAAACAAACAGTAAAAACAGACTCATAAATCAATTGCAATCTGAACTCCAGTGGGGGGGGTAGCAGGGGTTAAAAATCTCGTAGCCACAAAAAACCCCCAAAATATTGGTTAAGAAGAAAAAAAAGGCAACAGCAGCAAAAGAAGAAGGCACCAAGAGGCTGTACTGGAAATAGCAGCCATACCGCAACTCCAATGTGCATTTCCTGCTTGGATGCTCAATGGCCAAGATTGTTAATGGCCAATAAGGACTTCCATGCTAAGCCCTGCATTTTGAATTCAGTCCAACTCATTGGTGTCCATGGGTTCTTATTCCTTCTTTCCTGAGTGTGTGATTGGGAACCTAGAACTAGATCTAAGTGGATTACAATATCAGTTCACCCCTTTGTCTGTGAATACCAAAAATATGATGGATATACAACTCCTCTATCCTTTTTGCTTCGCCACCAGTTTCTATGGCATCACCACAAGTGGAGGTGGAAGTGCTCAATGCACACAATGTCAAGCACCCTAACGAATGTGGAGGGCGGATCCACATCTCCCTAGCCTGAGCCGCACTAATCCCAGAGGCTGCTGATGCTTTGGCAAGATGAAGCAGTTCATGGACATTTCAATAGGCAAGTGAGTTGGAGGAAAAGGATGTAGGGGAGGGGAGAAGCAGCTTCAGAAGCCCCCAAAATGCCTCTGGGGCTTGTTGGAAAGACACCACCCCCTCCCTGCTTGCCAATGATTGCTTTTTGCTATTGGATGTTTAGCTTCTCCCTTTTAAAAACTGTCCTTTGTTTGTAAAGAGATCCTTAAATGTCTTCATTCACATGTCTTCCCATTTGAACCATGAACTCAGCTCCCCAAGGGATATGTCTGGACCTTGGACATTTGTAACTCTCCAGTGTCCACAACAGTACTCTGAACATGGAAGACACTTAAGGAAGATGTGTTGCCCACCTGGCCAGCCTCATCTGAGAACAAATAAAGAAAAGACTAGGTGCTATTGACAGTAACTGAAGGAGGAGAAGCTCTGTGCCCAAAACAAGGGGAGAAGTGAGACCTCAATCCCTTCCAAAAGTCTTGGTCTGGTTGGCCCATACATGTGAAAACACATGATGTTTACAACATTTAAGCATTTCATGGATGAGCACAGAATTTTTGTTTTAAGGCCCTTGGTTTGATGGTATGAAAGGAAAATCTCTTCCTTTTACAAATAATATCTGGGGTCACAATAGGTATCCAGAAGGCCCCTTAAGGTCTTCCATGTAGACCAACTCTGGTCCATTCCAGCTTATTCCATTCCATCCTTATTCTGACTCCCACTAACCCCGATGTCCTGTTTGAATTAGAAATGATCCAGAATTATGCTGTTTAATGTCTGTACAATTCCTTTGTGTTTTGTACCCCCTGGAAGTTCTTGCCTTGGTGCACACAAGCAGGGTCTGCTTGCCTATTGTACTTGGGATGGAATGTGATATATTTAGTGACATAGGGACTTGTCATGCTTGTGTTCTTTGAGCCTTGGGGGTAAAGGATATTTTGTCAGCTTCCCGCACCAAGGCACAGTTGGGGGAGAGAGCTGATAAACATAACTTTTCCTTGAAGTTCCCAAGGGAGCAAGGCCTTATGAAATTGTTTGGTAGAAACCTGAGGTTCCAAAACAGATGTCATTCTGAGGACCCAAAGCTTTCTGCCTTTGTGGTAGGAGGCCAACTAAGTCCCTGAGAGGGCGGAGTTCACTGTTCCCCCTTTGTTTACCCATTGTGGGATTGGAAAGATTATGAGGGCACTAGTCTATTAAAAATAATGGAAAACCTCAGCTGGTTAGATGCTCAGTCAGCTGGTTTACAGAAAGGGCGGGAGGACTTGTTTTGCTAACTTGGTCCCCGCTTGAAACTCACAGGTTGGGAATTCTGGATCAAGGCAGGAAGGAGGCGCCTTGGATGGCTTACCACTGGTGGAATTAGACTTCCTGTTTTTAAGGGAAAGTCTTAAGAAATCTTATTCAAAAGGATTCCGAGATCAAATGGCTGGTTGAATAACGCTATTCTGATGATTTAAGTGGAAATGCGGTAGCAACATATGAAATAAATTGTAAGCAATTTTTAAAAAATGATGGTTGGAATTAAGCATTCAGAAAAGCACACATTTCATTTAACTGGGCTCAGGGTTAATTTTTTTTAATGGTTTAAACATTCAAAAATGAAGTGTTACTTGACAAATCACTCATACTAGTGACCAATTGAAAACAAACAAACAAAAGAAGTAAAGCAGGATACAGTGAAACAAATTTGGCTAAGCCAGTAGTGATTGGTGTTCTTGAGAGAGCCCGAGATCATGAAAAAGTGAAATTTTATTTGCCTTTAGTGCTTATGCAAGAAAGTCCAATCTTAGCTGATACTCTAGTTTTAATGGGAATCATTAGACCCAGTGTATTATTGTTGTTAAAACAAAGACTGTTCTCACTTTCTTAGATAAGAACTGTTCACATCATCCTCATCTCTCTCCTCAGAGAATGTAAACTCTTTGAGGGAAAAAGAATCTATTCTTTTCTTCTTTGCGACCCCAACTACTAGTCTAGTGTCTGCAGAAATTAAATACTAAATCAATCTTAGAAGCACTTATAATAAAGCACCTGCTACATGCTAGACATTGTGCTTGGCATTGGGGATATAAAGACAGAGGGTGAAATAATCCCTACTTTCAATGAGCTTCTTTTTTCAACCTCCAAACGTGATGATAGCAAGTAGACTGGTAAATACAGTAGAAGAAGATACATAAAGAAATGCAAACTCATTAAATATGTTGAGGAGGGCACTGGAATCTGGAAGATGAGGAGAAATTTCATTCAGAAGATGGTACTTGAAGCCAAGGTGAGATCTGGGAGGTGGAGATGCACAGGTGGCAAGAAGAGGAGATGGCCAGTCCAAAGGCACAGAGACTAGAAGCTCCAGTGCTGTGTTCAAGGAGCAGAGAAAAGACCAGATTGGCTGATTACAGAGCATGGGAGGGAGTGGAATTCCTACTGATGCTGGAAAGGTAAGTAGGGGCAGATGATGAAGGGCTTCCAAAACTAAACAGAGAAGTTCATATTGGATTCTAAGGGCACTAGGGAGTCACTAGAGTTTATTGAGTAGTATAATGGCTTGGCCAGGTCTACACAGAAAGAAAATCACTTTGAAAGCTAAATGGAAGCTAGATTGGGGTGTGGAGAAACTTGAGAAAAGAATACCGATTAGAAGGCCATAGCATTAATCTAGGTGAGTTGTGATAAGGTATTGAATGAAGGTCATAGTTGTGTGAGTGGAGAAAGGGATTAGAATCAACAGACATTGTGAAGATAAAATTAGCAATATTGGTAGCTGATTCCTTCTGTCAATCAATTAGTCAATAAACCCCACGTGCCAGGCACTGTGCTAAGCTATGTGGGGCAAACAGAGTGAGGAATACAAAATACGGCCAGGCACATGGACCAGAGAAACTAGGAAATGGAAGTGCCTTCAGTAGAAAGAGAACATTTTGAAATGAGGTGAATGATGGGGAAAAGATATTCTGGACTCAGACACTTACTATTCATGTAACCCTGTGCAAGTCACTTAACCTCTATGCGCCTCAGTTCCTCATCTGTACAATGAGTATAATAATGGCACCTACTTCCCAAGTTCCATAAACACAAAAGTTTGGTCCTGGTCTTATTGTTAATTTTAATTAAACCACACATGCAAATTTCAGGGATCAAATAATATATCTATAAAGTGCTTAGCATACTAACCACTATGTCAACATTTATTATTAGTATTGTTATCATTAATATATAAGCACTTAGTGTGTAGAACATAGTAGACACTATATACTTCTTAGGTATTACTGCTATTGCTATCATTATTTGAATAAGGTAAATTTGTGATGTTTTGGGGACAACCAATTTTATGTGTTCAATTGGCAGTTGTGGATATGAGACTAAATCTTAGAGGAGAAATTGGAGCTGTATATGAAATCTGGAAGTCTTCTGCATCTTTATAAGAATGAAACCCTTGGGAGATGATGAAGTCACCAACAGAGAGGGTGTAGAAGGTGAAGAGGCCCCAAAATTGAGTACTGAGATACACCCACAGTAAGAAGGCAGAAAGAAAAGATGAGTTAGCAAAGGAGAGGGACAAGGACATATACGAGGTGAAATAGGAGAGAACAATATCAAAAACAACCAGAGAGAGGAAGTATATGGGAGGAGAGGACTGAGGAGTGAGAAGAGAGGAAATGGAGGCAGTTTGATCAAGGAGTTTGACTGACAAAGGGAGGACAGATATAATCAGTCACCTAGCATTTATTAGACACCTGTGATATTCCAAGAACCGTGCTAGGCACTAGGGATACAAAGAGGACACCTGAGACAGACAGACAGATAGAGACATCTATCTATCTATCTATCTATCTATCTATCTATCTATCTATCTATCTATCTATCTATCTATCTATCTATCTATCTATCTGTCTACCTATCTAACTGTCTATCTGTCTGTCTGTCTGTCTGTCTATCTATCTATCTGTCTGTTTATCTATCTATCTGTCTATCTATCTGATCTCAAAAAGCTCCAAGCCTCGTGTGAAGATGTGGATATGTTTGAAGACATTATCACAAGGATAAAATAGAAAAATATTGAAGGAGAGGGAGAAAGAGAGAGGAGTGATGACTAGTTGCAGTCTTCTGGAGAAGATAGGAAGAAATGAGATGAAGCTAACATGTAGATGATTTGGCCTTGGCAAGGAGGAGGACTGATACATTTCAGAGACTGGAGCAAATGAAGAAAGAGTTGAGTGGGGAGTTGTCAAGGAGTTTAGGGAGGAAGAGAAAGAAATATGATGTTTCTCATATACAGTTGTCTCATGAAAGATGCTAAGATTGGTATATAAATGCATTGAATAATTGGAAGGAATGCAAGCCAATGGCTGGCATCGATACTGCCCAGGTAGTGTATTGTGATTTGTTGAAGTGACTGTCACATCTTGTGGTATGGGGTAAAATAGCAAAAAGCAAAACAAAGCAAAAGCTTTGTATCATTGTCTGGTAAGCACAGTAAGAGAGAGGATTCCAGCCAGTGCCCCTCTATCTCCACCCTCTGTCATGGGATGAGCATGCAAACTTCAAAGAGCCAGTGGATTTGGACAGGCCGTCTGCATCCTAGCAGTAGCCCTGCCCATCTGGTGGCAGTAAATGTAGCAGGGGCAGGGACAATCTAGCCACACCAAACAAAGGGATCTTCAAGACCCCACTAGGAACCCCAAAGGAAGCTATAGCACAGCCAAAGGGAATGTTGTGAGAACTTCCTAAAGGAACTAAGAGCAAAAGAGCATCCAGGAGCTGTGAGTCACTCCCTTGTCACGTTTCCATTAGAGCTGAGCCATTTCCCCTGGACTTTGCTTGTCCTGGTGGCAGTGCATCTACATAGTTCAGAGGGGAGGCTTTGTAGGAACTGCCCCCACTCTACTGCTTTAACAAATACTTATTTCTAAAACCAAGTTAAGTTGGTCTGGATGATTGTTATCAATTGATAAACAATATGGGGTTAATAAGGGCAAGGATTCATGAACTGTAGTATTAAGAGAAAATGATAAAAAATACCCAAGGAAAACCTTAAAATACTGGGGGAAAGACAGCAGCTGCCCTTTGGGACCTACCTGTGTGAGTAAGCCCAGAGCCTGCTACACCAGGAAAAGGGATAGACTTGTTTACTTGGCCCCAGGAAGCAGAACCAATAGCAGTGGAAGGAATTGGGAGAAAATGGGTTCATGTTAGGAAGAAATTCCTAATTCTCCACAAGTGAATTGGGCTGACTTGGGAAGAAGAGATGACATATATCAAGTGCTTTGCATACCTTAAAGTGCTGCTATTATTACTGGCTGTTACTGGGATCCTCTTCCTGAGCTGCAAATATTGCAATGGGTCTGAAAACAGTGGCTGACGTAATATTAACCTCAGGGGGCTTCCTTTGAGGAAGATGGCCTCAACTGAAAGGGCCTCTGGCCCAGGGAAATAGCCATCTTTCCCATTTCACCTCATCCCCTGAAACAAGGGAAAGAGCAATGGTGAGGATTAATCAATCGAAGTTCACTGACCCAGGCCTCATGTTCCAAAACAAAAGGGGAGCAGTACCTGACCTCAAGGAACTTACATTCTCATCGGGGAGACAATATGGGCATAAATAGATAGAAGACACATATGGAGTGGCTACGAGGTCATCTTAGAAAAGAAGCTTGCTTTTGGAGCTCAGAGGAGAGGAAATGGGGGAGTTTATATCAGGACTCAGTCTTCTCGGTGTCACAGAGCCTCTCTCCCGACTCCCATTGACACTAGCAGGCTAGGTTCCCAGGGAATCGCTACCTCTCCCCCTCAGGATTTTATGGTTGATCTTGAGAAACTAGAAGGACAACAAGGGAAGGTGGGGATATCTACCTATACAACTGTATAGTTATATCTAACTAGAAGGACAACAAGGGAAGGTGGGGATATCTACCTATACAACTGTATAGTTATATCTATCTGTCTGGCTGGCTATCTATTTACAGTTATAACTCATAAGCTCCCACCAGTGTGCTGCCCTCATGATCATCAGTGATCTTAGCCAAATTTAATTAGCTTTTAGAAAACAGTATTTACCAAGGTGGTGTCATAAGAACTGTTGCTAGAAGGCATCCTCCCAAAAGTTTTATAACACAGACCCAACAAGTACATAAAAAGTCCAGAGGAAAGTGAAATCAAGCTAGAGAGAATGGTGGGGCAAAGGGGAAATCACAGCTCCTGGAAATCCTTTTGCTGACATCCTTAAGAGGTTCCCTTTGGCATGCAAAAGATTTTCTGCTGGGCTCTTTTCATAACCTCGACTCTGCCTTTTCTTACCCAGTCTTTCCTTGCTTATTGTTATAGATGGTGACACCAACCGCTGCCATCCTGAAACACTGCTAAGATGCCAATGGAAAAAAAAGTCTTCCAGACTTCAGAGATCACAAGGCCATCCCCCAAACAGGGTCTGAAAGGGAGAAGCCCAAGGCTGAGCCACTCTCCTCTCCACTCCCTTAAGAAATTCCTTTTTGAATTTTGGATGGAATGCTTTCTCAGGGCTTGCTGCTTGCTTGAATCTCAGATTCCATTGGCTTTATATTGGCCTTGCAGGGCATGACCAAGACTTTCAACCAATCTCATCAGACTTGCTAGAATGCTTAGGGAGGCAATTGACTCTTTTTTCACACCTAATAACATTCAAGACTGTTCTCATCTGCTTGATATGTCAAGGCCAAGTGGGATAGAGTAATTTCAACACCACCCATACATCAGTAAAGGAGGAGGAGACATCTTCTGCTGGGATGAAGGAATAGAATGGATGGGGTGTTGAGAAGAGAATATTTGGATTTGCAATAAATGCAAAGGATCTGTAAGATGGGAGGATGCCCATGCATTCCTGAAGAACCAGTAGAGGTCACTCGGCATAAATTTGAAATAGATCCACCTATCACGGTTATGTGTTATTTCCTAGCAGCCCATATTATTTCATGAGTAGGATTAAGGGGTGTTAGGGATGAACAAGGCTGGAAGAGCTGATGGTCACAGAAGATGGGGGTGGAGGCAAATCTATCATTCTGGTACATACTGGAACACATGGATCAGAAGGGAACCTTTGAAAGTGACATGTGAAATGTGACCAGTGGTGGGGTTTGGGAGTAGGTTGAGAATGTAATCTGTCTACTTAATCCATATACATTTGAAGAAGTCATTTCCAATACTGTGGTAAGAGGACAAAAGGAAGAAGGACCTAGAATTGGCAGGGCCCTGAAAGATAGTCTCATACAAGGCTTCCTCTCATTTTACTGATCAGAAATTGTATCCCAGAGAAAGAAAGTGACTTGGTAGTAAACAGAAAATCCAAAATTTAAAACTCCTTTGACTCTGAAAGCCATTATTTCATTTTGGTTTGTTTTTCCAATGCACCACACTGCTTCTAGAGACCTGGGTTTCAGTCCTGACTCTCTCAGTCATTAGTATATATTTGTGGGTCAGATCTTCAAATGATCTGTCCTTTGGCTTCCTTATGTATAAAGTAGGCATATCCTTTCTTATAATATCTACCATAGAGGGTTGCTGTGATAAAAATGATAAGACTTTAAGTGCTAAGGGAATATGAATTATGAGATGGAGGTCCGTGCTGAAAGCTTCTTAAGTGCCTGCCAGTGATCTGTAGAAGGGGAAAAGTCAGTTTAAACTGGGCCCAATATTTATCAGTGTCTTTAGCTCCTGAGGAAAAATCTGGCTCTTATACACAGAGAACATGAGTATTTTGTTGGTGAATTTCACCTCTGGACACCTCAGAGTTGGAGATCCAAGAAGAAAGTCCCAAAATGGCAGCCAGCTCTCCCTCCATCTTGTCCCAGTCTCATTTCCTATTTTTTTCTTTTCTTTTCTTTTTTAAATCCCAAGCTGGAGAGCATAATACAGATAAAAAAGTGTTGGGCTATTCGGGACCTCCTGCCCATAGTACTTCAGTTTGGACACCCACTCTATCTTGAGAAAGAGAGGTGGAAACAAAAGGGGATAAAAGAGTGGAGCTGATTTCCACATTAACACTGCCTTCTTCAATCATATGCACCAGCTCATTCCCTGCTAAAGTGTTTGTTGTGGTGCAGACATGTGCTTTGTCTTAAGTGGCTCTGGTGGAGAAGCAAAATTCCATCTGGTTCGGATGAGTTAAGGATATTTGAGATTTCCTTCCATCCTCACTCCCCCCCCTACATCCACATCCCTATCTATTGGGTGATATTATACAACCCCCCCACTTTAACATTGTCCAGATACTCTACCCTTGGTGTGTGTGTGGCCTGATGGCCCTGAGTGTCCTTGTGAGGCCATGTCCTCTGGTTTGATATCATTTCAAGGGTGTTTCATCTTTGGCAGTGAGCTCCTTTGCATCCCACACTTGCAAGATCACCCTGTGCCTGGGTGTTGTCATCTTTTGACTTCACACAAATTGAGAATCCTCCTCCACAAAGATCATCGATGCTATGAGCAGAAGACAAAGCACACACACACACACACACACACACACACACACACACACACACACACACAAACACCAATATCTACAAAGGAGAACCTCCTTAGAACTTCTTGGCCTGAGAGATCCCTCCATATGTAAGAGAATATGTACATGGTTCATGTTTGAACATTTTGCAGAAACTGAGTTTGACAAACTTGCTTTTGTCACTTATTTTATGATTATCACAGAATCTCCAATTTATAAACAATCAGAGATGAATGAATTCAAACTCTACCTGAACAGCAAAGAATTCTAGCTTTATTATCCTTCCAGGTGGTCAACCAGTCATTACTGTAATAGTTCCAGTGATAGGGAACTCACTGCCTCTTGAGTCAGCCTATTCTACTTTGGGATGACAAGCATTGTCAGAAAATTAAACTTGAAAGTAAAAAGAGGCTTTCTTCTTTGTATCTCTGATATCAAGTACAATTCTTGATGTATAGTAGGTGCTTAATAAATGTTTGATTTATAGACTAGCTAAGCTTTAATGTACTCTTCAATAAATTTTACCCATTACCCTTTAATTCTGCTCTCCAGGGCCAAGCAGAACAAAGCTAATCCCTCTTCTGTGTAAGCCCATTCAAATAATGAGATAGCTTCTGGATCCTTCTCTATCCCTAACCCCACACACCATCCTTAATCTTGTCTTCTACAGAGCAAACATCCTGATTCCTTTCAACAATACTCATCCCATATAATGTTGTTCCTGTTGTCATGATGAGTACTCTTCTCCGGGGTTCTTCCCCCTTGTCAATGGTTTTCCCCATCTGGGGCTCCTAGAATTGATCACAGCATTGTAGATGTGGTCAGAACATGGCAGAGCACAATGGAATTTTTCCCTTTCCTTGTTCTGGACACTTTGCATCTGTAGCCCAACATACCCTGAGTTGTTTGGTTGACCCGTGTCATACTCACTGCTGAAGCATTCTGAAATTCCGGTATATAATGACTCTCAGATCTTTCTCACATGAAGTACTGTTTACCCATATCTTTACTGGAGAGAAACTGGAGAGAATTCATAGGAAGGCAATCTCAAGCAATTAATGACTAAACACTTATTAATTACCAAACACTACGTACTAACTGTAGTGGTAGGCACTGAATGGTTAATTATAAGTCATCTATGGAACATGGCAATCAGAACACTTAAGGACATTTCACTTAGAGCAGAGAAGACTCAGAGTTGAGGGCATGATGGGGTCAAGAAATATCTTCAGCTACTTCATAGGATTATAGACTTTGAACTGAGAGCAGTCTTCAAGGCCATTTTGTTTAACTTCCTCATTTTACAGAGGTAGAAATGGAGTCTTGAAGAGTTTGAGACTTACCCAGAGTCACAAGCTAATAAGTGTCAGGGCTAGAATTTGAACCCAGATCTTCAAAACCAATACTTTCTCTACTATGGTAGCCTAAAAGGTTGTCATATGGAAATGGGAAGAGACTTTACTTGGCCTCAGAAGAAAGAATCAGGAATAATAGGTGTAAGTTGAAAAGATGCAGATTTAGGTCAGATGTCTATTGGTGGAAAAAATCAACAAAACTTCTTAACGAGTAGAGCTCTTCACGGGAAGGATGGACTTTATTGAGAGGTGCTAAGTTTCCCTTTCCTGGAGTACTTCAACCAAGGGCTATGCTTTATTCATTATGTCTGGTAGTGGAGATTCTTTTGGAGGTGTGATTTTGACCAGATCATTATTGAGGTCTCTGATTCTATGTGAATTCTTTCCGACTTTGGTGACATTTAATTCAATTCAACAAAGATTTATTAAATGTTTACTAAGGTCAAGACAAGTGTGATAGGTACTGGGGATAATAAAAAGAAGTCAGATGAAGAGTTCCAGGCATAAGAAACCTCCGCTCTATTGAAGCATGCCACTACTAATCAATTGACCATTCATTGAGCACGTACTGTGTGATGTGTGAGGTACGGAGCTAAGATTGGGTGGCCCAAAGATAAGCCTCCCAGATGCCTCACCCACACAGAGTTTGCCTTATGAGCTCCTTAAAGTCACATGTGCTCACATAAATAAATTTAAACTAGATACAATGGGCACACAAAGGAGTTTCAGGGAACGCTACGATTATACAAGTGTAACAGACTGGAGTTGGAAAGTGAAGAAGTCACAGCAAAGAGCTGACGAATGATTACGGGAATATTAGGGGGTAGCGGGAGTACTGACTACTAGGAGTACCATGAGGGCCTTCAGTTAACAAGCGATCTGAACCTTGAAATAAGAAATTACTATTCACGAGGTTTTGGTAAAGTACTGGTGTGGGTCACAAAATAATAGATTTTACAATCCCTGTGTGGGCCTAAGGTCAATTAGAAAAGGAGCTGATCAGAGGAGCTGAACAGTATTCCATACACACATTTATCCAAGTCATTGAAAACAAAATGTTTACAGGACCAAGAATCAGTCTTGAAGACAGTCAATTGAAGAGCTAGGTGAAGGTTGACTTCTATCTATTAATAACAACATCAGGGTCTGGTCATTCAACTGATGGGGAATCTACTGTCCACGAGATATTGTGACAGATTTAATTAAGTGTCTTGCCAAAATGTGCCAACATGATGCCTTTGGCATTTTACTAATATCTACTAACCTTAAAAACAAAAACTTGCAAATTCAGTGGGTTAAAAATAACCTCACGCAACCTGTTCTTGATGAATGCATGTTGATTCTTATTTCTCATTATTTGTTTGTTTGTTTGTTTGTTATTTTTGGAGCTTGCATCTCCCTATTCCACCTAGGCTGGAAATATAGCAGCCATTCACAGGCCTGACCACATGCCTGGTCAATACAGAAGCTTTGACCTTCATTTCCAACCTAGTCTGCTTGACCTCTCCTAAGATAACCTGCTGGCTCTCCATCGCTGGGGTGTGTGGATGGGAGGGAGCTACTATCTTGGTGCAAGGGTTAGCACAGACTCAATTAACTTGGTCCAGTACAACTGCAAACCTCAGCACTCCAGAGATCCGTCAGCACCAGCCTCCCTAGGATGAAGAATTAAAGTCACGTGTCACCATGTCTGGTTGATTTTCATTCTCAATGCTGCCAAACCATCCTGTAAATAACAATATTCCAAATGTTGTCAAGCTGATTTTTCATTTGAGGACTTCGTAGTGTTTTTTTTGTTGTTTTTAAATGAAAATTGGAATGCTGCACCTGTGCTGCCAGGCTATTAGCCTCTTTCACTCAGCCAGGCTTCCCTATCACCAGTAGCTCATCCAGCACATCTACCAGTCCTTTTATTTTAAACTTCCTATTGACTGGTCAACCCCTCAGTTCTAGTGACTTCCTTCAGTGTCTCCTATTTGTAGATCTCCGATGTCCAATTTGCTTCGCATAAATATCTGTTTGCATGTTGGCTCCCCCGTTAGAGTATAAGCTCTTTGAGGGTTTTTATTGCTTAGTGGTGTCTGACTTCTCAGGACCCCATTTGAGATTTTCTTGACAGAGGTACTGGAGTGCTTTTTAATTTTCTTCTCCAGTTCATTTTACAGGTGAGGAACTGAGGCAAACAAGGTTGAATGACTTGCCCGTGGTTGCGTAGCTGCTAAGTGTCTGAGGCTGTGTTTGAGCTCAGATCTTCCTGACTCCAAACCCAGTGCCCTATCTGCTGTACCACCTAGCTCTTCTGTTAGGATAGAGACTATATTTTGCCTCGTTTTGTATCCCCAATACTTAGAACAGTACACAATAGGGGCTTAATAAATGTTTATTTGTTGATTGATTTATTACCAGCCAATATGAGTGCTTGGGGGCATAGTAGATGCTTAATAAATGTTTAGAGGCAGCTAGTTGGTGAAGGCTGGAGAGTTAGAAGCAAAGCCAATATAGGAAATGGTATAGTAGATTCATTGCTGAGGTAGGAATCAAGAACACCTGAGTTCAAATGCTGCCTGAGACTTGTATTAGCCCTGTGATGCTAGGCAAATCCCTTCACCTCATTATTCCCCAGCTTCTTCATTTGTAAAAGGAATGACTTGGCCAGGACAGCCTATCAGGTCCCTTTAAGTTCTAAATCAATTTTTCCATTAGAATACTGGTTAGGGAACCTCTGGGGTACCTGAGCATGTAGGCTCCAATCCTAGTTGGGTCAATGTGGGTCATTTGGGATCCTAGGCAACTCACTGAAACTCTGCAGTATAACGTTCTTCACCATAAAAGGAAAGGCAGGCTGAAGAGAAGTTCTGTTTCTAAATCTATTTTTGAGGTTCTGCCTAAATCTAAACTACGAATATCTGAATTTCATGTCATGAAGTCTTGGTGAGAGGTGTGAGGGTGAATGTAACTTTTTGCAATAAAATCTTGAGTTCAACTAATGCATTGTTGGTAGAGTTGTGAACTGATCCGGCCATTTTGGAGAACAATTTGGAACTATGCCCAAAGGGCTATAAAAATATTCATACCCTTTGATCCAGCAATAGCACTTCTAGGGCTATATCCCAGAGAGATCATACAAATGGGAAAAGGACCAACATGTGCAAAAATATTCATAGCAGCTCTTTTAGTTGTGGCAAAGAATTGGAAATTGAGAGGATGCCCATCAATTGGGGAAGGGCTGAGCAAGTTGTGGTATATGAATATAACGTAATACTGTTATGCTATAAGAAATGATGAACAGGTTGTCTTCAGAAAAACCTGGAAAAACTTGTATGGTCTGATGCTGAGTGAAGTGAGCAGAACCAAGAGAACTTTGTACACAATAACAGCCATGTTGTGAGATGACTAATATTGATAAACTTAACCCTTCCCAGCAACACAAGGATCTAAGACATCTCCAGAGGCCTCATGATGGAAAATGCTGTCACATCCAAAGAAAGAACTGTGGAAGTTGAATTGCTATCATATTTTTTCTCTTCTGTTGATTGTTTTCCTCTTCCTGATGGTTCCTCCTATTGGTTTTAATTTTTACTTACAACTTCACTAATGTGAAAATATGTTTAATAGGAATGTAAATGTGTAGCCTATACCAGATTGTGCACCATCTTGGGGAGGGTGGTGGGGAGGAAGGGGGAGAAAAATTTTAAACTCAAAAGCATATGGAACTGATTGTTGATAAAACAAAATAAATTAATAAAATTTTAAAATAAATAAATACTCTGGGTCTGACTAATAACAACAGCAACAACAACAACAACACAAAGAATCATTTCTGTGATCCTGGTAGTCATATCTGTTGGTCAGCTCAACCTTCAGCAAATATTTATTAAACTCCTGCTATGGACCAGGAACTATGCTAAGCTTTAGATATATAAGAAAAGAAATAAAGTGGTGCCTGCCCTTTAGTAAATTCCATCCTATCAGGGGATATAACATGTACACATCTAGGTATATACAAGGCATACAAGGTGACCTTAGAGAAGATGGCAGATAGAAGCTTGAGGGACCAAGGAAAGAGTCCTGCTGTTGCTGCTGTTGTAGTATTTGTCCTTTGTTCTCAAAGAGGACCATGACATGGGGGAGATGATGACATGACTTGCAATTGACTTTGATTTGAGTGTGGGAGGGCTGTGCAAGGTCACCAGCCTCATTTTCTTCTCCAAGCTCATCTGGCTCCAGTGGCCAGATATTCACCAAGACATTTGAAGATGGCCCAAGATGCAATGGGAGACCCTGGCCCTTTTAAGCTAAGGTCTTTTCAGGTTCTCACTTTGAGTGAGGCAACACCCATTCAGTGAATAGGCCTCTTTAAGAAGTGAATCAAGGGATGGCCTATTGAATTAAAAAATCAAACCGGGCGGGTAAGATCCTCAGGGTTGCTGGCCAAAAGAGAAACAGTTATTATTCACATTCACTGTGAGCCAGAGGGCCCAAAAAATTACCAGTAAGTGGTGCTTGCACAGGGACCCATTGTTGTTCAATCTATGTGCTCCAATCTATGGGTTTAAGGCTTGGTCTTCGAGGAAGAAATCTAGCCAGTAAATCACACAGAGGGAGAGGGAGGGGAAGAAGGAGGGGGAAGGGGAAAGGAGGAAGGAGGGGGAGGGGTAGAGGGAGAGGGGACCCCTTCTCCTTTCCTGCTTATGGTAGTCTTGAGGGAAGCCAGAGATTTCAAGAAGTACAGGAAAAGACAGAGCATTCCGGGCATAGGGGTGGGGGTGGGGAACAGCCAGTTCGAAGGAGATAGAGTATCATGTATCAGAAACAGTAAATAGGCTAATATTGCTGAACCAATACAGTGCATGGCAGGAAACCATTTGTAATACACCATGGTTGGCCCATTTGTATGTTATCTTGGATCAGTTTCATCCTATGCTTTCCCTCTAGTGAGCTCCATGGGCCTGAATGTAATCTTTTGGGATAAAGTTTAAGGAAGTAAAAAGCTAATCTATTTTAAGACCCTGCCTATCAGCTCCCTTATCATTTCACTTTTGACTTATGTAGCTTGAGAATTTTCAAATCTCTGCTCCTCTCTCCAGGAAACTGAATTTCCCTTTTGGCTTTTCTGAATTTGTCCTGATAAATGTTTGCTGTTTCTTTATATTTCTTGATCAGAACAAGTTCAAGCTCTTAAATGCCCTAGCATTAACCCTTTGCATTTCAGATTTGGGCTCCGTGCTGGATATTCCCACTTGGTTTCACTCGGAGCTAAGACTCTCTTTTCCCTCTTGTCAGCCTCCTAGTGACTAGCCCTCCATCAAGTCTTTCCCTTTTCTAATTCATTCTCCACTCAGCTCTCCAAGTCATCTTCTTAAAGTCTGGGTCTGAGCCTGCCAGTCTTCTCTGCCAAGTGCTCTGGTGAGGATAGTCCATGAACTTCATTGTTCCATGGGGAGCAGTCTTCTCAGTGACCTGATATGAAGCCTCCCACCCTTGAGAGAATCTGTCAGAGCTTGCCCTGCACTGGCCAAGTCTTCAAGAACTTAGGGACACCTCCATGCCTCAAGGAGGCACCTTGAGAGGATCTTTGAATCAGGTAGTCGATCATCAAACATTTCTTTAGAGCCCATTATGTGTTTGGCACGGTGCTGGGCTCTTGAGATACACAGGCAAAAGGAAACTGTCCTCAAGGAGCTTCCATTGTCATGGGGAAGACAGCACAGACACACGCAAGTACATGAGTGACATGTATAAGGCAGGCATGAATGGTAACCTTTAATGAGACCATACTCCCAGCTGGATGGCAATGGAAGTCTTCATGCAGAAGATAGTACTTGAGCTGAAACCTGAAGGAAATAAAGGAATCTAAAAGGAAGATGTAAAGACGCTGAAGAAGATAGCCAGCGCAAAGGCACGGGAATGGGAAAGGGAGTGCTATCCATCAATCATCAGGCATTTATTAAGCACCAAAAATGAGACAGTCTCAAGGGAAATGTCCTGAAGCCCCCAAAGAGAGATGAGCTCCCATTTCCCAGCTACCTACTAACTACCCACCTACCCACACATACTCCCAGATCCTCAGTTTTGGAGCTCATTTCTGCAGTGAGTTTTGGCTGCTTCAGTAGCACCAACCAGCCATTGGGCAACCATTTATTACACTCAGTTTATCATTTAGTGATTTCTGCTGCTCTTTTACCTCCTCCCACCCCTAGGTGTTGCTGAAAACTCTTTATAAAAAATCTGGCCAATTTATGCAAGTTTGCAATGGAAAGTACAACACATTTATTTCCATGTATCATAATAGATTGAGTCCTAGGCTTGGATTCAGGAATATTTGCCTTGGAATCTCACCTCAGCCTGACTTGTGAGACCTTGGGCCAATCATTTCCCCTCTGCGGGCTTCATTTTCTTCATCTGTAAAATGGGAATACTGAAGCCCATAGCACCTACCTCAAGAGACTGTTGTGTGGGTCAGATGAGGTAATGTGTGGACAAATCCTTTGTAAACCTTCAAAGCACTTCAGATATGTCAGTTATTGCAACTATAATTATTTTTTACTTATAACAGATTACTCTCAAGAATAATCATAGGTGGTCTCCTTGCTATCACAGTCCATAGCATTATAGTATCATAAACTCCATTCTCTCTGTCTCTGTCTCTGTCTCTGTCTTTCTCTCTCTGTCTCTGTTTAAGCATGCATTACATTTCTATGGTGCTGTTAACTTCCAAATTGCATTGACATCTATTTACATTTGATCCTTAAGGACAAGGACATCTTTGGCCTCTTTTTGTATCCCAGCACTTAGCACAGCGATAAATGTTTCTCGACTGACCTCATCACTCTAGCCCCATGAGGTCAGTCAGTTCATGTTCTCCTTCTCTGGTGGAGTAACTGAAGCCCAGAAAGTTTATGTGGCATAACAATCCCTCACCTTGATGTGGGGGCACTTTGAGGTTTGCCTTGTACTTTACAGAAATGACTTCACGGGATCCTCCATATGGCTGAAGACAAATGGCATGGGTGTCATTATCCTCATTTTACAGATGAGCAAGCTGAGATTTTCAACGGTGAAATGATTGGCCCAGGGTCATGCAGCTCCTATTTAGCAGAGTCAAGATTTGAACTCAAGTGTACTTGGTGCTAAATCTAGTACTCTAGTCACTGTTTTGCCAGACTTGTTGAAAGTCACACACAGCTAGAGAGAGGCAGGAGTATAAAGAAATGGGGACATGTGGTTCTGCATAGTGTGATGGCTGAGGAACTGAGTTCAGGGTTCTAGCCCTTCCTCTGTTACTCTATGATGCTCTCTGGGTCAGATCACTTCCCTGTCTATGCCTCAATTTCTTCTTCTGTGAAGGGCTTGGCTGCTATGGACTCTTACCGTTCTGAAGTTTCCTGACTACAATGTAGGCCTCTTAGTCTCAACCCTAGGTTCTTTCCCCCCAAACCCACTGCCCTCTCTAAAATTCAGTAAATGGACCGTGCTACCACGTGGCAACCTTGTGGGAGCTGTGATACCCAAACCGCAGAGAGCTTTCATATGTTAGGCAGAAACTCATCCCCATTGGAGACCCTGATGGTTTCTAGGATTCCAGCAGTATATCCATCAAGGTACAGAAGTTAAGTTGTGAAATGATCCCCATGAAGTGAGTGGTGCTGATCTCACTGATGGACGGATGGATAGGAGAACTAGGAGGACACCTGAGGAAGGAAACTGTAGATGGAAGATAAGATGACCCAGAACTGGAAGGATTTGATCACATGATGCCCAGCCCAGCTCTCCCCGGTGGTCAGAAGGTGCCCCTGAGGGGCTCATTTGGGCCTGGAAAATTCAAAGTAGCCAAGAGGGCCTTGGAAAGTCCTCCCTCAGATCCTTTTCTGTGCAGCTATCTTTGCCCTCAACACCATCTACTTTTCTTTCTTTTAATTCACCACATTTTCCTTCATCAAATTCTTCTCCCTGGCTCATATGCTAAAGCCAATTTAATGATTTGCAATCACCTAACCAAATTCCAGCAGTGGGGTTTTTTCCCCAGTCTCACTTCTATTTATTTTTTATTAGCTTTTTTTTATGAACAAAAATAGATTTTTCTCACCTTCCCTACCCCCTCCCATTGATCAAAAAAGGAAAAAAAAACCCAAAATGCTCATAGCAAATTTGTGTAATTAAGCAAATCAAATTCCTATGTTGACCAAGTATACTCAACCCTATGCGGGGGGCCAGAGGCACAAAGCTAGCTAGCTGTGGCTTCAGCCTATCTGCCCAGGCTCATTTGCCAATTCTCCCCTTCATACATACTATGTGGGCAAATCACCTCACCTTAGTTTCCCTCTCTGTACAATGGAGCTTTTGAGGTCCCTTCCAGTTCTATAGCCGAGATTGAGGAGAATTTCCTTGCTTAAAGTAGTATGTATGTGTACATTTGCATGTACACACATGTGTGTACAAATATACATGCATGCATATATGCCCATTATGTGTTACACATGAACATGTGCATACATGCATGCATACATGGATATATACACACATACTTTCTGGTTTGCTTCAGTTGATCTCTCTGTACCTGGATGCCTGTATTATATAATAATAATATAATAATAATAATAATAATAATAATAATAATAATAATAACAATAATAATAATAATAATAATAATACTAATAACAGCTAGCATTTATAAAGCACTTCAATCTTTGCAATGCACTTAAAATATTATCTCATTTAATCCTCTTGACACCACTAGGAAATAGTTGCTATTATTATCTCCATTTTTCAGACGAGCAAAGTAAGATAGACTCAGGTTAAGTGATTCACTAAGAGTTACAGAACTGGTTAGTGTCTGAAGCTAGATTTGAACTCAGATCTTCCTGATTCTTACACTCCATTCACCATAAAAGTTGAATTCTGAAATCAAAACCCTTAGGCCTTTCAATTGTTTCATTTTCCATCAGGCACCGAGCTAAAGTATGCTCCGGGGGCAAAGGAAACTGAACGCTTAGCCATGGGATGCTAGGCATTGCAACTGAAGATTCACTGGACTTGGATTGAACAAAGACCTGGGTTTGGGTGTTACCCCTGACACTGTCTGGCTGAGCAGAGCTGTGTACATCACAACCTCTCCCACCCTCAGTGTCCTCATCTGAAATAGGAGTCTCGTACCAGCTGGTGCAGTTAGCACACGAAGCTATTGGGAGACCATGATGGCATCTGTAAAACCACGCTGGGTGGAAGCTTCCCTTGTTCTTTTCTAGCCACTATAGACATATGACAAGATGAGGTAGAGAGCTCACATTCTGTGGCACCAGGAGTTTGGCCCAAGTACAATTTCTGGAGATTTGAGCATATTACCCAAATTCAGGAAGGAGTTCAAATTTTTACTCCCCCTCCTTTTTAACCACCTTGACCCCACCTTGGTCTAGCCCTGAGACTTTTCTGTTCGTCACTCGAGGGGTGTCTCCCAGTCTCCCCATCTCTTCCCCCTCAGATACTAGCCAGTTTTCTAGGAGTTACAGAGGCCCAGTTTATCTCTTCCCAGCTCTGTTGCGTCTAAGCCCCTCAGAGGCCTGGCTCCTGGCCAGCTCTCCTCTCCTGGGTGCATTGGATGCTACTGGGTGGGTGAACCCGTGGGCAGCATGCATGGCACAGAGTGGAGCCATTGAGGGGGGGAGAAAGGGTCTCATTGAAGGCAATCAGGGCCTTCTCCCAGCCCCCCAGCCCTAGCTTTAGTCCTGCTTATTTAGTCTAGGAGAATGTAAGAGTGTTGGAGCAGACACACTGGCGTCCCCTTGCATTCCTCCAGGGTAAATAATTTATCAGGACTGATGCTGATTAAGTGTAAATGGGAAGGGTGTCAGGAGCCCAGGTGACAGGGTAGTGTGTGGTGCTTTCACCTTCAAGGATCCTGGGTCAAGTGTCAGCCCTGGACACTCTCCAAGTGCCTTTTGCAGGAGGGCTCAAGGGGCCTTCTTGTTTGGGAACAGAGTTCTTTTGTTAAAGCCCATGCATGAGCACACACACACACACACACACACACACACACAACACACACACACACAGAGCTGGCTAGTTATGCCACCTATAGTCACACCCCGAATGCAGAGCGTGTTATGGGGGAAGAGGGCTGGGTATTGGCTGGGGAGGTCCACGTGCATGTGGCCCCTCTCATGATCCCATAAAGCACATGGTGAGGGGGGGATGTGAGCATGAGTACCATATTCTCATGGTATGCATGTTGAGGGCAAGGGGAAAGAGCCACGACATCATTGTACTGTGCGGCAGCAAGAGGCAATGTGAGAAGGATGTGTGATGAATGTTTCCTCCAGAGTATCATCTACAAGCTTCCAGGGAATTGGGGTTTTATCTAGGTTGTATGGGGTGTGTGTGTGTGTGTGTGTGTGTGTGTGTGTGTGTGTGAAGGGTGGTGGTGGTACGGTGGTGCATTGATTGTGTCTGTTAATGGCCAGGACATGAGCAGTCTTCCCACCACCCAGGTTCCAAAACTGGGAGCTGTCCTCAGTCTTCCCTCTTCCTCACCCCCTGCCACAATCATTGTCCTTTCCATTCCAACGCCGTCTCTGGAATAGCCACAGCCACCCCACTTCTCCTTGAGCCTAGACTGTTCCAAAAGCCTGCCACTGATCTCAGTCCCTCTCCAAGTGTCTGTAAAACAGCTGCCAGACGGATCCTGCTGAAGGATGGGTCTGGCTGGGTGGGGCCCTACAACATAGCTCTAGAGATTCCTCGGGGCCTTCAAGATCAAATGCAAACCCCATTATTTTGATATTTAAAGTCTGTCCAAATCAGACCCTAGCCTGCCTTTCCAAGACTGAAATTCTGTAGAGCCCACTTGCTAATTCCCATATAAAACATTCTATTTCCAGACTCCATGTTTTGGTCTATGTTGTGCCCCATGTCTCAGGTATATTTCCTCATCATCAGCCCCTTTTTGAATCTATGACACATGCACACACACACACACACACACACACACACACATCTATATCTGTATCGATATCAATATCACCCACCCTCAGCCTCAGTTGTCTTTATTGGTGAGTACTCTAGGTGGCCCAGTACAGCCTAGTAAGGCTCCATTCATGGTTCCTTTTATTCCCTGGCCACCTTCTCATCACCTCCATCCACCCACTTCCCCAAGCTTCTACTTTCTAGAATTATAACCAAATCAACTCTGTCCTTGCTACTAAGGGAAAACATAGTATATCACTTTACTTGGGTTCTGGCCTCTGTACCTGTGACTCTGAAAACCGGCATCCTCCTCTCCCAATTGTCTCAGCATAAGCTTCTAGAAGTTAGGGACTACCTTTATTTTTGTGCCTGTGTCCTCAGAACCTAGAACAATACTTGTCAGCCACTGGTAAAGTGCTTAAATGACTAAGCTCTGCAACCTGGGGACTGCGCAGCTCCCCTCCCTTCTTGGTACCGCAGCTAATGTTATAAAATGAGGGGGCTGAATAGCATCACTTAAGAGGTCTCTTCCTGCTCCAGACCTATGATTTTCTGATGATTTGGAATTCAAGTTCCCTGGTTGTGAGTCCTAGCTCCCCTGCTTGTACCTTAAGATGCAATAGGGTAAGGAACATACCTTCTCTCCTTAATAGCTACCCAATAGTAAGTGTTTAATAAATGTTAAAATGAGTTAATTGGTTGTTATTTCTGGTTTTGTATTCTGAAACCTGGATCATTTTTATTTTTTATTTATTTTTAATTTAATTGAATTTTTTTTTTTTGTTTTGCTAAATGCAGAGTTTATGGGAGGAGTCCATGCAGAGCCACAATGGGCCCAGAAAGGAAACAGGATGATCACCATTTAGTCTCCAGTAAAGTGTGGTAAACATTACCAACCCTCCTGGGCTATTTGCTCTCCAAACAATTTCTCCTTTCCTCCTGCAAAAAGATCACAGAACATTCAAGCTAGATGATGCCAGGGATGTTCCCCTTGTGGCCACGATCCATCATCCTGCTACTGAATCAGATCCTTGAGCCCCCACACTGGTCCCAGGCATTCCCTGACCTTGCTGTAGGAATGCCCAGAGACTCTGGGGATTGACTGTCAAGTTTGCTGCAGCAGATCTGGGCAGGTCCTGCAGAATCCCCCAATTGTCCAAGTCTAATGGTGGAAGATTCCACAATAAAGAGATAAGTATGTACTTCTCAGGCTCTTGGTCAGTAAAGGTGATGGGGAGGAAAAGGAAATTATTCAGCTCCCTGCTAGCAGGCAACCTCTTGCTGTTAATTTGTGCTAAAGATGCATACATGTTCCTTCTGCCTCTTGTGTGGGCATCCCACATTCCCCAAACCTTGAACTCTGAGATACAATGGTGACATGGCTGTGACAGAAGAGCAAGCCAACCAGGGAATACAGTTGGAAGAAGCTTGTGCTAACTGGGAGCCCCCACCTGGAAGTGAAGGAGACAAAATGCATCCATACAAATTAATGAGTTCGTCACATTGGAATGAACCAATGCAGATCACACACCAGAGGGAGATGCAAGGTGACAAGGGAAGCCAGTTGGTTACTTGAAGGATTGCCTAGACAAGTTCCATATTCAGGTATGGGTGGGGCAGCATGGCCATGGAGATCTCTTCGAAATCCAAGATTTGATTTTCAAATTCTACTTTTTAGTCCAGTTCTACTAAGAATGTAAGCAATCAGTAAAGGTAAACAATATAGAAAAACAGGAAAACTAAATACCCAATCTTGATTTCAGAGGATTGTGGCCTCCCTCTCCTCAGCAGAGAGACTGATGGTGTACTGCTAATATAGGATGAAATATCCATTGTCAGATGTAGCAAATGTATGGATTTGTTTGTATTAACTGTCCTTCTTTGTTATAGTGAAAGGTGTCTACTGGTGGAGCAGAAGAGGAAATCATTGGAAAAAATCTTTCTCTGTCTCTGTCTGTCTCTGTCTGTCTCTCTTTCTCTCTGTCTCTCTGTCTCTCTTTCTCTCTCTAGCTAAATCATCCATAAAGCAGCATCATACAGTGGAGAGATTACTGGCTTTGGAGTCCAAGGACTAGGGATTGAAAGCCAGCCCTTGTGACCTTCGACAAATAAATCTCCCTCTTTAGGCCTGGATTTCCTTATTTACAAAATGAAGAGGTTGGAGTAGAAGGGCCCTTCCCGTTCTCCATCTATGATTCTACAGTTTCTTAATCTGGGTTCAGATCCTGCTTCTGTCACCTTCCACAAGTCTCTAATCTTGTGAGCAAAATAGATGAGGTCCTCTAGGACAACAGAAGTGTCATCACCACTGCCAACAAAAGCACGGTGATCCCCCATCCTCCATGGCTTCAGTTTCCACATGTTTAATATGAGGCTGGACTCAGTGGCCACTTGTGTCCCTTGCAACTCTCTGTCTTTGCTCTCATGATCCCACAGAGCCAAAGCAAATTTTGCACCAGAATTCTACTCCTCCACCTCTAACTGCCTATTGGCCACTCAACCAGGATCCCACATAGACATCTCCAGCATGGAAGCTTTGTGGCACAATGGGAAAAATTCTGCATCTGCAGTCAGAGAACCTGAGTTCAAGTTCTGCCCCTGATATCCTGTGAACAAGCTAACCCCAGCCCCCAGCTTCAGGAGGGGGTTTCCTAGATCACTTTTAAGTCACTCCCAGCTCTAGGCACCATGAACACAGAATCCTCATTTGCCAGTTTGGGAAACTGATGCAGACAATAACATAGTCTGCACAAAGCTATTAGAAAGAAAGTGCAGGGGGAGAGGGAAGGGACAGGCTGGGGGTGGGTCAGCACCTGGAGAGAGGCTGCTGGTAAGGAGTTACTCTACTAAAGGAGATCAATGCCTGCTCTGCCCCTTCTGGTCTTGGAGCTTTGCAGCCTAGGACTGGGAGAACTTAAGTGACTTGTCCACAGTCATATAGCTGACACTACAGAAGTAGTGTTTTCTTACATCTGGTCCCCATTTCCCCAAGGGCCTCAGTGGCTTTCTCCAGGTCCCACCAAGAGGCAGAGATCATGTGAGGACTTGTACTGAGGGTGGCTCCTCATGGGTGGTCCCTCCATCATTCGAGGGCTGAGGGGTTTGCCATTAATGGACCTGGTGGGAAATGGGCGTTTCAAAGGTCAATGACACCGGGACGCTTTGTGAAACCCACGCCTCCAGCTGTGCTGGATGGATGTGTTCTGGGAGGCAAGCCTGCCTGGCTTGCCCTCTGAGATGGGGCAGGGGCGCAATAGGGTCAGGTTCAGTCTAGGCTTCCTGCCCAGAGGGCCTCTCCCTTGGAGCCAGTGCCTGGATCTGCCTGAGCTCTCATCCAAGAGACAGCTGCTGCTTCTACTGCTACTGTTCCCGCTTCTCCTGCTGCTGCTGCTGCTACCTCTGATACTGGCCTTTGTTCATCCTGGGATTGCTTGAAACCTGTCAGTTACATGGGTACACATATGCATATCCATGCATGCACACACATGCACACAAACATATACGTGTAAGTATATATGAATTTCTGGGAAGGCATCACCTCGTTGCCAGGTGACACAAAGCTAGAAACGTGAGATGCTGGTGGTTACCTTTGGGAGGGCAGTTTTGATTGAGGGAGTGAGTAAAGAAACTAGTTTACAAGGCAGTGTGAAGAGAAGGGGTGGTGAAGAACAAGAGACCATGGGCAGATGCTTCTTTCTCCAGAAGTCTGGCAGGAGAAGGGAGCCAGCACTGTGGCCCCAGGGCTTTCAGGACTCACAACCAAGACGTTGCTGGGATTGGCAATCTCCTTGGCTTTCACTTAATACTTGTTTTGCCCAAGGACACTCTTAGTGTGTTGGCAGGTAGAAGGGAAGAAGTCAGTGGAGAGGAGAGAGGGAAAGGGTGAATGAAGGTACAGATCCCAGAGGGGATAGTTTCTGGAATGGGATCCTAGGGGTGGCAGCAGGGAAAGATAAGAGTCAATCAATCAATCAATAAACCAAAAGAAATATATTAAATGCTTACTAGTGATAAGCACACACATATGTGTGTATGCATGTATGGGTATATATGTGTATGTAAAGAGAAAGAAAGAAACTGAACCTTCCCTGAGACAACACAGACATATATAAACATAAGAAAGACAAGTTGCAAAAGAAAAAAAAAGTTGCTATTCAGGGAGGGAGGACCCTGCCTGCTGTGACTGCAGCAGTCAGAGGAGAACAGCTACAGAGTAAATACAAATTTGTTGGGAGGAGGCGAAGCTGGAGCCAGAAGGCAGGGCCTGTGCTGCATGTGGAAGGAAGAGAGAAAGGCTTGGAGATGTGAGTGAAGAGGGCCAGCCAGGGCAAAGGTCCACATGTGGTAGCAAAGAGCAGGGCTACCTGGCTCCTGTGAGAGCCCAGCTGAAGAAGAGAACAGACACCTGAAAGCATAAGGGTGTGGAGAAAAACTGGAGCCAAGTTGGGGGGCATTGGCCTGATGGCCTCAGTTTTCCCAAGGAAGTGAAAGGTCAGGCATCTGCTGTACACATGTGGGGGTGGGGTGGGAGTCTCACTGGGGCCTCATGGGGAGAAGGAGTGTTGCAAACACTGTGTGCCCGTGAACATGAATGGACTTCTCAATAGGGGAAATCCAAGTTCATGGTGTAGGTTTTGTTTTCCCTTCTCAGCTCCAGGACACAGTGTAACTGAGCCTGAAACAAAGGAATCTCATTTTATTCTTCTGATTGCCAACAGTGAAACAAAAGGTTGGGGTAGAGCCCCAGTTTCTACTACGTCAAAATGGTTCCCCTACTTCTTTCTCCCCCAATCTAGTCCAGTTGCTTTCCTCTAGTGTCCTCCTCCATTCACTTTTAAAGTGGTCTGGGTGAAGGAGAGAGAAAGCAAGACGTGATTGGAAGCGCCCCTCATCAGTCTGCTGCTCCTACTCTTCTGAAAGCACCCAGGGGTCTCTTTTTTCCTGGGAACTTGTCAGAGCTCTTAAATGATCTGTCTAATGGGAAGGCAACTAAACTAGAGTCTGGGAGGTCTGCAAGCTGGGCCGGCTGACATTCCTAAGGTCAGGAGAAACATGGTGGCAGGGGACAAGAGGGTACTCCAGCACAGGCAGTAAAAGAAGGGGAGCCATCCATCAAAACAAGATCTTATTCCCCAACTTGGGCCAAATGGAAACCAGTTGTGCCAGTTGGAGAAAAAGGATCCAATTATCTGGTTATTTATGAGGGGAGACGAAAGGGCCCTTAAGCCATGTTCTGGGACTCCCAGGCGTGTTCTCCTATGGTGATGAGGGGGGGAACCCTATGGAAATCACAAATCAACAAATTTCATGGTAAGAAAGATCTGATTTCATGGCTGCTTACATTCATAGACATGTCATATTGAAACTATGAGTAGCTCAGAGCAATGGAGGCCACCCCTTAGCATTCCCCAGTAGGCATTTTCAGTCCTTGAGAATTTCCCAGATTCTAGGTTACACAATTGTCAGGAATGGGGAAGGGAAAAAGAAGGGGAGGGGAGGGAAGGAGCATTTAAATAAAATCTACTGTATGTAAAACACAGTGCTAAGCATTTTACAAACATCTCATTGGGTCCTCACAACATTGCTGGGAGGTAGATGCTGTTATTATCTCTATTATATAGTTGAGGAAACTGAGGCAAAAAGAAGTTAAGTAATTTGCTCAGGCTCACACAGTAAGTGTGTGAGGCAGGATTTGAACTCAGGTCATCCTGACTCCAGACCCAGTGTTCTATCCACTGAAGTGCCACCTAAATCAAGTCCAGCTTCTCACACACATTGGCTGCCTGACTTTGGACAAGTCAATCAAACTCTTAGGGCCTCCAAGAGAACTCAATAAGATTCAAAGGTGTAGTCAAGCTATAGCTACGCTTCAGGGAGAGAACGTTCCATACTGGGAGTTCCATAGAAGGAATAACTCACAAGATTTGGCTATAAATAAACGTAAACACATGTACTATAACGTGTACATGTTTACATATATAATGCATCATATAATGCTTATATGTGCATATATACTATTTAGGAGGACTCTGGTAAGAATCTTGCCAGCAATGACTAAGAGAGAGGACTCCCCCCTCCCCCCCGTGATTGTCACAGGACAATCTATTTCCTTTACTCTTATACAGATGCACAATGGAGATCTCCTTGAACTCCTGGGGGATAAACTCCTTTTGCCATATAACCTGGAAAAAATTCAGGCAGCTTTTGTATGAGCAATGGACTCTGCACCTTGCAAATCTCAGTTAGAATACAATCAGCACCAGGGTCTTTGCCATAGGAGAGGAGCCTAATGGCATTCAGAACCTCTTCTTCAGTTGGAAATTCAGAGGGATTGACTTCAACCTGAGGTAAATGGCCAATGGTTTCAGCATTGATTCATGATGGTCTGTTGAGAATACTATGGAAGTATTAACCCTTCTACCTAAAAGACTATTTTATGGAGAACCTACAAAGAGCAGGCCCTTATGTGGTGGTCAGAAGAAGCAATATAAAGATACTATGAAGGTCTCTGTTAGCTTTGGAATTGATTACATACCATGGGATACACTGGCACAGCACCACCCAGCATAGTGTGCCATCACCAGAGAAGGCACTGTGAATTAAAAGAACTCTGAGGTACCACGTCACACCTATCAGATTTGCTAATATGGCAAAACAGGAAAATGACAAATGTCAGAGAAGATGTGGGAAAATTGGAACACTCATGCATCATTGGTGGAGTTGTGAACTGATTCAATCATTCTGGGGAGCAATTTTGAATTATGCCCAAAAGGCAGTCAAATTGTGCCTACCCTTTGATCCAGAATTACCACTTCTAGGTCTGCATCCCAAAGAGATCATAAAAAAGGGCACAGGACCCACATGTACACAAATACGTATAGCAGCTCTTTCTGTGGTGGCCAAGAACTGGAAATCGAGGGGATGCCCATCCATTGGGGGATGGCTGAGCAAGTTGTAGTATATGAATGTAATGGAGTATATTGTCCCGTAAGAAATGATGAATAGGAAGATATAAAAAAAAGACTTGGAAAGACTTACATGAACTGATGCTGAGTGAAGTGAGCAGAACCAGACAAACATTGTACCCAGTAACAGCCGCATTGTGTGATGACCAACTCTGACAGACTTAGCTCTTCTCAGCAATGCAATGACTTCAGACAATTCCAAAAGACTCCTGATGGAAAATACTATCCACATTCAGAGAAAGAACTAGGGAGTCTCAATGCAGATTCAAGCATACTATTTTCTCTTTTTTTGTTTAATTTTTTTCTTTCTTGTGTATTTTTTCCTTTTTGTCCCAATTCTTCTTTCACAACACCATTAATGTGGAAATATGTTTAATATGATTGTACATGTATAGCCTATATCAGATTGCATGCCATCTTGTGGAGAGGGGAGGAGAGAGAAGGGGAAAATTTAGAACTCAAAATCTCATAAAAGTGAATGTTGAAAACTAAAAATAAATAAATAAAGTGGGGGAAAAAAGAGGGTGCTGCACTCTAAGAGCAAAGCAGAATCAAAGAAATGTGAGATGTGAAAATTTAGAGAATCCACCCCAAATGTTCATACAGACTATTTGTGCTGGAACTGTGGTAGAGCGTTTTGATCTTGTATTGGTCTAATTAGCCACAGTCAGAAACATTGAATCTTGACTGTAGCATAGTGATATCATTTTGGTCCTCTTTGAGAATGAAAGACAACAATCGTATATATGCACATTAATGAATACACATCCATGATATATATATATAACATGTATATTGCTATTTGCATATTTTGTTATTGTATATTAATTTTAAAATATTGCTTAATATAGTAATGAATACATGTACATGTACATGTATGTGTGTGCACACATATGTGTAACATAGTTCATGGATATGCACATAATTCAAAGCAGTCTTTATTTAAAAGAAGAGTGATGTGGTACACATAATGCTGGATTTGGTGCCAGGAAGATATGGGGTCAAATCCTTCCTCGTACGCTTCCTAGCTAAGTGACCCTGGATAAGTTATTTAACTTTCTTGGGCCTCAGTTTCTTCATCTGCAACATGACGTTACCCCTGATGACGAGTCTCTTCCAGGTCCAAATCTGTATGCATATATGTAATGGCCTGGACTTGAGATTTCATTGGTATTGTTAAAACTCCCTGTTAAAAAGCTCCATCCACCAAAGCTGGTAGATGACCTAGTCCTAGTAAATTACCTGGGGCCTTGACAACTGCATTTGTTAGAAGTGGAATTTGACCTTGAACCCAGGTCTTTGTGACACCAAGGCTGGCCCTCTCACTGATACTCCACTCTGGTGTATCTATTCAGTGTGGACATATTCAATAAGCAGCATTTCAGTGATACTTCTCAGAAACATATACTATGGTTTAGAAATGGTTCATCCTATGATAGCACCTCTTTGGGGGAGCTTACTTGTCCAGTTTGGGTTGACAAGCAGAGTGAGTGGTCAGACAAGTATGTCATACAAAAAAAAAAGTTGACTAGACTAAATTCGTTTAGCCTGGAAAAGAGGAAACTGAAGGGATCCGTGATAGCTCACTTCAAATATTTACAGAGGGAGGAGGCTTATTCACACACAGAAGGAAGTAAATGGGTTCCATTTCAATCCAGAGGATGTACTCATGATCACAGAACCAAGCAAATTTTGAGCTAAATGGACCTCTCCAGAGCTTCTAGCTCAGCCCAGTCCCAAGCAGGTATCCAGTCTACAATCCTCCCAACAAGAATCATCCAACCTCCAGTGATCGGGACCTTCCTGGTACCTTAAAAGGTTCACTAAGGACAGCTTTACAATTCTATCATTTGTCCTCATTTAGGCCAATGTGTGCATGTGGACATGCTCATACAGCTACATAAATCTTTAAAACGATATGAAAAAAAAGCCCATAGAAATCCAGATGAAATTGAACTTATCCATCTGTCCTTAGAAGCAATCATTCTCAGGAGCCAGCCTATTGGGTACGTTTCTGAAACTGATTTAATGGGAAATAAGTATAGAAAAGTAAGTTGGAGCCATATTGTGGCAGGCTTTCAATGCCAAGTGGAAGTGGTTTTAAATAAAAACAACATAAATGTAATAACTATGAACAAAAACAATGATGTAAACATACAAAAATGGCAAAATAGTACTCCAAACTCCTAAATTTAAAAAGGCAGAAGACAAATAATCCACAAAGGACAGATGAGTGAATGGAATCTCTTTGTTCTTTTTCTCTTCCCAGGTCTGCTGAGGTGCCTGAGCTGCCCTTTCCTTCCTTTTCCTTCCTTTCCTTTCTCTTCTCTCCTTATTATTTTCTTCTCTTCCCTTTCTCCCTCCTATCTTTGCCTCCATCTCTCAGTCTCCATTGCAGTAGGCAGTCAGCATATATGGAATTCAGTATCTGGTGATTTCATTCTGTATCATCAGATGGATCTTTCTAAATTACTTTGCAGACTTCATATCTTTGTATAGAACCATCTTAGGCCACTGCATTCATACACCATTATGTATTCAAGGATTCCCCAATTAGTGGACAGGTTACTTCCAAGTTTTTGTTAATTCAAATAGAATAGCTATTAATTTCTTTGTGTTTTGTATGGATATATTTAATACATATTTTTTCTCTTTTTTCTGATATTTTGAGACTAGAATTTTTATTTAAAGTTTTTATTTTAATTTATTTAATTTATATGTTACTGTTTAAATTATTATTTATTTCTATCCCTCCCTCCTTCCCTCCTTCCCCTCCCCCCTCCCTGAGACAGTAAGCAATCTGACATAGGTGATACGTGTGCAGTTCTGTAAAACATTTCCATATTAGTGGGACTGAAATTCTAATCACTGAATTTCTAGCTCTGAAGGTATAATGAATTTTATGAAGTTTCTTTAATGGCATCTTGAAGTAGCTATTTACTCACCATTCCACCAACATTGGTGGAATATATATACATATATATATATATATATATATATATATATATATATATAATATATATATATATATATATAATATATATACATATACACACATATACATAGTATACACAACATACACACATATATACACACACACACACACGTGTATATATATATAATCAGTTGATACCTCTGGTGTAGTTCATACCCTAAAGTTACCATGATTTGTATCTCTCTGATGATTAAGGCTAATGAACTTGAATGGACAACGGGAAACCATTGAAGCTTTCCATGCAGAACCTATGTGACATGGTCCTATCTATGCCTACAAAATGATTTGAGCAGTAGCATGAAGACCACATTGGAGAGGAGAGAGCCTTGCAGTTAGGAAACCAGTGGTGAACAAGATTTGGGCTCTAGGAGAGGACAATTCACAGGCTTAATGATTGTATCAACTAATCACGTGGCTTTGGTCTTGTATTATTCAACATTTTTTATGAATGATGTAGACATAGGTGTAGATGGATAAAAAGGGTTACCAGGCCTAGGAAATCTACTCTGATCAGACCACACCTGGCACATTGTATTCAGTCCCAGGAATCATATTTTAGGAAAGACATTGGCCAAAAGGTGCGAATGCACATGGGGATGTTGAAGATGTTGAGAGTGAGGAATTCAGCTCTTGCAATCCTAACGCCCAAGCCACAAAAAGATAAGTTAAAAGAACTGGGTTTGTTCAGCCTGGGAAAGAGAAGATGGATGATGAGGGTAATGGTACCAGTCCTCAAATCTTGAAAAGGTTATTATATGAGAGAGGTATTGGGCTGGCCTACTTGTCCCCCTCCCCATCCCACCAAGACGGAAGTGGGAGCAATGGTCCAAGTTGGAGAGAGGCAGCGTTTGGCTCCACATAAGAATGTCCTTCTTTAGAATTGGAACTCTCTCAAATCAGCTCAAGTGATAGGGAGTTTGTAATCACTAAAGGTCTTCTGACCATAAACCCATCCGTTGGCTTTGTTGCAATGGGGATTCTTGCTGAGCTCTGCTTTGAAACCAGATGATTCCTGGGTTCTCTTAAAATTCTGCTGTCTTTTGTAGTCCAACCTAGCAGTAAGGAGGGCATGAACTCAAGTGATAACAATGTGAGTGGAAAGAAAGAGGCAATAATGACTAAATAGTTAGAAAAACTGAGCTGAAATCCTGGGAGAATTCATGTGTTACCTGGGACTTTGGGCAAGTCACTTCCCTTCCCTTCTCTGAGCCTCAACCTTCTCATCTATAAAACAAAGGGGTTGGACTAGGACTACATTGTCTCTATGTCTCCTTTTTAGGCCTAACATTTCAGGATTCTCAGGGTGTAGACAAGAGTCAAGTACTGATATGGAACTCACAGGACATAGCACCAGATTCACTGTGAGGAATGAGGGAAAGGAAAATGTACAAGATGACTTGAGGTTTGAGACTGAGTGACTAGGAGGAGGATGGTGGCATAGAGAAAGAGGCATACTTCTTTTATATCTTGTTGGGAAGATAACGAGCTATGGTTACAGTTTGCTGAGTCTGATGTACCAATGGACCTTCCAGATAAGTAAGTTCAGCAGATAGATGGAGAAATAAGATTAGATTTCAGAGGAGTGATCTAGACTGGACAAGGCGGTTTGGGGGATCAAACTTAACATTGGATCAAAAGTCAAGAAAGAAGGTTCTAGGCTTTGCCAAGTTGACCTTAGGGAAGTCATCATGTGCCTTCATTTCCTAATAAATAAAAAAGAAAAACAAATAACCATTGGAATAGATGTACCTTCCAGTTCTGACCTTATGTGGCATAGAGGAGGAAAGGAAGAAGAAGGAGGGAAAAAGCAAGTAGAGGAAAAAGAGGAAGAGGAAGAAGGAGCTGGAAAAGTAAAAGTAAAAGAAGCCAAGAGATGGATGAAATGAGCAAGAGAGAGAAAGAAGAATGAAAAGCAGAAGGAGAAGTATCAGGAGAAGAAATAGGAGAGGAGAGTAAAGGGGAGCAGGATGGGAAAAAGCAGCAGGAAGAAAAGGATGAGAGGGAGAGGGGACAAAAGCCAGTCACTCCTGGCCAGAGCCTGTTATGACGCTGCTGGTAGTTTTTGGTTTTCATTCTCCATCAGGGGTGGGGAACCTACAGCCTCCAGGCCACATGTGGCCCTCTAGGTCCTCAAGTGCAGCCCTGTGACTGAATCCAAACTTCACAGAACAAATCTCCTTCATAAAAGGATCTGTTCTGTAAAACTTGGACTCAGTCAAAAGGCTGCACCCAAGGACCTAGAAGGCCCCAGGTTCCCCACCCCTCACATCACTTGAAATAGTCCACCTCCTTCTGGTCAGTCTTTTTGTATTTCTCTTCATCTCCTGTGCTGCTTGTTCCAGCCCCTTGGCATTTGTCCCTCTGTCCTAGACTGGGGCTTTGCTAGACCGTCAGGCTCCCCAAATGTTACAAGACCAACAGAGTTCTTGAGCTATGAAATGGTGTGAAACTTGTCAAGGTTTTTTTTTTTCTTTTGAGGAAATTCAAAGGAATGTCCTGTGTTTTCACAATGTTGAGCAGATTCCAGATGGAGCCAATAATGCATGGCTTCCAGAGGAAGCAGGCCATTCTGTAAGGCAGTTTTCACACATATAAATCCTGTCTTTTATCTCTGAACAAGCCATGAAACAGGGAAGGAAGAAAAATGCCAGGCTCCTGGGGATATGCAAGAAGAAGTTAACATACCAAAGGACATGCATTTATTTGGCCCTGACATTTCACTGTTTGATGAAAGACATAAAAGGGCAGAGAGATTTTTTCTTGTAAAAAGTAACAAAAACTCTAATGTCTCCACCTTCACAAAGAAAAAGTGAGCTTTTCTTCTTCATTTGAATTGGTTTTTCCTTACCAGAGTCCCAGAGCACTCTTCATGCCCCAGGCCAGTCCACAGCTGGCTCAGGGTGAGCTAGAAGCCCACTAAGACCTTATCGAGAGGAAACATCACAATATCCCAACTAACTCCCCATGTCTTCTCTTTTCTATTTAGTTCGTTTCTTCTGAATGTGGCTACCAATCCATGCAGAAGAGACTCTTTTTATTAGATGTTCATAGGATAAGAGATTTATCAAGAGTCAGGGCTAACACTTATACAGTGTTTTAAGATTTGCAAAGCACCTTATGCATATTATATCATTTAGAGAGGGAAGTGATCTTAGAGGTCATCTTTCCAAGTGCTTCTGTTTTGTAAATGAAGAAACCAATGCCCAGAAAGTTCAGTGAGCTTTCCATAGTAATGCATGTGGAGGGACTGGGATTTGAATCCAGATCCTTTGATTCCCAAACTAGCATCCTTTCCATTGTGAGAAATGGGGATTCTCACTCCTCTGAACAGGAAGGGCTTCTATGCCTGGATTCTATCCTGGGAAGAGTCAAGATTGGCTCATTATTGTCAGTGATGATCTTGGTTTAAGCTCCATGAGATCTAACCAGTCCTTTTTAGTCCAGTCACAGGCTGTAGCGTTCATTTGAGCAGCATTGCTGATAAGAAAGATGATTAAGTGAAGTTTAGACAGCTCAGATCAAGGCCAGCCCCACTCCCACCACCCACCACCCACCTAAAATGAAAATGACAATTTCCCAGAAGTAGCAGGTGAGAAGGCTCATGACTGCAGATGAAGGCAGGGCAGTAGCTATGGCTAATTGGAACAGCATGGAGATCACCATGGGCTTGAGTCTTGGCCTTGCCTCATATGCCATATGGCCTCATAAGAGGCATTTAAAAGTATCTGGCTTTCAGTTTCCTCACATGTGTATGAAATGCAGTTAACAGCTTGTCACTGCCCACCTCCATAGGATTTTCATAAGGTTCAAGTGACATAACTATATCAAGAACTTGAAAAATAAATGCAATTCCAATCAATAAGCACCTAGGGAGTAGAATGCAGTGGCGTCAAACTTAAATAAAAACCAGGCTACTAAACCTTACTTAAGGATTCCTGGAGGTGCATACTAAACTGGAAAGTCACAAATTAACATTATCTATGTTCTGCTGTGTTTTTATTTATTTTGTTAAATATTTTCCAATTACATTTTAATCCAGTTGCGGCTGGGTGGGGTGGTGACTCAATAAAATGGCCTTCTTGTACCTCTTATGGATGATTGTAGTCCCCATCAGTAGCTGCTTTCTCTTCTCTCTCCAAGCACACAACTGCACTCAGGTCATCATCCCAAGACCATGACTCTTTCCTGAAGACTGAACTATCTACAATGAGTGCCATGAAGTCCATTCTCTGATTCCCTGAGGATTTCTGAGCTCTTCAAGGGAAGATGTAGCCTTCTTCCTTGCCAAAGTTCACCCCTCTGCTTGGGGACATGATCCCATGGCCTGATGCCTCCTTTGCATGGCATCTTTCTCCATCAGAGATCTCTCACAATTTTTCCTTAGTCTCTCTGTCTCTCCTGCTCCCTTTCCCTCAGCCTGGAAATATGCTTAGGTCACCACCCTCGCTGAACAAAATGAAATGAAATAAAAGGCATCTTTCTTTGAGACTACTGACCCTGGAAGGCATCTTCCTAGATCTCCCCTTTGCACCCTCAGAGCTGACAGACTAAGATTCATGTAATTCTCTCATCTTCTTCCTTCACACTGGTAGCCCCACCTGAATCCTTTGAACATTTCTCTCAAAGCCCCATAGTTTCCTAGCTGTGTGACGCTGGACAAGTTACTTAACCCCTCACTACCTCAGTTTCCTCAACTGTGAAATAGAGATCATAGAAAATGCTTCATAGGGAAGCCAAAAATGTACATGCTATACATATGTATATACATATACATACACATATAAACACACACATACATATCTACACATGTGCATATACATATACAGAGAAAGAGTGCACAAATGTGTGTGTGTATTTATTCTTGAAGCCTTAATTCAAATGTCATTTTCCCCCTCAAGTCTTCCTCCCCTCTACCCTAACTATGACCCAGCTTACAGTGGTCTGTCCCTCCTCAAACTGCTCTAAGCACTTAGACCTCTTCTGTCTTCTTATCACATCCCTTCCTCTTGTGTCAGAGTTATTTTTGTATTTGTATCTCCCCCTTCCATGAGGTTAGAAATTCCATGAGAGGGAAATGAGCTGCAGCTAGTTCTATGCCTTCAGTGTCTGGGAGGAGATGACTTCACCCAAAGCATCCCAGATTCTCTGAAGGGCCTTGAAGCCATCAAGGGTGAATAGATGGTAGCTGAAGAACAATCCTCTGTACACCATACTACACTAGTTATAACTGAGGCTTTCCCAGAAGCCTCCTTGCAGTAAGGGGTGTCTCAGTACCTCTGGATGGCTGGCCCACTCTTAGCTAGCTCTAACTGTTAAAAAGCATTTCCTTCCAATAAAGCTAAACCTAGTTCTTGAATGCCCCAGCCAGGGCTCTCTGTTGTGTCCTCTAGGGCCAAGCAGAACAAGTCAAACCCATCTTTCATGTGACAGCCCTTCAAATGCTTCAATCAATTAGCCTATCATTCAGTCAATGAACATTGATTTAGTACCTACTATGTCCCAAATGGCAGCCACATGGCACGGTAGATAGAGCACTGGACTTGGGATTAGGAGGACTCATCTTCATGATTTCAGATCTAGCATCAGACATTTCTTAGCTGTGTGACTCTGGGCAAGGCACTTAACCTTATTTACCTCAGCTCCTCATGTATAAAATGAGCTCAAGAAGGAAATGGCAAGTCTCTGATAAAGGCCTTATTTCTAAAATATGTAGAGAACTAAGTCAAATTTATAGAAGTATAAGTCATTCTCTAATTGATAAATGGTGAAAAGACAAGAATGGGCAGTTTTCAGAGGAAGAAACTAAAACTATCTATAGTCATATTAAAAAAAATGTTCTAAATCACTATTGATTAGAGAAATGCAAATCAAAATGACTCTGAGGTACCACATCACATCTATCAGATTGGCTAACATGACAAAACAGAACAATGATAAATGTTGAAGAAGATGTGGGAAAATTGGAACACTAGTGCATTGTTGGTAGAGTTGTGAACTGACTTAACCATTCTGGAAAGCAATTTGGAACTATGCCCAAAAGGCTACAAATTGTGCATACCCTTTGCCTCAGCAATACCACTTCTAGGTCTGTATCCCAAAGAGATGACACAAAAAGGAAAAGGACCCACATGTACAAAAATATTTATAGCAGCTTTTTTTGTGGTGGCAAAGAATTGGAAATTAAGGAGATGCACATCAATTGGGGAATGGCTGAACAAGTTGTGGTATATGAATGTAATGGAATACTACTGTGCTATAAGAAATGATGAGCAAGTGAACTTCAGAAAAGCTTGGAAAGACTTATATGAACTGTTGCTGAGTGAAATGAGCAGAACCAAGAGAACATTGTACACAGTACCAGCCACATTGTGAGATGACTGACTTTGATAGACTTGGCTCGTCTCAGTAATGTATGGATCTAAGACAACTCCAAAACACTCATGATGGAAAATGCTATCCACATGTCGAGAAAGAACTAAACAGAGTCTGAATGCAGATCAAAGCATACTATTTGCTCTCCTTTTCCTTTGTTGTTTTGTTTTATTGCTTCATTCTCATGGTTCTTCCCATTAGTTATAATTGTTCTTCACATCATGACTAATGTGAAAATATGCTTAATATAAATGTATAAGTAGAGCCCATATGAGATTGCACACCATCTCTCGTGGTGGTGGTGGTAGGGAAGGGAGGGACAGGGAGAAAATTTAAAACTCAAAATCCTGTGGAAGTGAATGCTGAAAGCTAAAAATAAATAAATTATTTAAAAAAAAAGAAAAAGAAGGAAATGGTAATCCACTCTTGTATCTTTGCCAAGAAAACCTGAAACGGGATTCCAAAGTGTCAGACACAACTGAAACAACTCAACAATAAACAATAAAACATCTCAGATGTTGTGCTGGGTGTTTAGGGCTATAGAGGTAAAAGCAAAGCATTCCCTGCTTTTGAGGAGTTTAGGTTCCAATGGAGGAAATAGCATGTTCATATACAAGCACCTATGAAATAGATACAAAATGAAGCCAGGTCATTTTGGAAGGAAGGGCACTAGTAGCCAAGGGGATCAGGAGAGGATTCTTGAAGAAGGTGGTATTTTAGCTGCATCCTGAAGGAAACCAGAGACAGCAAGAGGCAGGGGTGAGGAGGGAGAGCATTCTAGGCAAAGAAGGCAACCAGGACAAAGGCACAAAGCTGGGAGGTGGAGTCTTATGTACGGGGAAGAGCCAATGGATCAGTGGGATTGTATTATAGAGTGTGTGCGCAGAGAAATGACACTAAAACTACTGGAAATGTGACATCAGGGCAGATTTTAATAACCTTATATGTCAAATGAGAACTTTATATTCCTTCCTAGAGTTTGTAGGGAGCCAATGGACTTTGTTGAGCCAGGGCTTGAATTGGCGTGGCCAGGTCTCAGCGTTAGAAAAATCACTTTGGTGGCTACTTGGCACATGGTTTGAAGAAAGGAGAAAATGGAATCAGGGAGACCACTAGGGGACTATTGTAAATAGTCTCAATGACAGATGATGAGGGCCTGAAGTAGGGTCATAGGTGTGTTGAGTAGAGAGAAGGTGATGTGCCTTCCTAAATTGTCAACCTTTTAAAGCACTAATTACAAAACTCCGGAGATATTCTGATTAGGGAAAATAACATTGTTATTTATCCAGGAAAGGCATTTTGATAAACTATGGGGAATTTTAAAAAATCCCTCCTCTCAAGGAGCTTGAGACCTATGTGAGGTTGCCACAGACATGTATATGCAAAATAATTTGAGGAAGAGGGGAGCAATAATTGGTAGAGGGATTGGGAAAGGATTCTGATAGAAGATAATTTGTAAACTGACCCTTGACTAAAGTTAGGGACTCCCTAAAGTGAAGAGAGAGACAATTCTAGGCATGAGACACAGCCTGGGCAAAGCTATGGAGGCCGGAGATGGAATGATGAGTTTTAGGGGCAACATAGAGGCTAGCCAAGTGTATGTTACCTTTGAGGTGCTAGTGCGATAATGACAAGGGAATGTCATAGAGTCAGTGGGAGATAAAGAACTGAGCTCTTAACAGGTATTAGACTAACTTCCTGAGAGCTATCAATTTCATGAGAGTCCTGGGGCCATTTAAAAGGAGGCTTTTTCATTTGGGGCCTTACATTACTTTCTCCATTAACATTTCCCCTTCTTCTATGGGGTGATTTTGATTACATATGGCAGAAAATTATAAAAATAACAGCTATTCCCCAGGTCATAAATGGTCAAAGGATACTTACATCAACTGATGCAAAGTGAACTGAGCAGAACCAGGAGACCAGTGCACACAGTTATAGCAAGATTGTAAGATGATCAAGTTTGAATTTCTCAGAAATACAATAGAAGACAATTCTGAAGCACTCATCATGAAAAATGCTGACTATCTCCAGAGAAAGAGCTGATGGCTGCTGAATTCAGATCACAACACACTTTAAAAAAATATTTATTTTTCTTACTCTTTTTGGGTGGAGAATCTATGTTATCTTCGACAACATGACTAATAAGTAAATGTGTCTTGTATGACTGCTCGTGTATAACCTATATCAAGTTGCTTGCCTTCTCAAGGAGAGGGGAAGGGAGGGAAGGAAGAAGCTAGGAATTCAAAAATCAAAACAATCAATGTTAAAAATTGTTTTATATGTAACAGAGACAATAAAATGAAAATGGTCTTAAAAAAAGATAAATGGTCAAAGGATAAGAACAGGCAGTTTTCAGAAGATGAAATCAAAGCTACTAATAGTCACATGAAAAAAAATGCTTCAAATCACTGCTCAGTAGAGAAATGCAAATCAAAACAATCCTGAATTACCTCTTCCCACCTTTCAGATTGGCTAACATGACAGAAAAGGAAAATTACAAATACTGGAGGAGATACGGAAAAATTAAGACCCTAATGTACATTTGGTGGAGTTGTGAACTAGTGCAACTATTCTGGAGAACAATTTGGAACTATGCCCAAAGGGCTATAAACCTGTGCATACTCTTTGACACAGCAATAGCACTTCTAGGGAAAGGACCTATTTGTACAAAAAAAATCGATAACAGCTTCTTGTGGTGGCAAAGAATTGGAAATTGAGAGGATGCCCATCAGTTGGGGAATGACTGAATAGTTGTGGCATATTGTGATGGAATACTATTGTACTATTGTAGTATAAGAAATCATATATAGGATGGTTTCAGAAGAACCTGAGAAGATTTATACAAACTGATACAAAGTGAAGTGAGCAGAACCAGGAGAACATTGAACATAGTAAGCAATATTGTTAGGATGATCAACAGTGAAAGACTTTGCTACTTTGATCAAGATAATGATCCAAGAAAATTCCAAGGGACTCATGATGAAAAAATGGCATTCACTTGCAGAGAAAGAACTGATGAGCCCTGAATGCAGATTGAAGCATACTGTTTTTACTTTATTTTTCTTTCGCAAAGTAGCTAATATGGAAATGTTTTGCATTACTTCACATGAATAATTGATATAAAATTGCTTGCCTTCTAAAGAAAGAGGTAGGGAGAGAATTTGGAACTCAAAATTGAAAAATAAAAGAATGTTAAAATTTTTACATTAGAAAATATTTAATGAAATAAGTTAAAAAATCTTAAAACTATATGGCAGAAAAATTCCAGATGCAAAAAAAAAGGCAGATTGATAAATTGTATTGAAGTACATTTGGGGAAATGGTGGTGATTTTCAATTATTCTGAGGAATCCATTGATCAAAAGATCCTTTGTTTTTTTAACAACAATTAACTAATCAAACAATCAATACATATGCAGTAAGGCCCATAAAGTGCCAGCCACATTATGTTAGATACTAGGTCATGGATACAAAAATGAACTAGGCCCTGCTTTCAAGAACTATACCTTCTATCTGGAGAGATAATATATGCACATATAAGCATATATAAAGGGATATTTTTTTTTTGGTGGGGAGTATTAACAAATGGAGAGATGACGAAATCAGTCAATAGACATTTATTAAGCACCTACCATATACCAGGCTGTGCTGTAGGAGCTGGCAACAGAAAGGCAAAGGATGAAACAATCTCTTCTCTCAAGTAGCTTACATTCTAATGGGAGAGACAAGACCATAAGTCAAGGTAAGGTATGTGCAATGCAAAAGTAGGTTACTTGAATGTACATATAGGTTCACAGTTCTAAATGCAGTTCTCAGAAAAGGATGAATCAGTATCTCCAAAATCTTGCTCACGGGCTTTCTAAGAAACACTTTGATTTTTGGCAGGAGGGGAGCAGGAGATGGGGTCATGAAAGTGGCTGCTGTGTTCTCTGCTTTCGTAAGAGAGAGGATACTGGACCAGAATCACTTCTTTTGTTGCCCCTAAATATGGGTAGTCTAGGGGGAAATGTTTATTCAAACTTAAACCACTTTTGTTGGTTACTGTTTTTTTAAGAGGGAGGAAGGAATGCCCCAAGTTATATGTGAAGACTTGACTACCTTGCAATCAAATTTCATTCCACAATGATCATCATGAATATTAAATACTGAATAAACTCATTTATCCAAGCAAATAGCAAACTGTAAACAGAGAAGTACATAGATGAACACATACCAGATAATACACAGAGTGAATGAGCTTTCCCACTGAGGGGAGGTGTGGAGGGCAAGAGAGACAGAGAGAAAGAGAGACAGAGATTCTAATTCAGCAAGCTGGAAATAGAGCATTGCTCCTCTACATGTTGACTTGTTCCCTAAGTCTGTCTCTCTGCCCCTACTTCATCTCACCAATGATGACCCAAGGGAGACTGCTGAGCTTGGGATTCTTGGAGCCCTGCTCTGCAGCTGTGTCTACAGAACTCTCGGAACTCAGAAAAATTAAATGCCAAATGACTGGATGAGTATTTGAGAAATATCCATCAGTGGCTTTGATCAATAGTTTATCAAGGAACTCAAAAGCATTTCTCAAGCATCTACTAAGTGTCAAGACATATCCTATGTCGTGATGATCCAGAGACAAAAAAGAAAACCAAAGCAAACCCTTGCTCTGAAGGACATTTTCTGTTCTTCCATTCTGTTGGGGTGATTTGCATGTAGAATCTTATTGAAGACATCAGAGGCCAAATTCTTCACAGAAAGTAAGGGGTCACAGAGGGAGTCCCTAAGTGCTACACTGGGACTGTCAAATATCAAAAGCTTTAGAGGAAGGGTTCTAGCACTTTGAATGGGCTCTTTGTGAAGATTTTCCTGAAAGACATAGATAAAAATTAACTAATGGGGGGAGGCAGATAGGTGGAGCAGTGGGTAGACCACTGGCTCTGAAGTCAGGAAGACCTCGAAGACCTGAGTTCAAATCTGGTCTCAGACCAGACACTTGACACTTACTAGCTGCATGTCTCTCGAAAAGTCACTAAACCCCAATTGCCTGGCCAAAAAAAAAAAAGACTAATGACTGTGAATGAGTGGAAGGAGAGCCTCCACCAAAGCCAAAATGAATCTAGAAAGTGTCAATGGAACAGACCTATTTCTTGGGTAAGGGATGGGGTGGACATTAGCTCCTTTCTCATTAAAATCTCATCACTCTGACATGAAATGAAGGACTTTAAGTATGCACTGACTGCATTGCCCAGGGAGAGGGGCACTGTTGATATTTAGAGTGACATAGATCCCATCTCTTGGCCCGAGGATTCATTTCCATCTTGGTTAAAAAAAAATTGTCTGGAACTTCTGAAGGTGAGATGGACTTGATGAAGGACAAGGAAAGTCAAGGAAAGAAAGGGCTTTCCAACAATCCTGGACCACTTTTCCCTCATCTTGTATGTGGTCCAAGATGCTAGTGAGGTCAAGATTGGATTAAACAGGCTGAAACATTATGAGGGCCTCCATCTATTGTGGAGCATTTAGGTGTGTCTACCTGAAAAGCTCCCAGGAGGAGGCATCAAAGAGATCACAGACACAGTAGGCTCATGGGAGAAGGAAAAAGATCCAAATACTATTTGTTTCCTAAATACTTTGTTCCAGTGAAAAAGGGCAGCTTTATAGGCAGCTTTATGGTAATCTCACAATGCCCAGGGAGAGGAGGTAATGGGGGTTCCCCATCAGATAAAGATTAAGCCTGGGAGCTTGATTCACCCAGGGTGACACCAGGACTAAATCAGACCCTTCACCCCTCAGTCTTGCCCACACCCCTTGCTTCCTCTTTGAGAAGGCTTCCCTGCCATCTTTGCCATCAGATAGTTGCAGGGGTCTTGGTTCAGCTTTGAACAGCTTGGGCCCAGAGGGCAGAACTAGATGGAGCTGATGAGAAGCAGCTTTCAAGAGGCCTTCTCTGATCCCTGCTAATGCTACTACCTTCCTTCCCAAACAATCTATGGCTTATCCTGTTAACAGCTTCTTTGTACCTAGTCATTTGCATGTTGTCTCCTCCATTAGATAGTGTGAGCTCCTTAAGAACAAGGACTTTTGGGAGGGGGCTTTCTTTGTATCCCCAGCACCTAGCACATTGCCTGGTACAGAGCACTTCATCAATGCTTCTTGCCTTGATATAGTGTGATGTAAGGAAAAGCTTCCTCATCATTAGAGTTGTGCAAAATCAACATGGTCTCCGTGGAATGTAATTTCCTTTAATGGGAGGTCTTTAATCAGAGGCTGAATGCCCACTTGCTAGATATGTTATAGTGGGCATCTCATATTAATATATATATGTGTGTGTGTGTGTGTGTGTGTGTGTGTGTATATGTACACATAAGATATATACACACATGTATGAAATATATGTATATGTGTATATATATGTATGTGTACGTGGGTGTGTGTGTGTGTTTGTGTGTGTGTGGCTTGGACTTGATGTCTACTTGATGTTCCAAATCGGTGAGTCTCTTGACATAATACCTGGCTCAGGATTCTTAATTGGTGAGTGATGGCTGTGGCTCACAGAATTTCTAGGCTGACCATCGGTTCATACACATCCTTCCTTTGAAACGCCTCTCTCCCACATGCCTTTCTGTCCATGCCACTTGGGCCAGATGCTCATGCCCACATGCCTGAGTGACTCAAGTGGCCTCTCTCTGGCACCTGCTACTTCTACTTCCTCCATCTTCCCATATCGCCTGCTCAACACTACAATGCCGACTTGTGGCATAACTTCAAAGAATGCCCTTCAGAAAGGCAGTCCAATGCTGGTCCCTAGGAATCGTCCACCATGTGTAAAATAAGCTGATGAATCAGATAGTAACCATGTCCCTCTCTCACACTGCTCCACCGCCTCCCCTCAGCAGTGATGACCCTAGGGAGAACAGCAGGAGGAAAGACTGGAGAACCCACAACCAACACTACACAGAACCAGGGAAATCACACAGTTCCTGCAGCCAGAAGATGTCATCTCCCCTGGCTGCTGGGGGCTCACAAAGTTTGCATAATGAAAACACTTGGGGCAAAGTTTTCAGCAGATGTGTCCTGATTCTACCACACGCTTCTCATTAAGGTTCCTGGGAATCGGGTATTGCAAACCCTCATTGGCCTGCACTGAGCAGTTCCCTCCATTGTGTGAGATCCCCCACGGTCATCAATAGTTGTTATGGAAAAGACATGTGGCTTCATTCTCTACTCACCTCTCCCTGTCCCATCTGTTTTTTGGGAGCTGCCCTCCCCTTCCACCCTCAATCCGAGAGCATCTACCCAATCTGGCTTCCTGAGAGCCCAGGACTAGAAGAGTAACAGTGTCCAGAGCTCAAGATCATCACTTAAAGTGTGTCCTCTGCTGTAGCAAGAAGGTAGAGGGGCCTCAAGGAAGGAGCTGTAGAGGGGACACAGCAAAGATTGAATTCAAACCATGTCTCAGGTCCTTGCTAGCTTTGGGCCTAGAGAGGCCGTCTCAATCTTAGCCTCCTCCTCAGTAAAGCCAAGATAATGGCACGTGCAATCCCCAGGCCCAGGCCCAGCATGGGGCTCAAATGAGATCATGCCTGCAGAGTGCGTGGTAAACATCAGAGCTCTAGGGAAATGGCGTCATTACAATCGCTGCTGCCAGCAGTCAGCTTGGGTGATCTGTGAGGCAGAGGCAGACTTTGGGTGAAGCTTGCTTTCAAGGACCTTCCCAGCAACACTCTGGGTGTAGGAAGAGGGAGGGAGCAGGAGTAAGAATCGTTTCCAGGAGCTCACTCAGGACCACATCCCAAAGAAATGGATTTGATATTTGTTCCTGAACATAGATGTTCCTGTACAAACGATGTGATCCTGCACCGTTGTGTTCTGCAGCTGATGTTTCGCCAGGAAGATGCAGGCCAGCCTTCTGTGTCCAGATCCGAGCTGAGCTATTCTGGGCCCCAGAACAGCCTGGCAGTGGTCCTGCCTATGGAAATGGGAAAACAGAGGAGGGGGAGCTGAGACAAAGTGTGCTGGAACTCTGTCAAGCCAGCAGGAGTAGCTTTCAGGTGGGAAGAGCTCAACCATTCATATGGAATTACTTGGTAAAGAGAGCCAATCTGGGGGAACAGGGCTTGAAGATCCTAGAGGCAACTGTCTAGTGCTGGGAGGCACATAAGAGCCCACTGGTACAGTCCCCTCATTTTAAAGATGTGGAAACTGTGGCCCGAGGTGATTGAGATTTGCCTAGGCTCACAGAAGGAGTAAGCCACAGTCTTTTCATTTTACAATGAGGAAGTCGAAGTGAGGGACTCTAAGGCCCCTTTCTGCTCTGCAGCCATGAGCTTAAGATCCTCCAAGGTCCCTCCTGCCTCAGAATCTATGATCTTATGAATTGGACAAGGAAGGGACTGGACCTAGAGGCAGGGAACCCTGGTAGGAAAATGTCTCAATATCCAGGTGGTAGGTGAAGAATGTCTGGGCTAGAGCAGTTTTTGTGGGAATGGGCTACATAACACAGAGCTATCCCAGAAGGACCCTCCATGCAGTCAGTGAGAGAACTTACTGAAAACTCCCCCTCATGAGGAAGAACACTGTTAGTTTTGCAAGCAGAAAGGGCCCCCGGCCCCACACATATATGTACAATGAGGCCACTCTTCCCCAGGGACTATAAGAAATCCCCAGCAATGTCTCATCGTCTGGGGAGGGGACAGCAGCATCCTCTGCCATGCCTTCATGGATTAGCTTGCCCTTTTAGAAAGAGCAGTGGCTCTGGAGTTGGAGCACTGGGGTCAAAATGCACGCAGCTCACTATGGATCAATAATGTGACATGGCAGCATGAAGAGGGGACGTGAGAGCACGGTGCATGTAGATGCATGCGATGTGCAGAACAAGCACTCTCCCTACCATAACTGGTAGGAGTCTCATTTTCAGCTTTGGACACTTTTTTTTTAGGAAAAGATTTTGACTTGTGAGCACATAGAGAAGGGAAATCTAGAAGTCCTCACCACACCACAGTTTATTCTTGAAAGCAATATGGTGTCATTTAACAGGAATATGGGCATATCTGTCTGTAACAGCATGGACTCTTGGGATTGTAGACTGGGACCTCGACAGGACCCCAGAGTTCATTTAGTCAAAACCCCTTGTTTTATGCATCACCTGAAATCTAAATAGAAATGAAGGGACTTATCCAAGGTGATATAAGTGATAAATGACAGAGATGGAATTTGAACCCAGGTCCTGCAACTCAAAAATAGCCCTTGATTGACCTAAATAGTTGGTGAGATGAGATAACCAGTTTATTTGTGGAGGATTAGCTCATTACCTTAAAGCCTAGAAGTCAAGGTCACAGTTTAAATTCCTTTTATGGGGCAGTTACCTCTTCCTGCACCACGGCCAACGAGTGTGCCCCTTACCCTGGTCAGTTATCTTTGCAAATATAGGTCACTGGTCACCAAAGAAATTTGGCAAGAAAGAGAAAGTTGGTGCTGGTGATAGCAAAACACAATAGATGTGAATTGTGTGGGGCCTCCGGCTTCTTCTTTGTTTGTAGTGGCATCAGATTGTCTCGCTTAGATCACCTTAGATTGGGAGCTTCCAAGTGGCAGCTTCTGTGGTAGTTTTGAAGCTGATACCTCAATATCCCCCTCAATGGAAAGTCAGTCCCCCAGGAGGTGTGCCTTAAGAGGAAATGCTTTGTAGGAAATACGAAAAAAATAAGTCATTGCCATTCTTTCTGCCAGGTTCTTTTCTAAGGATGGCATCACAGCATGGCAAAGAGGATGGCAATTCTCCTTCCCTCCCAACCCCACCTGATTCTGAGAACAATTTCATTGTATAATAAATCTTGCCAATTTTGCTGATAACGTACAGTGGAAGTTACATAATCGGGGGAGACATCAAACTCACCGTGAACAGAGGACAAAGATCAATCCCATTCCAAACATTTGCAGAAGCTAATGACAGAAATGTGGAGAGGCAGATGGGACATGCAGGTTATCATCTCCTGGGAAAGTGGGCCTCTTTGTAGCTCTTTTTAGGGCAAAGGGACCCCACATCTGTGTGTATCACTGCAGAGCCCAGGTGAGGCACCACCTCCCACAATGCACTGCAACATTTGGTCCCCAAAGGTCCCCCTTTCTCATCAGGCTTCTCTGTCCCCAGAGAGCCGGACACCTAACATCCATGAAAGTGAATCACATGGAGCGAGTGACCATCAACCTCATCTCCAGTAGAGTAGAAATACACAGTTGACATGCTGTTTCATAGAATGAACCCACACTTGTAGTAGGGGTGGAGCCATTGACTAGCTTTCTGAGATCTCACCACACCCTCTTCATTCATTCAAAAATGTAACGGCCAACATGGGTGGAGTGCTGTGCTGGAGGAGGTACCAAGTTCCGATCCTCATAGTCCTTGCCATCACAGAGTTTTCAAGCTTTTGGGGAGTGGCACAAAGCCAAGTGACCATTGTACATACATTACCTACTAAGTACAATGGAGAGGTGCTATTTGAGGTGTGAGGGGAGAGAATGTTAACAGCGCCAATAGGACCAAGGATCGGGGTCTGTTTCAACTCTGACGTATTTAGGAAAATAATCTCAACTTTAAATCCTTAGCAAAATTAGAGAGTATCTTATTAAAAGGTTAATTTGGGCACATTTAGAAAGGGAAACAGTGGTCAAAAAGAACCATCATGGCTTCATCATACATAGGTAATTTCAGAATAACCTCATTTAAAAAAATAAATTGTATTCAACAAACATTTATTAAGCTCCTACTAAGTGACAGGTCTCCTGACAAGAATATTTTTGGACAAAGTTATTAAATTGATAGGTTGAGGGAATGATGCAGTTTGATTGTATTTTAGCAAAATATTTAACAAAGTCTATAATGCTATTCCCTTGGAAAACATAGTTAAGTTCTGTGCTAAACATAAAAAGCAACCACTATGAGTAGATTAAGAATTTGTTTAATGATTAGAGTAGTCATTAATGGTTTGGAGCCAGCTTGGAGAGAGGTTTCTTGTGCAGTGTCCCAGAAATATAGCCTTGTTTTATCTGTTTAATATTTTATCAATGACTTGAATGAAAGTATGCTTGACCAGCCTATCAAATATGTGGATGATATCAAGCTAGGAGTAATTTGGAACATATTGGATGACAGATTCAAGATCTTAAAAGATACTGACAAGCTGAAATGATGGGGTCTATGTAAAAAGATTAATTTTAGATAATTTATATTATCCTAACATTGATTAAAAATATCAACATCCCAAGTACAGAATTTTGAGTCATGACTGGAAAACAATTCAGCCAGAAAAAAAAAAATCTGATTCTTTTAGTGGACTGTGAATGGAACTGAATGTATATCAACAGCTTTAAAATGATAATGCAATATTAGCGTAGTATCCAGAAATAGGAAAATCATGGTAACGCTGCCATGCCCTCATCAAGATGCATCTGGAATAATGGGTTCAATTTTGGGCTCTGTAATTGAGCAAAGACATTGGCAAGCTTGAGGGTGTCCATTGGAGGGTAGCCAGCAAGGGATGAGTTCTGGAGGCCCTACCATATAAGGAATACAGTTAGCTCTTCCACATGGCAGAGGTTAGGGGCTCAGGGGTTAAGGGCACTGTACTCCCAAGATCTGGAAAATCTGTGTAAAATTTTTTGGTCCTCCCTTTGTACCAGAGAAGAGTCTGATTTTTTTTTTCTTTTTCTTTTATGGAGTGTTTACAACATCTTATTGTAAAATTTGGCTTAAGTATTTTTCTCTATCTTCTGCTGGCCTTTGTGTGTCATTTGCCACTTTCCAAAAATACCCAAATTTCCCATTTAATTTCTTCTACCAACCTGTAACATACCTAAACCACAATGGAGAAAGTTGCAATGTGGAAGGGATAACAATATTTGAAATTACCAGGCATGCTTATCCCAAAGGAAAGAAAATGTGGAAGGTGAAGGATGTTTCTTCAAGCATTTGAAGGGCTCTCCTTGGGAAAGAGTTCAACTTCTTCTTGGCCCTGTAGGGCAAAGCTCTGAGCAATGAGTCATTGGTTCAAAGAGGAAGGTTTGAAGGCAGTGTAAGGCAAAGCTTTTGAGGGGAAGTGTTGGCTTTCCTCTCAGTCTTGGAGTGAAAGGGGAATGTTGCCTGCTGGGAAGGTGAGAGAGGAGATGCCTGCTCAAGTATGAGTTAAGACGAGATGTAGCCTGAGGTTTACCTGTCCCCTGAGCCCAGAATTCTTTCATTGAGCAGAAGGAAGTGTGGTGCATTGGCACTGGGCTCGAATCCTGCTCTTACATTTACTACCCATGGGACTTGGGCACATCAAGTGAACTCCTTGGGTTTCACTGTCCTCACCCATAAAACGAGTAGGTTGGACTATGTGACCTTTAAAAGCCCTGGTAGCTCTAAATCAGCAGTTCTTAACCTAGAATCTGTGAACTTTTGATAGATAGATAGATAGATGATAGATAGATAGATGAAAGATAATTCTATTTTGCCTTAATTTCCTTTCCAATTTTGTGTGTTTTATTTTGTCCATTTAAAACCATTCCTCTGAACAGGGGCCCATTGGCTTCACCAGGCTGACTGCCCAAGGGGCCTGTGGCACCGACAAGCTTCAGAGCCTGCAGCCAAGGTAGGTGATTTCTGTTGGGTGAATCCAGGCCTAGAAGTGTCTCCTTCACAAAGCTTTCCTTCATTCCCCCTAGTCCTCTAATAATCATTGATTCATCTTCACCTTTTTCATACCACTTTCTCTCAAAGATTCTTCTGTCCTTTTCCCAGTCAACTTTGTCATGCGACATTTTGTGTTCAGGATGTAGCACTCCTTTCTACCATCAGTTGATGGGTTCCTGGAGGATGGGGATTTCTGTGCCTTTTTCCCAGTGGATCCCTTGTGCCTGCCAAAGGACCCATCATTTAATGAATATTTAATGGAATGAATTTTCATAGAGTTGGAACTCTTTGAGGACAAAAAGTGGTTCATTTGTATTGGTATCCTCTGTGCCTAGAGAGTGGCTGGCACACACAATGCTTAACATCCACTTGTTGATTGAATTGCATTTTAATATGATATTAATGACTGACATAGAGATCACTTTAAAGATTGCAAAATACTTGCCTGTGACAGGCATATTGGACCTCACAATAACCCTCAGTCAATCATTGAATGTTTATTAAGTTTCTACTATGTGCCTGACCTTGTACTAAGAGCTAGGCACGGAAAGCAAAGAATGATATACTCCTTACTGAAAGAAGCTTCCATCCTAACGGGGAAGGCATAGCATAAATGAGACCCATGGGGCATAAAGCATAAATAGGCAGGTGAAATCCAACACAACTCATATCAAAGAGCAGATTGACCCCACCTTCTTGCCTCCAAGGCCAAGGCTGCCTCCTGCCATGCCCCGTTGGCTTACTGTGTTGACTTGCAGTACCTGAAATCCTTCCCAAGCCATAGGATCCTAAAATAAGAGAGCTGGAGGGAAGCTCTATCCCAACCCCATCCCTGTAACATGAAGGAATTAAGAAAAGAAGGGACTGCCCCCAGGTTGGATGGGGAGTTAGGGAGGGTGGCACTCAGTGAGTGGCAGAGCCCAGTGCACACTGAACCGCTGTTTTCTGATGCCACAGTCAATGCTCTTCAATCTACACCATGCTGCATCTTCACCACAGGCCCTAGTACAGTGTCCTTCTTGCGAGGACAAGTGGCAAGCATCTACCATTGCCACCTCAGATAACCCTAATTGCTTCTTCCAGGAAGGCCTCCCCCCCCAAGGAGGTCTACACTCTGGGATAGGAAGCTGGCATTCCAGCTTCCTGAGCCTTTGGACTATTGCATCATATTTGTGAGCACAGGGGCATCTGAGTTTGGAGCATTTATAATGCAAATATTTTCCTTGGGAACTTTTGTCGAAAGGTCACAACCTGGAGAAGGACCACATGACTGGAGTGTGAGTTGGATCCAAGGAAGAGGCCTTGGACCAGTGCAAGAGTCAGTAAGCCTTGTGGATTCAGGGGTTCAGCACTTTGCCACCTCCACTGATAGGTACCATATACCCTTGGCAAAAAGGAAACTCCTATTTGACAAAAGAGGCAAATAAAGTAGGGAGAGAGGAGGAGGAGAAGGCCAGCAAATCAGCAAAGACTTCCTGAAGAGCTCTAGCTCCTCCAAAACAACTTCGAATGCTTTAGTGAAGAATGAGTCAGGAAAACATGGACCAGATTTTCTCCAAGTCACTCATGGGTTCAAAAACTACCAGAGAGCATAGCTGTCAAGCTGTATGCAAGCAGATTTTCCCCAATCACGTCTATTTGAAATGTGCCCTAGAGAGACCAGGGTGTGCCGATGTCTGATCCAAAGAACAATACAAAATAATTCTAATAAGAAATAATGAATGGATAAGAACCTCCCTATATGGATCTCCACTTACACCCTGGTTTATACATTCTTTCAGAGAAGGCACCAGTGTGTCCAGATCAGGGTCACTGGGACCCTGGTGCCTAACACAGTGCATTGTATTCAGGTAAAAATGGAATGCTTTTATGCTGTCTGTCCTCAGCTTAGGGAAATCTCAGTATAGGAATTTCTCCTCCCAATGGAGATGCCATCCAGTCAATGACGATAGACAAGTCCTGGGAAATTGTCTGAGTGGTTTGCCCAGAACGATCAACAGAAACATGTTTTAGAAATGGGATGTGAAGTCCAGTCTTGTGGAATCCAAACACAACACTCCACGCATTTCACCATGCTGCCTCCTACAACGAAAGCGTGTGCTTAACAAGGACCTAAGGATTGAATGTGAGCTTATTCTCAGGTGAGTCAGGTGGAGGTGAAAAGAAGACTTTATTAAAGCACTCAGCACAGTGCCTGGCAGCAGTAGGTGCTATGGAACCCTTATCCCCCCCTCTACCTGCAGCCAGAGGAGTGGAGATTCCATTTAATTCACTCGTCCTCAAATGTCATCACCATCTTCACGACTTCCTTAACCGTCCTTAGACAAGTTGTTTGACTAGAATATAAACTCCTTGAAAGCAGGGACTTTCTTGATTTTTGTGCTTGTATCCTCTGCAAATGTAAATACCTAATGGCGTTAATTTAATTCAATTCAATACAACAGTGATTAAGAACCTATCACGTGTTAGTTATTATGCTAAAGACTAGGTAGTTAAACGTAACAAAAAAATTGAAACCAGGTGCTGAGTTTACAAAATACACAACTAGGTGGCACAGAGGATGGAGTGCTGGGCCTGGAGTCAGGAAGACTCATCCTCCTGAGTTCAAATTTGGCCTCAGACACTTACTAGCCATGTGACCCGGGACAAGTCACTTAATTCTGTTTGCCTCAGCTTCTTCGTCTGTAAAATAAGCTGGAGAAGGAAATGGTTAGCCACTCCAGTATCTTTGCCAAGAAAACCCTAAACGGGGTCACAAAGAGTTGGACAGGACTGAATACAAAGAAACACAAAATGCAAAAAGACAATCCCTAGCCTCAAGAAGCTTATGATCTAAGATAACAGGGAAATGGTGTCCATGGAGGCAGTGTTTTGATCTGGGAAGTTGGGCATCTTAGTATAGTCAAAGGAAAGGTGATTTATGAGTCCTTTTCTTCAGTAGTTTGGTTAATTTCAAGACTTTTTTCATAACCGGGTCTGAAGATGGCTGGAATGCATGAGAAAAGAATCCAAGGGCATGAAGAGAATTCCCCAGTAGACCAGGGCTGACAGTACTCCCCTCCACCCCCGATCTCCAGGTTGGTGTGCTGTGCTGAGCTGTAGGTGGCCAAGGAGCCTCTGACTTATCCCAAGCTCCCCCATGAGACTTTCCCAACCTTCCCAAACCTACACTTAGGCTTGCAAGAGAGCAGAGAAAATCCAACGAGGTTTGGGTTTTGTCAGATGCCTAAAAAGCATTTTTTCCAAACATTTCAGGTTCAGAGAAACCCAAAACATGTTTTCCCAAGAACTGTTGCCCCTCAATTTCCAAACCCTGCGTATATAAAGGGAAATTTAAGCCATGTGCCCCTCACATCATTTATACAACTCATCACAATGTTGTTTGGTAAGAGCTATTATGGGATTTTTATGTAAATATGGTTTTTCATATAAACAGAAAGTCACATTGCACCAACCAAATCTGTTTTGACTTTCAAATTTCTGTATTCAGAAAAAAGTAATAAAATGAAATATACAAGCAATGAAGTAGTTCATAGAATTATACATTTAGAGATGAAAGGGAACTTCAAGGTCACCCATTCCAACATTTTTATGTTATAGTTGGGGAAACTGAGGACCAGAAAAGTTAAGTGAATTGCCCCAGATCCTACAACTAATAAGTGGGAGAGTCAAGATTTGAACCCAAGTCTTCTGACTTCTAACATAGCATTCTTTCCATCATACCAGAGTGTATCCCAAACCTACCAGCTTTGTTGTTGTTTTGTTAAAACTTCTAGAGGTTATCTCCCACATCAACCTCATTGTGGCAGTAGTTTTGTTTTGGGGCTGTAGCTTTAATTCTCTTTGGGATCTTTTGTTAACTGTTCCACATGTGGGTGTGGTGCCTCGTAGCCTGAGCTACTCACTGAAAAGGTGTCAAGGAGAAGCTCCCAATGCAATGCATCCCAGGAACATAGAGCAAGTGACTTGGGGAGAGCTGAATGACTGCATACAGCAGAAAGCAGCAAGGTGACTGTGGGATCAACCAGCAGAGAAGCCATCAGAAAGAAGGCAAAAGAAAGCAGAGAGCTAATGCTTAGCAGAGACGATGCAAAGCTTATGAGAAGCAGAGTGATGACATCACAAAAGGGCACGGACAGCTATTCAGCATGAGGAGATGAAATGTGTCATTTTCTCTTGTACTTTATCTACTTTAACCACACATGTGACTGCCTCATGTGTGCCCAGCCGAAACTGACACTTGCCATGCATGGTGCAGACATAACTTCAATTTCTACACTTAAAATACTTCAGAATGGGCAGAGGCTAGAAAGACCATCTTGTCCAATTCTCTTTTTACAGATCAATAAAATCAGGCCTAGGGAGGGCCAATGACTTGGCCAAAGCCATACACCGTGCTAATGACCTAGCTAGGATTAGAACCCAGGTGTCTTCATTCCTAATCCAGAATGATCATTAAGATTCCCTTCATGTTATTCTGTCTATGCACTTCAGTTAGGAAACCAATCTAGTCAACTTAATTTTATTAAGGTATGAGAGTTTCCACAGATGTTACTCCCCAAAGTGGTTTGTGTTAACTAAATGAATCTCTAATGGGTGGGATTTTAGGTGCTCTAGAAGAGACTATTTGAAGCTGGGGATATGGGGTAGGGAAGAATGGAACTCTAGATCATATTATATAGCCACTCAGCATACTTCTAGAATGTAAACTCCTTGTGAGCAGGGATTATTTAATTTTTGTCTTTGTACCTCACTGTTTGGCACATAATAGGTGCTCAACCAATTCTTTTCAGCTGCTTAATAATTATAAAGTCAGCCATCAGAAGGTATATGGAAAAGAAAGGTTTATATACCATTCCTTTTGAAACTACAAGAAGTCTAAGTGGCCTACCCATTCCCAGTGACTAACAAGTAAAGTTCATACCCCACATCTTGGCATTGAAGGCCATCCTAACTCTTCAGACTTGTCTTGTCTAATTCTCTTTTGATTGCTAGAAGCTACACATCATTCCAATAAGCTGTTTTTTCCTGGAACAAATATTTTCCTTCTTCATCCCTTTAAATGTTCCATTTTCTGTATTTGAAATCCCTTTGGTAGGTCCACTAAACAGCTGCCTACTGCACTCATTTCTCCTTTATGTCCTACAGGTGAACCTTGAAATGCTTGGCTTGGTTGTGTGGAGACAATATGAATGACAGTCCTCTTTCTGAAACAATACTCCATTTATGGTCAGTGACCATGCAATAATAAAGGCTTCCTATTGAAAGTGACATCTAAACTATACCTTGAAAGGTGGGAAAATTTGGATAGCTTGAGAGTATGGGTTAGGATTTTAAAGACCCAAGAAGGAGACAGCAACATGGGCCAAGGCACAGAGAAGATATGACCAGGACACTGTTAGGGGGCTCAAATATATGGAGCAGGTCTATGCTGAGCAAGTATTAATCATGAAATGGAATATATTGGTGGGGCTGGAATGTAAAGGTCTTGAAGGCTGTGGAAAGCAGGACAGGGGCTGGGCTTGATTGAGTACATCACAGAACATCACTAGAGGTTATGAAACGGGGATCAACATGCCTGAAATTATTTTTTCAGAAGGGTAATCTGACAGAATTGTCAGAAATGGATTGTAGGGGGTGGATTTGAGGTACTATGGCATGCCATGGCTAGAGAGCCTGGAAAAAAGCAGCAGCAGCAGCAGAGAAGAAGAAGAAGAAGAAGAAGAAGAAGAAGAAGAAGAAGAGGAAGAAGAAGAGGAGGAGGAAGAAGAAGAAGAAGAAGAAGAAGAGGAGGAAGAAGAGGAGGAAGAAGAGGAAGAAGAAGAAGAGAGAAGAAGAAGAAGAAGAAGAAGAAGAAGAAGAAGAAGAAGAAGAAGAAGAAGAAGAAGAAGAAGGCCTGTGTGACAAATTTTGAGGAAGCCTGGATGGCCAGGTCATCAGTAAAGGTCATTTCATTCCTAGCTCTACTCTCTAGATCTGCTCCCTCTCCCCACCAGCTGCCATATCTATCTCCTTTCTCTGTAAGAATGTAAACTCCTTGAAGGCAATAACTCTTGTTTTCTTCAGTGCCTGAAACATAGTAAGTGCCTACTAAAAGTTCAATCTACTATCTATTTGTCCCCCCTCTCTATCATCTATCCATTCTCTCTCTCTCTCTCTCTCTCTCTCTCTCCCCCTCCCTTCCTCCCTCCCTCTCCCTTCCATCTAGCATGTGTGAGCAAGAACTGAGGAGACTAATCACAGACAAAGGAAGGCTAATTACTTGACCTAAGAGATTTATTTGGTTTCTTGAGTTAAAGGTGTATTCTATTGCTATTGAGATCTTCACTAGAATATATCTAGACTCTGATGTTAATTCTAGGAGTAAAACAGACATTGATTAGTTGGAGAGCATCAGAGAAAAGGTACCCAGCATGGTGAAGGCCCTCTAGTTCATTGCAGAAGAGGAAGCCTGGCAAAGAAAATCCCAGGGGGAGATGTATCAGCCTAGCATGTGAATGGCAGTCATGAGGAAGAGGATAGAATATTTGGCTCCAGAGGACAGGCTTAGGAACAATAGGTAAGTGAAGTCACAATGGGTTGAATGTAAGGGAAAGGCCTAAATATTGGAGTTATCCCAAAGTGGAATGAGCTCACTTCACAGCACCACACCCCACCCCCATCACTCCATCTGAGACCTGCCTGCAGCAATAAGGCTGCTTTTCAGGTGTGCTGTACTAGTATTCCTTTTTGGATATGTCTTTGACTAGATGACCAGGATGGTCCTTGGCAACTCTGACATTCTGGGAAGACTTCAACCAGTTCTACTGTATTGTGAAGGGTTCCCCTGATGCAGTGTTTCCATCATCCACTTGAGCCTCATTTTGGAGTGATTCATTATGCACTAGAGTTCTTTCATCCTCCAAGCACCTTCCAACAAGCTGCTGGAGGCCCAGCAAGGAACAAATCCAGTATTAATGACATCCTTGGGGATAGAAATCTCTGGCATCATCCAAGGTGGCCCACACAGAACTCACTTTATGCTTAGTCTACGGAAAAAATAACATAAAATTCTGTACACATCTCGAAGAGTCCGGGATAATCCTGGGAGCACTATAGAAGTCCCCTCAACATATGTAGAGTCCCTAACTCAGAAGTGATGAAGCCTCAACAAATTTAAAAGCCTCTGTTCCTCCCATTGGAACATCAATGTGTTCCTATAATCATTTTGATAAAATAAGAAATATCATGTCTTTGTCCTTTGGAAAACAACAACAATGACAATAACAAGGCGTTGCCATCCCCACAGTATCTTCACTTCTTCTCCTGCCCTTTCCAGCTTGAGAAAAGGGGGCAAAGTGTAAGAACACATAAAGGAAATGCACACGGAAATGAAAGGAAGCTGCTTATTTTGCTGCTCTGTCAATGAAATCCCTTTTCTCATGGATAGTCCTAATGGTACCATTCCTCTTTGAGAAGCAATGTACCATCAGGCCTTCTGTTTTCATGCTTATATGGGCTCCTTTAAGAAGGTTTTGTCACTCTGAGCTGGATAGGATCCCAGTGTATCTTGTTCCTCCGGCACCAATTTGTGGTTGAAATCATTGAGATTAAAACCTCATGAGATCCTCACGGAGCATGTTCCAAGGGGCCAAGAAATCAAACTGTCCCTAAAATGTAAACAATGGGCAAACCCTTTGGTGGAAACGTCTCATGGCGGCTGGGGGTGTGCACACAGGGCCAGGGATTTGGAAAGTAAGTGAGACATTATAGGGAAGAATCTAAAGGCTGCTTTAGACACGTCCCCCTAAGCCTCCCTTTCAGAGCCCCATTGTGGTTCTGTTACTACGTTCTGGTGCTGTGCTATCTTCAGGATCACTTCATATGATCACTGATTGAAGGAGTCAGAAAAGACATCAGTGACCAGTAAGTCCCACAAACCAACTTAAAGAAATCACCTGACCAGTGGTTGTTCAGCCTCTGCTCGAAGACCACCCAAGAGAAGGAACCCACCACTTCTACCAGTAATACACTCCACTGTGCTCATAGGATCATAGAGGCACTGCTAGAAGGGATTTGGGAGCCATCTGCTTTAATACTCTCATTTTACAGATAAAGAAACTGAGGACAGAGAGGTCAAGGGTTTTGCCTAAGGTTATGTAGGTTGTAAGCAGCAGAGCTGAAAGTGTAATACAGGTTCTGTGACTCCAAACCCAGCATTAGTCAGGCAATAAACAGTTATTAAGTGCCTACTATGTGCCAGGCACTCTGCTAAGTGTCCTTCAATTATTCAGCATTATTCGGTCAAGCACACACACACATATGTGTGTATATGTGTATATCTCTAGTCTGCTTTCTATAACCAACATAAGAATCTATCTTGATATTCAAATCTCTTGAAAACAGTGGAAATGAAATGTCAGTATAATCTACCATGGAATCAAAGAGCCTAAGCTGCTTCCAACACAGACTAGCTGAGATAAGTGCCCAGGATAAAGAGGAAAACCTCCATGGACTGGAGCCAGGATTTCTGGCTTTCCATACTTATCCTTCCCATGAGCTGTTTCTCCCACTGATCTAGGCAACAGAAGGAATCTGGGGCCATATGAGGCAGCATCACTTTTCAACGGGAAGATGACTTAAGAGTTGACTGAAACAGCCCCTCACCATTTGAACTCATGGGGAATTCTGTGGTAGAGATGGAAGGTTGTAACAACTGGGCAGACATGCCCTAAAAGCCAGCCGCAAAGAGGTAACAAGAATGACCCTCCATTCCTTGTTCACTCTGCCAACTAGTACATGGTGGAGGAGAATGTAAGGAGCGTCGCTAGCATGGTAGCATTGATGCTGAGGCCACAGCCAACTGACATCAGCCCCAACTAACATCACTGACAAGATGATTTCTGCCCTGATACTTTTGTTGGGTGAAATTGCCTCTTTGGTCGTGGTATAGTAGCAATCCCTCAAAGGCACCAGCTTGGACTGGAACAAGTCCTTCATCATTCTGGAGGATGGGGAATACTTGGACCATTGAAAAGAAGCAGATGGTGGTATACAGGATATGGCTTGTGGTTGACTGAGGACAATCAGTCAAGTCCTTTGGGGCTTAGATCAAAGTTTATGCCAGTTCAGAATGTGATACTGCAGCAGCAGGCAAGCCTAGAATCATCTAGTGGGGAGTGGGGAAAGAGTCACTTTCTCTCACCCCCTCCTGAGTACAGGATGTTCTTGTGTGTTTCAAAAGGATAGGAGGTTTAAACTTCCTTTCAGGGTGCATAGAAATGTCCCAAGAAGAGCAGTAGATGATGGCAGTGTCTGTGTCTAGGCTGAGGACAACAAATGTACCCCATGGATAGGCATGTACAAGACGCTACAAGACCACTGACCTTCGGAAGGGTAGCATAGATATATTCACACTGAAGAAGGATTTCATGGATTATCTCCAACGTTAAAAAAGGACTTCCAGAAGCCAGGAGCTATGAGTTACCCCGTTATGACAGAAGCTCTCTAAGGTTGACCCTATATCCATGGTGACTTTGCATGTGCAACAACGAGAGAGTATGCCCTAAACATTTTGAGGGGATGAGTTTGTACCAATTGTCCTTATCACAACATACTAATAAATATCTCTTTATAAAACTTAATTGGGTCTGCCTGGCTGATAATGGAGAAGGATCATACTGGATAGGGGCTCATGAGAGAAAGTAATGGCAATCTTAACCCATTAGAGTTACTTTTAGAATCCTGAGGGGAAAACTAGTCAACTGAACTCTAGGGACTCAGCCTGCTGGTTCAAATTCAAGTGAGGTATTGGGAGACTAAGCCCAGATTGTGTGCTATACTAAAGTTAAAAAAAAAAAAACTCCATCTTTCTCCCTCCTAGTGGTCAGTGAGCAGACCCCTAGAGGCTCAAGTCCTATTCACTTTTAAAGGCCCTGCCAAACTTCTTTAATATTTTAGCCTTATTTAAGAAACTTGATATTTAAAAAGTTGTCAAAGGTTTTCTGAGGAGTAGGCAGACATCAATGTGAAATTATCTTAGATAAGTGTAGATTCTTCTGCACATTGTAGAAAGATAATTCTAGGAAGAACCTTAGGAAGGTGGGCTGATCCCTCTCCTGTCACATGGAAATTTAGACAGCTGGGATCTAGATATTTTTGGAAAAATTTCTAGGAAGGGATATTCCGTGGCTTGCCTTGGCAATCCATTTTAGTGTGGAATCACTCACTGAGAGAGTACTCACATCAAGACTTCCTCATCCCTCAGTCACTTCCAGTTTGTTCTGTCCACATTAGAAGTGGAGGACAGGCCAATATCTTTGTTATTGAATAACTACTTGGCTTCTTTCCTTCCTGGACAGTGTCCATTTTGTTTTAACATTGGATGAATGAATCAGGATTAAGTTACTCTCTTTGATACTGTTCCTTGACTGATCTAATTGGTACTCTGGCTAAGTGGGTGTCTACTTCCCTACATGATTCAGGAGAATGTGTTGGGCAGCCTTGCTGAAAAAGAAAGGGAGAGCCACTCTGGCTTTGCCAGGGAGTTCATATATTCCCTCTAGTGTTGCCTTACTGGGATTCCCGACCACCCTGGGAAGGGCAGCGTTGTAGGTGAGGTGAGGCCTAGGGCCCAGCAGGTGGCCTTCCTGTGAAGGCAGGGGCTGGGCTTTCACCCGAGCTGTTGTAGAACTCCTTGTCAGCTCCTCTCTATACAAGACCAAGAGCACACAGGTTAACTCGAGTTACTCTCCCAGATGCTAGAGAGGCTCATGCCCAGGTTAAATGGATAAACTGAGGAGTCTGGGCAGAAAGCCAAGAAAAATAATAAAGAAAACCTTGGCTTCATGCCCAGGGAATGAGCTCAGGGTCCTATCTGGAGGCAGATAGCTTAAAGTGCTAAAGAGGGTCTGCAAAGGAAGATGGTCACTGGTCCATTTTTACTTCTTGCTAATCAGGCTGCTTCCCTTCCCCCATGTTGTTGGCTTTTCACAGATCCAGTGAATCACATCTGCTGGGCAAAGGGAGAAAGGCAGCCAGTCTGCTCCAGGTATCTGACTCCTCTGGGCTGGTTTGGGGTGGGGGGGAGGCCAGGGCTTGAGTAAAGCCAATCTCTGATTGCTTCTGTGTCAAGCACTTTGGACCCTGCAGCTTCTCCTTGCATGTCGTTCCTGGCTGATTCAGGGTAGACAGAGGTGGTTCTGTAGTTGAATGCCTAAACAAGCCACAGTCTGGGCCGGAAGTAAACATTTTCTCCAAATTAAACTTTGCAGGACACTGAGAACATCAGAGTATGACCCAAGATGCCAAAGAGTATCTGGCTGAGGACATCAAGTCCGCAGCCGTCACTCCTGTCACACATGCCTTGGAATCAAGCCTTTTTTTTCTTCTCTTCTCTTTTCTTTTTTTAAAGTTTGCTGCTCTTCAAATAAACTCTGCAGGTACAAGTTCCAAATATGTTGGATCTCTACTGGAAAGCCTTAGGAATGACTATGAATGATTATTTTCTCCTCATCAGCTTGGAAAATAAATAGAGCTAGCTGTCTAAGAGAAAGGTTTGGACAGTCAGTCTTTTGGAATGGTTGTAGTGTTCATGTCAGGGCAGGAGGAGCCATGATTCACTATTCTCTTATAGGATGTCTAATCAAAGCTGTTCCCTGTACTTATTTCACTTCCTACCTCCACCCCTTTGCTCAGGCAGTGTCCCATTTTCAGGATTCACTTTCTTCTCACCTTGAGCACTACTAGGCTGGACTTGTAGGTTCAGTTCAGGATTTCCCTTCTCTTGGGCATCTTTCCTGATCTTCTAAGTTGAAAATGGCCTACCCACCCCTACAATTTATTCTGCACTTCCTATTAAGTTTTCTGTGTCCTTTGACCCAAGGAGAATGGAAGCTCTTTGAGGGCAAGGACTGTTTTCTTTTTCCCTTTTGTCTCTCCAGGACCCAGTGCTTCCTATATATTTGTAGGAGTGATTGAAAATTCAAAATGTCCAGATGAAGGAAAGCAGTGGGAAAACTTACATCAACTCAGTTCTCCAGGCTGCTGCCATCTCCTCTGTTCACAGGACTCTGAACAAGGCCCTGCCTTGCCGACATAGTAGATCCTTCTTAATGGAGGGTGAGTTAAGCTTTGAGCTGGACCTTCACTGCAGCAGGAGGTGTCGGGAAGGTGTAGTTTCTGAGGACTACAGGCTCACAGATGGAGGGTTGGAAGGCATCTTAGAAATGATTCCTACTCTAATCCCCTCATTTTATGAATGGGGAAACTGAGGCCCAAGGAAGTGAAAATATTTGCATAAAGTTATACAGGGAGTATCAAAGGGGGAATTTAGACCTGGATTCTTTGGTTTCAGAGCCAGAGCTGGACAATGATGCCTCCCAAAGACTCAGAAAAAAGATAGCTCTAGTCCAGGCTTTGTTAAATTCTCTGATTCACTCTTTCCTAAAAAGCCTAAGAACAGGAGCCAAAATGATCCCATCTACACACACACACACACACACACACACACACACACACATACACATACACGATTGATCAAGTCCAGGAAATGGACACTATTGCTACCAATAGATTCAAGATTCAGAGCTTAGCTAGCAATTTGAGAATAAAACTTTCAGAAACAGTTCATTCATCTTGTGTTAACTTGAAAAGGAAGCAAATCTATGTGTGGAGAGAGAAAGACAGAGACACAGAGAGAGAGACAGAGAGAACAGAGGAAGAGAGGGAAAGAGAGAGAGAGAGAATGAGGCAGCTGTCAAGGGCTTTCTGTATTATTCAGAATACTGCTTGTTCTCCCCACTGCCATTTGCAATTTCTCTAAGTAAAGGAAAATCACAGGAAGAAATGCTTGGAATGAAGAAAATCAAGTAACTGGTGTTCAAATGCAAGACTTCAGAAGATATGGAGGGTTTGACAAAAGTAGGCCAAGTAAGCCTTTGCACATATGTGTTCTTTATTGATTCAGAACCTCCAACTGGGCAAGGAGTTGACTCCATAACTCATCTCCTGTACCTATTGCAATGATCTATCCATTTCCTTTTTTTTTTTTGGTGGGGGGGTAGCTAGTTGGCACAGTGGATAGAGTTATGGGCCGGCAGTCAGGAAGACTCATCTTCCTGAGTTCAAATCTGTCTTCAGACACTTATTAGCTATGTGATCCTGGGCAAGACTCTCAACTCTGTTTGCCTCAGTTTCCTCATTTGTAAAATGAGCTAGAGAAGGAAATTGGAAACCACTCCAGTATCTCTGCCAAGAAAACCCCAAATGGGGTCATGTGAGTTAGACATGACTGAAATACTGCTACAATATCCATTTCCTTCTACCCCTCTGGAGGGCTTTTGTCCCATGGCCATGTCCAGCTTATTGTGTTTGCATTATTTCTGTTCTTTTGGAAATAGATTTTGATCTCCTGGGGACATTAAATCTTAGGCTTTTGAGGACAGGCCCTTGACTTTTCTTTCCTTCATCCCTTTGCCCAGCCCATGGTATAGTGCTCTGAACTCAAAGTCTGATCAAACTGTCCTGCTCACTATTCCTTGGATTAGCCTACCATCTACCATATGCAGGCCTTTGTAATGGCTGTCATACATATCTTCGATGCATTCTGTTTTCCAAGGAAGTTTTGGTTTCCTTCAAGGCTCATTTCATGGGCCACCCTCCATCAGGAAGCCTTTCCTGATCCTTCCAGTTGATCTATTTATGTCATTGTACCTTTGAGTAAAATATAAGTTTCCTGAGGGGAGAAACTCTTTCCACTTGTCTTTGTATCCCTACCACAGGCCTTTAGACACAGTAGGTGCTTAATAAATACTGATTGGTTTGGATGACTCTCTTAGGACCAAAAACTCATTCTCAGAGCCTCAAGTTAATTAATGTACACCCCCTCCCCCAAAACATGTCACAGTGCCACTGGCCAATCCTATCACTACAAGCCTCTGGAAACTGAGGAATGGACTCAATCTTTTCTCCCCCTCAAGAGAATAAGTTGCCATTGAAATCCCCCTTCTGTGTTCTTTTCTATGTTGTCATGTATCTTTCTTCTCTTCTCCCCCTTCCCCTGCCCTGCCCCAGGCCAAATTCAGATCTTACTTTTTTTACAAGCTGGTCAATAACAAAGGTTATTAGTAAACAGTAGTACTACCTTTTCATATTTCTAAATGAAGCCCCTTTATGGAAAGAGTTGGATTTCCCAGCTTCTAAAGATGTTTAAAACTGTCTGCCCTAGAATTGTGTGGCAGAACTTGGTGGTGGTAAGGGAGTGGCTCAGTGCACTAATTCTCTCCTGACATTTATAGTCTTGTAATCAGCACTATTCATAGGAACAGGTTTATTGAAAACATGAAGAAGAACAGTGATTAATGAAGCCTTCAAGGGTGCCTTCTGTTCTGTGGAGAAATCCAGTAAATCTGGATGGTATTGGGGTGGTACAGCTGGAATTTCGGGGAAACCCTAAATCCCAGCCCTGGCTCTCTGAGACTGCTTTCCCAGCTGATAATGTACAAGAGATATTGTTTCTCTGGGGTCACTGCCTATTGTTTCAGCCCCCTCCTACCCTCCCTTCCTGGGATCACTCTGTAATTGATCTGAGGTGGCAAACTTTCAGGAATGCCCCCCTTAAGGATTCTTACAAATTGTGTAAGCTTGTATCTCCCTTTTGTTCTTAGAGACAAAGACCCAGAACTGGGAATGTTTCCCCTCAGACAAAAGCAAATCACAAAATGAGCTACAAGGTTGGGAGAAGAGAGATTCGCTATCATTCAGGAACCAAAATGGTGGCTGGGACTGAAGAAAGGGTGGGCTGCCCTTCAGCAGTATCCAAGGACTAGGTTCATGAAAGGCCCTCTCTACCAAGTGAGATATGGGCAGACAACTGAGGAGAGGAGTCCTCATTCCAGGCCTATCCTGGGCAATAAAGGACCTTTGGCCACCCTCTTTCTGTAGGGACAATGAGATTTTAATGAGTTGGCTTCTTTACCCTTTTCTCCACAGAAGAGCCTGTGTCCTGGATGGAAGAGACTTGGCCAACCTGTGAGTTCAGCATTTCAATGAAAAAAAAAATTAGGAAAGACAGGAATGGGATTTTTCTTAAACAAGACACATCTGAATTACAGAATAATGTTATGCAAATACAGTGCTAAAGTCTGCAGTCCCCAGAGATTGCTTTCTAGGCCAACAAACATCAAACCTAAACTTTTCAGATGGTTTCTCTCCAAGTACTGAGCTCAGAACAACCTGACTAGTATCCCAATGAAAAGAATAGCAACATAATATGGAAATACCATTCTGTTACGTTCCCCCATGCAGAGCTCTCACACACACAAAACTACTATTTATTGAATTACCTTCTTTAATATAGTATCCAGTGTGGTATGTTTGAAAAACAGAACAGAAGGACTCTTCACAAGGAGAAAAAAGAAGTTAATTCTATTCTGTTTTCCATTACTCCCTGATGTGAGTTTTGGGGCAGACACTTAAACTCTCTACTACTATTAGTAAGTACTACTGCTGCTGCTGCTACTGCTACTACTACTACTACTACTACTACTACTACTACTACTGGTGATGATGATGATGATGATGATGATGATCTCCTGTCCCATATCCCCTCAAAAGATTTTGGAATGATCAAATGAGGCAACATCACATAAGGGATAGAGAGCTTCCAAAACTCTCAAACTACTTCAATTTGTATGAAGGGGAAGGAAATGAACACTTACAAAGCACCTATTATGTGCCAGGCACTAGGCTGAGAATTAGATATGATAATAATTAAGAACTAAAAATGGTTTCTGATCATGAGTAAGAAGAGAGTTAAATCGAGGGAGTTAGAGGAGAAAGAATAGATGCAATCTTAGTATGGGCACCCATGATACTTTGGTACAGCCTGGTTGGGATATATTTATTACTTGATATATGTATTGGTTGAAAAAAAGGTTTTGGTAGTCCTTTGCTGGGGAAAGACTCACTAAGTATAGTATTCTACCAATGCATGATGGAAAAAGTAACAGGTGCTGCTGAAGACAGAATCCTAGTGAAATAGTATAGCTGAAGTCCAAAATGAAAGATAAAGCAGAAAATACTACAGATCTCCTCAGAAGAGGGGAGGCTTACAAACCACAGCCTACTCTTTAATCCCCAAAGAATGGTGGAGATACTTGAAATAGTTGACATATGGACTTATGCTCCTTTCTTGAAAGGGAGTCTTACTAATCACAGCAACCTTGTTAGATGTTGGACAAAGTACTAGATAGTCTGGATGGCAGTGGAGTAGTTGAAGACTAGCTAAAAAAGAGAAGATATTTTGAAGGGAGTAACTTGTAGATGTGATGACTTTAGTGGAATAATAGAGAAATAACTGCTAATGATCAAGTAGGGGTGTGATGCCTGTCTGGGAGCAGGCTCAGGAGACAACACCATAATCACATCACCAGAAAACATTAATAGGCCTTTATCACTGGAGGTGTGAGTTACTACAGTCATGATCCATGACCACATATGGCCTTTACATGTAGATTCGCTGGATATGTGTTCCCCATGTATACATGACCTCTATGAATGTTCACTTTCCCCACTAAGGTTGTGTGCATTTGTGAGACAATAATTCTCAGGACTATGTAGAAACTATACTGTTGTTAGTTCTAGTACTTTGCCCTTCCATTAAATTCCTTTGCTGTGTCCATTGGTTTTCGGAATAGACAGATAGTGTCAGATGTAAGAGATATTGTAAAGATAGAATGACAAGATTTAGCACCTGGATGTGTAGGGTGAAAGAGAATGATGATTTGAGGATAAGGCAGAGGTTATGAACCTAACAGTCTGGAAGGATGATGGTGCCTTCAGTGCAAGAGAGAGAACTTTTGAAAAGTCTTAAGAGCCTACTGTGTGTCAGGCATTGATAATAAGTTAATCTTGGAACATGTTGAGTTTAATCTGTCTCTGGAGCATCCAGTTTGGAAGGTCTATTTGAAAGCAATTGGTGACAGGGTCAAAAGAGAGAATAGAATAAATGGGGATCAGGGTAAGTTTAAGGGAAATATACTTAGTTTTTCACAACATGACTGCTATGGAAGTTATGTGTGACTACACATGTATAACCTGTATCAAGTTGCTTGCCTTCTCAATGAGGGTGGGTGGGAAGGAAGAAGGAAGAAAAATTTGGAACCCAAAGTTTTAAAAACAAAAGTTTAAAAAAAATGTTTTCACATGCAACTGGGAAATAAGATATACAAGGGATGGGGTATAGTAATCTATCCTGCCCTACAGGAAAATTGAAGGGGAAGGGGATAAGAGAAGGGGGAAGAGATAGAAGGGAGGACACATTAGGAGAAGGTGTATTCAGAATGCATGCCTTCTTGGTATGGGAAGGGACAAGATGGGGAGAAAATTGGGAACTCAAAATCTTGTGGAAGTGAATGTTGAAAACTAAAAATAAATAAATTAATTCATTAAAAAAGTGATAAACACCAAAAAAAACAAACAAACCAAGAAAGAAAGGCAACTGATAATGGAAGACTGAAGCTCAGGGAAAAAATATGTATGCATGTGTGTGTACATGTATTATGTGTGCATATATGTATACATGCATACATGTATGTGTATATGTATATACATGCTTATAGGTGTAGATCCATGGGTATGTGTGCATATATGGTTATATTTCCAGGGAATGCTAGAGAACATAAATGCACATATATGGTTGTGTGCATATGTAGTAAACATTACATATACATATCTATATGGGCAATACTGCAGGAGTGTGCAGATAAATAGATATATACACAAATACAAACATACGCACATACATACATACGTACTCATGCAATGAGTCATCTACAGAGAGATAAACCAATGGGAATTGAGAAGGTTTCGGAGAGAGCGTAGAGGAAAAATCTTTTCATCAATGACTTGGATAGAGGTAGATAGGCGGCTTGTAAAATCTGCAGATGAAAAAAAAAACGTGGGAGTCATGTCCAACACAATGAATGATAGTAAGAATCAGTAACAAACTTTTCAATAAGTAAACATGTCTTAAGAGCCTACTGTGTGTCAGGCATTGTGCTAAGCAGTAGAGATACCAAAAATGGCCAAAGAGAGCCCCTGAATACCAAAGGAAGCAAAAAAGCAGGAGTCCAGGAGAAGGGAAGATACTGGGTATGGTGGGGAATAGAGTTTTATTCTCATCTGTTTAATTTATTTTAAACTGTCCCCAAATACCCAGGGTTTTTCATCAGCTAGAATATTTTAACCAATGACAGTCTTGCTGGGCTCTTGTCCTGAAGTTGCTGCTTGGGATAGCAAGGCATGAACTGCATGGCATAGCCTGTTCTTGATGAAACTGCTATGCCTTTTAAAACCATTGCTTTTCTTCCTAGATCTATGCCAACTAGGTGTCTGGATGATTAGAACAGAGTTTTTAGTCAGAAAGATCTAAGTTCAATTAAATCTGCCCTCAGGCACTTACTAGGTGTGACCCTGGCAAGTCCTTAATCTCTTTTTGCCTCAGTCTCTTTATTTGTAAAATGGGTGTAACAATAGTACCTACTTGCTAGGTTTGTTATTCAGATCAAATGAGATAACATTTATAAATCACTTATCAGGTGCCTGGCATATTCATTCATTTAATCAACATTTAAGTATTCACCCTGAAGGAAGCCCGGTGCTAAGCTCTGGAGTTACAAAAAGGGGCAAAAAAAGATGCCTGCCCTCAAGGAGCTTACAATCAAATGGGAGAGAAAACATGGAAAGAAATATATACACAACAGGTTGTGTAGAGGACAAATAGGAGATAATTGACCAAGGGAAGGCTCCAGGACTCAGCGAGATTGGCTACCTGTAGAAGGTGGGATTTTGGCTGTACTTTAAGGAAGCCAGGGAGGTCAGGAGTCAAAGGGGATGGGGAATTCTTGGCATAAGGGACACCAGGGAGAATGCTCAGAGCTGAGAGATGGAGGGGCTTGTTTGTGGAACTGCCAGAAGGCCAGGGTCACTGAACTTAAGAGCACGCTGAAGGCAATAAGGTCTAAGAAAAGTTCAAGGTAGGAGGAGCAGGTTATGAAGGGCTATGAAGGTCATACTGATTTCATATTTGATCATGGGGTCAATAGGGAGCTCTGAAGTTTATTGAGTAGCTGTGCATGTGTTCATGTTTGTATGTGCACATGTGTGTGTGTGGTGTGTGGTGATCAGACCTGCATTTTGTGCACATCACTTTAGCTGCTGAATGGAGAATGGATTAGGTTGGGGAGAGACTTAAGGCATGTACTCTTCTCTGTTGTCATGGCGTCTTTCTGGTTTTCCAAGATCTTTCAAGTATCACCATCAATGACTTCCCCATCATTATCTTCCAGTTGTAGTCCAACTGGGTCATGTGACTTGAATTCTTAACAGGCAGCCAGGTGCTCTCTTGCTAGTGCCTTGGTTATCAGCTGCTGCTTAATCCTTTTCGTCCTATCATTTTCAGTGGCAAGGCCATTCTCCTTAGCAGAGGGAAAAAAGAAACAAAACAATCTATAGATGGAGGGGAAAATATGGGCATTTTCTGCTCCCATTGCAGTGCACATTTCCACAATAACTCACCTACATTTTTCTCTCTGTCCCCAAATAAAATAGCTGAGGTGGAGCCTTTGAGGTCTTTTCATTGTCTCCCTCTTGGTGTCATGGGATTTGATCTTCATTCCTCTGACCTGGCACCTCCCCCAATCCTGATGTGCCAGCTGTCTCATGCCAACAAACATAATGCTATCTGAAAGAGGGGATTTAAATTCAAGGGATATAAAAAAGCAGCAACCTATCTTACTTTAAAAAGTATCCATTGCTAGGCACAGCAAAAGAGAGAGACTGGATCATGTGTGCCCAACCTGAAATAGTTTTTTGGGGGGAACTGCAAGGATCTGGTTACTTACCAAGGAGAGAAGTCAGAGGTAGATAATAGGTGTTCTCTTCTCAGTAGATTTCTATCTTCAGGAATGGGGAGGGTCAATGGACCTGGGTATCTTCCTCTCAGGATGCTGAAAAATGGTTGTAGTTGGGGCCAGGAGCTGCAGTAGCCAGAGAAACAATTATTTAAACCCCCTGATCCCAATGACCAAAGACAGCACAGCCACAGACAAACGAGGTGAAATCCCTCAAACCATGAAGCCTTTTATAATGAAGGCCTCTGACGGCTTTGGTGAATTTCTCTGTAGTGATCACAATAGCTCTAGCTCCCAATTAGGCTAGGAAATTAACTTTGAGAGCCCTCCATTTAGAAGCTGGCTTACCTGAGATGGATCACGTTTTCCCTCATTGTTAGCCTTCCTCTTTGCTTCTCTTCCTTGTTTGGATTGCTGCCTTTTCACTGCTGATTTTCTTCACCTTCTTTTGTTCTCTTTAGATTTCAAACATTTTACTTTATCATGACTCCAGGTCTTAGAATGTTAAATCATGGGAAAATGCTATTTTAAAAAAATATTTTAATAATCAACAAGAAAAAATTTCATAGAAGAAGAGGATTGCCTAAGACACTGTGAAGTTCGCTCTCTCCCATCCAGTATGTTTGGTTTTGAAGAAATACCAAAGATGTAATTTCCAGAGCCAGCCCATTGATGAAGTGGCTGGAAGGTCCCTTTGCAAGCATGTTCCAGAGGATGCAAAATAATTTGGGGAGGGAGAAAAATGCTCCCCCCTCCCTGGAGGCTTGGTTTCACTCCCTTCCCCCTCTCCTGCCAGGCAAGATACCTGGGCTCTTCTTTCAGGAAGAGTTCCAGTAAAATTGCGCTTGACCTTTGCAGATTGTCTTAAATTTTAGGCCCTGTTTGTCAGCTGCTGGAGGGCTTAGCAGAGCAGGGAACTAGGAGACAAAGAGAGAGAGGAACTGCAAAGAAGGGCAGAGAAGGCTGCATTGATTTGGGGCACAATCATCCTTTGTCTTTCTCAATTTGGATTGGGTATCTGGTTTAGCATCCTGGATACACTAACCATGGACACCTGACTTGGGGAGGTGTTTTTCAACCCTGGCCTGTGCCAGTGGAAGTGAGAAGGCTCCTCTCTGACAGGCCCTGATCAAATGGTGGAGGAGCCCCCATCAAGAAAGCTTCCTTTTATAGGATTACTTGATCTCCCCTCCCAAGGTCATTGAAATGTTCATCTTGAACTTCACCTTGAGATAGATGGCCACAGAGCTTCCAGGAGCGGGGATGAAAAGATGTATTGTATTTCCTTTTTAAGGGCTTTTTCAAACATGGAATGCTTGCTTTCCACGTTTATGGTCAGGGATAGAAGTAATCTACTTTTTTCCTCCTATGGTTTAGAGCCCCTGAATACAACATACTTGAAACAATTACCCAACCTTCTGTTTATGATTATATTAATATCTTCCTAACCCTCGGACTCTGCAGCTATTGTTTCCCTGAGCAGTATATCCCGAAATGGGGCCCAACTACTGTTCCTCTGGATTGAAACAGGAAAGCAGCCTTGAATAGCCAGGCAGAAATTCATTGTTCCTCACTCTGCTTCTCTTTAGCTGGCCTTAGAAAGCAGGAGGCACAGCCATGGTTTTCAGGGGCAAAGGCACAAGGAAAGGCCTCTTCTAGCCTCCAGAGAATCTCAGGGATCCAAACCGAAGCATGGGCCAGACTATCACCTGGCGATTGATTCCTGCCTGAGATAACAAGGCCTTGAGGACCAGGCTGAGAAGTGGGTTCTCTCACCCCCCATAACGAAAGGAAAGAAAGGGCTGCTGCTTGTTATTACGGGGCTGTCAGGCTTGCTACCATCACTGCAGAAGTCTGGACCATTTTGTTTCAATTAAGGATCACAAATAAATCACAATAACAACAAAAACAAAAAAGCTCATTCAATAGGTTTGGAAACCCACTGTATAGACATAACAAAGCTACCATGGGACTGAAACCAAGTCCTTTGGTAATGACTAACAGGGAATAGGGATGCACATCCTCTTTCTCAATACTTTCTGGAGACAGCTTACCATCCCAATGCCTTAGAACAATCATGAGGCCTTGGAGAGGGGCAACAGAAAGGGGCCAGGGAGAGGGGAGAGCAGAAGCAGCAGTATTGGACCAGAGGCTTTAAAATCCATTTCTCTGTACAGCTCTCATGGACCTCTGTGAAGATCATCAAGTCTATTCAGAACTCTTTAAGTCACCTCTGAGAACAACATTTCTTAGAGGGACATTGAAAGAACAAAACAAAGGTCACTATGACAGTGGCATTGCAGACTAGAGGATGCCTTCAATTTGGCAAGATCCTGGAGAGTCATCCTCACTTGGCCCGGAAAACCTCTAATCCTGTATCTGAAGAGCTGGGCACTTCCTGGAATTTCTCCAGAAGTTTGTCCAGTGGGGGGTTCCCATTGTGGGAGGGGTCTTAAGATCAGGCTGTACACATATTAGCTGAAGCATCTAAGGACATGTAGCCTAGTGAGGCAAGAGCTAAGGGCATGATACAGATACCTTCAATTATTTGAAATGTTGTCGTATGGAAGGGGGATTAAGATGTATTTCATCTGCAAGGAGAGGGTAGAATTAAAAGCGGCACTTGGAAGCTTTTTAGAACTATATTGTAGTTTCTCAGTTCTCTGGTCACCAGATTTCCAGGCAGAGCTGAAGCTAGGATGGTATACTAGAGTTTTGCCCCCAGGGTGACTAATTTAGAGTGCACTGATAGAGCTTAGAATCCTCTGGCAGAAGAAATGACATAGCTTAGCATGTAGTTAGCAAGAATTGATGATGATGAGGAGGACGAGGAGGAGGAGGAGGACAAGGATGATAATGATAGCAACAATAATTTAAAAAAAATCAAGAGTTGGTCTCTCCGAAGTTACAAATGATCCCTTCATGGCCAAATCTAATGGTCCCTCTTCAGTCCTCATCCTTTTGGACCTCCATGCAGCTTTTGACACTGTTAATTGTCCTGTCCTCCTAAAGACTCCCTCCTTTGTTTTTATCACACTGTATAGTCAGGTTAATCTGTCTACTATGAATTTTTAAATCCTCAAGTTTGCTTCAACATATGAGTATTGTTGTCCAGTTTATTTTACTATTAAGTAAATGATTATATTTAATATCTAAAGGTGTCATTATTGTGAGTGGCAAGTTTTGTGTAAATGGAAACAAATCAGTAGGGGTTTGAGAATAAAAGTGATGAGTAAGAAATATAATCCCCTGCAACAGGGTTTTCCCTAGGACCTTGAGAGACTTTGAGTGCAACCATGTGGTGGTAATCCTTCTCTGGGAACCTAGATCTGGCAGGGTGAGTAGGCTGGAGTAAGGCAGGAAGGTCAGAGAATGAAGAGGTGCTTGGCCTCTCTGTGAGAAGTGTGAGGTGCTACTGCACATACCTACTGTAATAGGACCATAGCATCCTAGCTCTAAGGAGAATCAGTGCCAACCAGTCATTTTACAGTTAAGTCAGCTGAAATCCAGGGCTATTTAAGTGACTTGCCCAAGATCACATAGGGAATGAGTAAAGGACCTGCTGCTATGCCTAGTGATGTATCCAGCAGGTTAGCGTGGAATGGTTTAGAAAGCCAAGACAAGCCCTTCACTTTGGAAACAACAAGTGGACTCTCTGCAGCCATCCAAGTGCTGGCAAGCCCAGATCCTGGTTCCAATTGTGGCTCTGCAGAGCCGGAGGCCTCCTGAAATTTTGGTTACCTCTTTACATGGTTGTTGTGGCAAAACACGTGAAATTTATCACTTTTAGAGGATTTATGTTGTTTATTCTTCAAGCTTAATTAAATGGGTTGCAGATTAAATGGAAAGGGTAAATATCGACATGTGGACGTATTTACAAGTTCAACATGCATGGCTATGTACACATATTAGTATACATATATATGAATATTATACATATATACAGACATATATGTATATACATGCATAGAAAAATATGCCCGTATGAATACAGATCCAAGAAAAATGCATGATAAGGCAGGAGCCTTTGAGTTAGTCCTGGGTTGTACTAACTTTCAGTAACAAAGATGCAAGGGTTAGTTTTTCCAATAAAAGTTAATTTTTCCTCCCATGTAGATGGAGTTAAAAGAATTGCAATCTCTCTCTCTCTCTCTCTCTCTCTCTCTCTCTCTCTCTCTCTCTGTCTCTCTGTCTCCCTGTCTCTGTCTCTCTGCCTCTCTGTCTCCTTCTCTTCCTCCCTTCTCTCTCTTTCCTTTTCTTCCTTTCTCTCTTTCTCTTTCTCCTTCTCTTTTTTCTTTTTCTTTATTCTTTTATTTCTTCTAATCTTTACTCTGTCCTTTATTCTCTCTTTCCTTCTGTCTCTTGTCAAGACATATTGTGCACTGACCCCTACCTCCCACGCCCTTTGGAACTCAGCTGAGTTTCCATGGGATGCCCCTTGTTCACTCTTTATTCTACCTTCCCATATCACACAATCCACCATCGCCTGGACTTGTTGCCATCCTGGGGGCTTACTGAGCAGCCATTGTGCATTAGGAGCAGAGTAGAATTGATCGGAAGGCATGTGCAGCCTTGACAATGCTCTTTCACAATCGCCATTCCCATGGTATTATCCACATCAGGTGGTACAGGGTCAATGTGATGAAATTTGTTTGTTGAATCACTTTGGTCCCAACACTTTTCCCAACAATCTGATCTACCCGATAATGCTGCTATTTTAGAAATGTCCAGTCAGTAGAACAAATAGGGAGCCTGAGAATTCTCTAGCACAGCAGGAAGGGTGGCCTTCAGCAAGCAAACAAAGCAGTATTCCTCTTTCTTTTTCAGAAGGCCACCATCGGGGACAGTCACAAGGATCCTCAGGACTTCGGTTCTTCACTTGTGATCTAGCCTCAGTCAGGTGTGGTTTCAGAGGGCTGCTGGCACTACTGAGCTCCAGGTTAGCTGAGGTGGCTGACTGTCACATTCTTTTAGGTTTCCTTCTTTCTCTGTAGGCTTCCATCAAGACCATGATGTTTCCAGTTGTCTAACATGTTCATTGTGACCTTCAAAGGGAAATGCATTCAAACATGACTGACCTCCTTTGCAAAGGACAGAAAGTGGGGCCAAGGGTCACAAGCTAAATCTAGAAAACCTGAAGCACATACATAAGAAGAAAAGTCATGTGAGAATACATTCCCCACCCCCCAAAAAATCACTCTCTTTTTGCAGAGAGAGGGAGGTTCCAGATTGCTTTGTTTCCAGTCTGGCCTCTGAGGTCACTGTATTCATGATATGAGGTGTGGATAAGGCCTGGACCTGTGGCTTCAGTGATATAGGGAACTCCAGGTGAGAAAGCTTCTTCTCCTAATGCAGGCAGCACCTTCTCAACAGCTTTGAGTCTTGGGATGTTTCCCCGGGCCATACAGCCACTATATGGCAGAGATACTGCTTGAACTCTTATTGGCTCAGAGGCCAACTGTCTATCAGTGCACCAGGCTTCCTCTCCTTCCCATGGGACATTAGAAGTTCCCATAAAAATGATATAAGCCAAGGAAGTTGATCCCGTTTTAGGTAAATTAAGAGTCATTGCCACCTTGTGGTTTGGACCATCAGAGTGGGATCAGGAGGCCAATGGAAACCATTGCCCAGCTCTACGGTCCTGCCTAGCCCTCCGTGCTTCCTCTAGATAAATTGCTTGTCATCCTGAGGTACCCTTGTCTCAGAAGGTCCTGAAGCAGGATAATGTGTTTAGGAGACAGATTGTACAGGTGATGACATGTCTTCACCTTCAAGGGTAGGAATGAAAGTGATCCAATACTGGGCCACAAACATATTGGTAGGTCTACTCAGTGGGATGGGAAGCCTGGGTCAGTCATCCCGGGGTTTTCAAAGCCCCTGTACAGAGCCATTTTCTACTGGCAAAATCAGGTCAGATAAGCATGGAAAACAGACTCAGAGGGGGAAAGAAGTCACAAAATTTCAATTTTAGAATGAGGGCATTTGTATGGAAAGGGTGAAAGACTGCCTCAAGGATGCAGGAGGAATGAAAAGACAGTTATTGAGACATTGGACTCTGCTTGTTTTCAGCTTCTGTAGCCACTCCCTTCTTCCCTGAGCAGCTGCCTCCTTGGAGGCCCTGCTTGGTAACCTTCCTTCCATTTCATTCCCCAAGGCAATCATCCTGCTTTCCCAAAGGTTAAGGACAGGTCACCATTGAGGATCAATTCCTCATTCTTTGTCTCATCATCTCATCTCATGAGCCATCCTCTTCTCTACTTCCGGGAATCAGATTTCCTTCAAGACTCAGCTTGAGCACCCACTTCTGCCTGAGGCATTCCCTGACCCCTCCCCTCCCCCAACTCTTAGAGTCTTCTCTCTCCATTAACTATTTTGTGTTCAACAGATATATAGATAGTCAGAGTTGCTATGGATATATGTATATACACACACATATACATCTGCGTGTGTATACATATATTTGTTGTATGTAATTGATATGTAGGGGCACTAGGTGACTCAGTGGATAGATCATTGGGCTTGGAGTCAGGTGGACCTGAGTTCAAATCCAGCCCCAGAAACTAGCTGCATGACCCCAGCAAGTCATTTAACCTCTGTTTGTCAAATAGTAGGTTACATAGTATGTGCCAGAGTTGTGATTTGAAAGCAAGTCCTCCTGAATCCATTGCTGGTTTTGTCTCCTCTACAAAGCACTGCCTCTGGTAGAAATGACATAATTAAAATGCATTAAGGGACATTGGGAAGATGGCAGAATTCAATGACAAAAAATATTCACTTTATACAAGAACAGAATAATATAAGGAATAAAAGAAATAGGAAAAAATCAGAAAATTATTAAACTAGAAGATTTTTTAAATGTGATAATACAGAGAAATGGACAGCTAGGTGGCGCTGCAGCGGATAGACTGGTGGGCTTGGAGTGAGGAAGACTCATCTTCTTGAGTTCAAATTTGACCCCAGACACTTACTAGCAGTGTAATCCTGGGCAAGTCACTTAACCCTATTTGCCTCAGTTTCCTCATCTGTAAAATAAGCAGGAGAAAGAAATGGCAAAAACACTTCAGTATCTTTGCCAAGAAAACCCCAAATGGAATCATGAAGAGTCAGACACAACTGAAATGACTGAACAGCAATAAAAGAGAGATCATCTGTTTTCAGACTCTGTGGCTCATTATGCCCCTACCTTGGAATCCTAGAGAAAATTTCCTAAAAAGTTTATGTTAGTTTGATGCTTTGGTTCTTCCCAACAGGGATTAATAAGATTCCTTCTAGAAAAGTTACTCTATGTCAAAAGTAATGGAAATTAGGTATTTGGTAGCCATTTATTTCCTTCACCACAAATAGATTGTTAAAACAGACATTAATGTGCACATACACACATGCACAAACCTCAGAAGTGTGCATTAATTCATATTTAAAACATAAACAATAATCTATCACCTCTATTTTCCTCTCTGGAATAAAGGACAGATTTATGGGAGGCTACTGAAGTAGTACTCAGAGACAATTGAACATCTCTCTGAATTTTTGTATTCATGAGAGAATAAAGGAGAAAATTAATACATACACACAATAATAGGAAACATAAAAAAGAAGTTATACAACAAAAGTATTACTTGGTGCAATAGATTTCATTGATAATAAAAAAAGTATAGAGTTATTTTGGGGAGAAAGAACAAAAATGGAAATTTAGAAAATTAAATCAGAGAAGAAAATCGAATTACCAAGATTAAAAAAAATAAGAAAGAGGAGATGACAATAACTCTAAGCTCCCAGGCTTATAGATGTCCACTTCTTTTTCCTTTACGTTGTGCTACATGATAGCTCATTAGTCAAGTACTCAGTATTGTGCATCTTGCATGGAGGGAAATGTGAATTCTGATTGGCTGAGAGGAGGCTGAGTATGATGATGTATATAATATATAATATTTCAGAGGTTTGGCAGAGAGGGGAAAACATCTCACCCGGAGAAAGTCTACTGTCAGTCATCTCTAGAATTGCAAGCCCTGGCAATTAAGAAACATGATGGAGTTGTCTCCCATATATATCCAAGGCTTAGTGGGCACTAATCTTCCATCCCTTCTTTACCACCTCCTTAGCCATTCTTCTTTCTATGTGTGTCCCTGAAGTCTATCCTTATATTTCAGCCATAACTATAGAATGGCCAGAGATGCAGTATCACATTCAACATCCCTTCAGCCATTGAGAGGTAATGTATCCCTCCATGAAAGCAGTGCACACCAAGAGTCTCTCTTTTCAAAACTGCCCTCATCCTACCGAAAGCAGGGTTACACTTGGCAACAAAACTAAAAATATAAAAAGTGAATTAATATTTATGTTAAAAATTAAATATATAAATCAACAACACTAAAAATAGTTTAAATAAACAATTCTCAGAAAAAGAAATCATGTACTACATTAATGAGGTTATATGGAAAAGGGTATAAAGACCAGGTGAATTAATAAGTGAGCTTTATTCACATAGTGAAATTTTTCACTAATAATATGTATTTACTTACAAGTGAAACATTCACAAGATGTCATCCTTACACTAAAAAAGAGTTTTCAAAATAAAGACATCCTTTTACCCAATTCTTCCCATGAAAATGTTGTTCTATCCTCAATCCTCAATTCTGGGAAAGACAAGGAAGAAAAAGACAAGTATAGATTAATATCATTAATCATGCCAATGAAAACTATTAAATAAAATAGTAGCAAATACAAATACATCATGCTTTCTGTCTTCCCTCCACTTTGTACACCTGAAAAGGCAAACTCAGAGGATTTTCATGGGCCCAGTACTTGGTGAAGGAGGGGCACAGAGGAAGCTGGTCTGGTGGGTCTGGGGGACAGAATGTGGAAGGAGCGATCATGCTCTGCTCCCATTGATCAGATTGATGCTAAGGGCAGCATTAGAGCCAGAGAGGGAGGCATGTAACATGCAGTGAATGTCTCAGGGTATTCAAGTTCAGATCCCCTTTGGGATTTGTGGGGGTGGTGGTAGAGGAGGGGGTTGGTATCCCTGAAGTTTATGAATACTTTCAGATTACAGAAGAACTGTGGACAGTGAATGAAATTTGCTCAGCAACCCATAGTCAGGATATGTCATAGGCTAGCCCTCCAGGATCACCAGGTAGAGAAAAGGATCCACTTCCTCTGGGGGTGAAATATAGCAGGGATAAATTGAATGCTTTACATTTCAATCCAGAAAACCAGCTTCAGAAATCCAAGTTAGACAGGAGTCAGAGTTAGATAGAAGTTTATCTGAAAACTCTCTGGGGTGTTGGCAGAATATAAGCCCAAGAGGAGCCCACCAAGAAAACAAATGCAGGCTTAGTTTGCAATCAGACACACGTAGCAATTAGAAATGAGGAGAAGCAGTCTCAGTGTTTGAGGCCTGGTAAGGACACATCTGGGCTGCTGAGTGCAGTGCTAGCAATCATTCAGGGAAGAAGATTGATGAACTTAGTCTGGGGATACTAGGATGAGAATGAAACTGCCCCCAAGAAGCTTGCACTCTCCTCCGGAGGCTTGCAAGCCATCCCAGACTGACACAGGCAGGAGGTGGTGGGGGACAGAGGAGTGTCCGCACAGAATGTTCAGCGTGTCCTTGAGGCTGGAGCACACTCTGGCAGCTGGGGTGATGGATTCAGCTCAAAAAGCATTGGCTGATATGTGCCAGCCATCGTGGCAGTGCATTACAGACATGCAGGCCCATCACACGATATGTGCACAAAACCTTACTATTTACTGAAAAGAGGAAAAAAGGCAAGTGCTTAAAAATACATCTATTATAGCTTTATTGGAATTAGCAACACATCCATGCACAAGCCCAGCCCTGACGAAAGGGCCGGAAAATCCATCATGAGACAGCAATGACAAAAAACTTGCAGACATGCATGTTAGCTCTTCAATGAGGCTGCACTGAAAGCCAGGTCACACCAGATGGCTTGGGAGGCCCCTCCCAACTCCCAAGTGTAGTGCTGCTGGGCAGCAGTGCAGCAGGGCATGATTCAATTTGAGTCAATCACATATTGTTTGGCTACTAGACATGCTCACCAGGATCTCGCATCAACATCTCAAACCCAAACTGGGGGCAAGGGAAGTTCTTTGGCTGCATTCAGAAAAATCATTTCCAAGACTAGTACAAGGTGGAGGAGGCATGAGACCACCAATAGAGAGAAAAATCTTGAAGTTACAGTGGATCTCCAGTTCAACATGAGCCCAGCCTAGAGAGTGAAGGCTCTCTTTGCCTGCTTTAAGAAAGTCACAGCTTCCAGGGTGAGGGAGGCCTCCATCCTGATAGACTCTTCCCTTGTCAGGCCACATCTAGAATAGGCATTCAGTCACGGGCACCACAGATCAAGAATCTTGGTAAACTGAATAGTGTCCAGAGGAAGATGATTGAGATGGTGAAGGGTCTTGTGTTCAGGCTGTATAATCAGGTGAATGAGCTGGGGATACTTACCCTGGGGAAAAGAAGACTTCACTTTAGGGAATGTGGAGGCCATCTTGAGATTCTTGTAGAACAGCTACCTGGAGGAGGGGGCAGATTTCTTCTTCTGGTTGGCTCCAGCAGGCAGAACTATGAGTAACAGGGGAAAAATTGCAAAGAGGGAAACTGAAGATTCATTCAGCATCAGTTACTCTATACCTACTGTGTTCTAGAAATTGTGTAAAACACTGAGAATATAGAGGCACAGATGAAAGTCCCCCTCTTTGGTGAGCTTACCTTCCACTAGGGAGCCAACATTGGCATGGAGAAGTGTGTCTATCTATCTGTCTACCCATGTACACACACACATAGGTCTATATAGAGAAAGAGATATATACACACATAAAAGTCATATTATATATATATATATATATATATATATATATATACATATGCACATATACACACACTTTAATATATATACATATACAATACACACACATGCATGCATGTACATATATATGACTAGCTAGTCCTATGCTACTATATACTCCTATGTAACTATATACTCACATATATTTACATATAAAAATTTCTATATGTGATGGGACACATGTAAATAGACATATTTGTACACACACATATGTGATATATACGGTAAGTACATATATGATATGGCTATGTATGATAAATGCAAAATACTTTGGGGAAGTACTATCAATTGGGGTTGACTAAGTAAGGCATTTGAACTGAGTTTTAAAGTAAGCTGGAGATCCTGAGAGGTAGAGATGAAGGGAATGAGTAGCCAATCCAGGCATGGAAAACAGCCTGCACAAAGTCATGGAGGTGAAGGATGAACTAGTTTTTTGTGAGGAATAGCAAGCCAGACAGTATAACCAGAATGCAGAGCATGTCAACGACAGCAATGTATCAGGAGCCTCGCAAGATAGCTAGGGCCAGAGGGTGAAGGGGTTTAAAGGCCAGGTGAGTTTGCATTTGCTTCTAGAAGCAGCAAGAAGCCCACGGAGCTGCCCTAGCTGCAGTCACATGGTCACACCTGGCTTTAGAGCAGTCCTTAGGGCAGCTGACTGAAGGGTGAGCTGTGGAGGGGCAAGTCTGAAGGCAGACAGACTGATAACAATAACTAATAGTGTTTGCAGCAGGCCAGGGAGATAATGACAGCCTCCACCAGGTCTCTTAGCTGGGATGGCATCAAAGGATGCATAAGAATTTGGGGAGGCAGGATCAACAAAACATATTGATTTTAAACTCAAATAAAGAACTCAGTTTGGCCCCATGAAGTGATAGGAATCAATTATGATGATTGCCTGGAACAATGGATTTGGCAAATATGGATGTTGGCTGGGCAGAGAGGCAGTGAGTGAGAATGAACAGATGAGGATGTTTAATGATGAGCTGTTTAGGCCCAGGAAAGCAGAGTTGCAATCCAGGTTCCAGTGTTTCTGGGCTGTTTCCACAGGGAAGTCACCTCTCTGAGCCTTACTTTTGGCTCCTTGAGAATGCGGGTCCTAAAGTCCCTCTTTTGTCCATCATCCAGGTTTACATGGAAGTGAGTTCTAAATTTGTAAGGCAGGTAGCAGTTGGGAAACCAGAGCTGGGTTTCAGAATCATGAAGACGTGGGGTCCAGGCTGGTCTTGAGGCAGATGGGCTAGGTAGGTATGGGGAATCCATGGCCTTGAGGCCACACGTGACCCTCTAGGTCCTCAACTATGGCCCTTAGACTGAATCCAAACTTCACAGAACAATCAGTCAAAGGGCTGCACTTGAGGACCTAGAGGGCCACGTGTGGCCTCGAGAACACAGCTTCTCCACCCTGGGCTAGCAGAGAGCAGGTGAGACCTTTCATCTCTCAGCACCCTAGACAACCCTTGAAATCTATAAATCACAAAGAAGGAGTTCACGTTCATTTGTGGAGGGAGGTTTCCATCTGGGAGCTCCAGAGACTAATGAAATCTCAGGTCTAATCCCTTTGCCTGTCTCACCCAGTTAAAACTGTGCCCATCCTCATCAGCCTGCAGCTTTTTTTTTTTTTTTTGCATATTACTGGGAGAAAAGAACTCTCCTCTACTTGACTCTCCAGTCTTGACTCCCAAAAACCACTGGTGAAGGAGGCTTACTACCTACCTAAGGACAGAAAGGTGAGAGACTTAAGGGGAAAAGTGAGGCACTGGTTTGGACACAGACAATGTAGAAATTTGTTTTCCTTGACTATGTATATTTGTTACAAGGCTTTTGTTTTTCTTTCTTCTTTTCCAGTGGGGGATGGTGGAATGGAGGGTATAAAACAAACAAACACGTTTGTTCATTGGAAAAGAAAATTAATCTTAAAAATTGAACACTATTGTTGATAATGACAGTACTAATCCATAATGGAATAGACTTGTCTGATTTCCTGAGGCTGTTTTTGGTATTCCTTGAAAGCCCTTCCATATGGAAATTATCTCCTTTCTCTGATATAATACATTATGCAAAGTATTCTTTTTCTGCCCAATGGAAAAGAGGGGTGGGGCAGCTAGGTGGTGCCGTGGATAGAGCATCAGCCCTGGAGTCAGGAGGACCTGAGTTCAAATATGGCCTCAGACACATAACATAGCTGTGTGTGACTCTGGGTAAGTTACTTAGCCTCCCCTCCCCTCCCCCCCAAAAACAAAAGGAAAAGAGATTCTGAGTGCAGGGAAGGAGGAAGTCTTTCAGTTTAGCTTTCTGGGGCTAAGTCTTAGTGTATGAGTCTTAGGATGCTCTACGTAGCAAATAGATGTAGTACTGCCCTCTGTAAAAGGAAAGACCAATTCTTGGGTCTTAAATGAGTCATGATAAGCAGGGAGAAGTGACAGCTTTGGTCTCCATTTCATCCTGGAAAATCATCCTCTGCTTACTTCCATACCTCTTCCATCTGGCCAATATCTCAGCTTTCCATATCTCAGGAAGGACTCTTTCTACCTCTTGGACCTCAAAAGTCCTCATCTCCTTGTCTTTTAGGCAACCACCAATGAAAAGCTGCCCTAGGGTTCTGGGAGTAGTCTTTTAGGGCTCTTCTTGGAAGTTTCAGGGAGGGCCCCCACTGCACATCCCAACTCCATTCTGAAGGAATAGCAAGTTCCAGATGTCAACCTTGGGAGAGGGGGCAGGACTGGCAGAACACTGAATAGGCTCCAGCTGCTCTTCTCCACTCACATGGCCACCTCCTAGCTCAGTCTCTCCCTCAACTCCTGCCCAGATTCTGGCAGTCGCCTCCTGGCACTTCTCTCTGTCTCTCTCCAAACCATTCTGTACATGTATATCTCTGCATCCTTCATATTTTCTTATCTGTGTACATGTTACGTCTTCAGAAAATAAAGCCTTTGCATCCCCAGAACTTGGGTTTAATAAAATTTCATTTAATTTGAATATTTGTATCTCTTCTGCCCCAATGGACAACTAGGTACCTCAGAGAATAGAAGGCCAGACCTAGGGTCAGGAAGACTCATCTTCATGAGTTCAAATCCAGCCTCAGATACTTACTAGCTATGTGACCCTGGGCAAGTCACTTAACCCTGTTTGTCTCAGTTTCTTCATCTGTAAATAAGCTGGAGAAGGAAATAGCAAACACTCCAGTATCTTTGCCATGAAAATGCCAAGAGTCAGGCATGACTGAAATAAATCAATGATTTCTTCTAACATCTAGCCTTATGGATCTCAAATACATGTTAACAGATCCATTATCTGGATGAAAGGGAGGGGGCTAGGGGTAAGGGGAGATTCCTTCCAATGCAAGTGTTCACAGGCCATTCACATCATCTCATCCTGTAGGATTCCATACAAGTCCCCTTGTAAATTCTTCACAAAAGGACCCACTATCATTTTGGGTAGACCTACCCAGTAATCCACTTAGTAGCTAATTTAAATCTTTAATGAGCATGTGAGTGAATGAATGAATTAATGCATCTATGTGTTCTTAGAGCTAGTGATAATTCTAAATATGTAAAATCTCTAAATTAAAATAAAACTATTTAAATATTGGTATTTCCCTTCTCATTTTTAGCTTTTATTTAATATTTCTCTTCAATACTTAAAGTGAAGGGCACCCTTTATTTGAAAGAAAAAATAGGTTAACAAGGAAGTGGATGCACATTGAATATTAAGAAGATACACTCATGTTAGGAAACCTAGAAATTGAAAGAGAGAAATGCACTGTCAGTAGTACTTAATTGGAGACCAGTGGAAAAAGAAAGAAACAAAATGGTGGCAGGATTATACTACAGATCACCGGAACAAAAGAAGAACTAGAGGATTCTGGGACTGGATCATAAGTCTGATACAGAGATGCATGATACTGCATTAATGGGTGCCTGAAACTCTCAAAATATCTACTTGAGTGCTCCTTCACCACCAAAAGCAGAACCAATGAGCAATTAGTTTATTTCTTTTATGATAATTTCAACATGGAAAAAAAATCAAGGAAAGGACAAGGAGAAATACTATCTTGGAATGAATTCAGACCAACTGGGAGAAACTGACTCTTTGATTCTGTGAACTGGTGCTTGAGGTTGAAATGGAACCTTGTGGACAAGTGACTACTTTATTCATTAGGTTAATGACAGAGAACAAGACCAGACATAGTTTGACACATATATGGGAAATGCTAGTTAAATACTCATTGACTCATTGATGTACTTACCAGATCTGTAACAAACAGCTTTCAGGAGACAGGTCACATCATGAAGAATCTTTGCCAAGTCACAGTGGAGTGGTCATTTTCAGTGATGGAGAGAAAGAGAGAGAGAGAGAGAGAGAGAGAGAGAGAGAGAGAGAGAGAGAGAGAGAGAGAGAGAGAGAGAGAGAGAACTCACAACAATGAAATTCTACAACACTGAACATGATATAAGAATATTTTCAAGCAATTTAAGAGAGAATGGGAAGGAGTCCATAGATTAAAATTCCACAGGGAATATCAGCCCAGGTAAGAGGAGAAGCTCACAACAATGAAATTCTGAAGACAGAAATTGAAAGTTTTCCAGTGAGGTTGAAAAGAAGGGGGAGTTGTCTGAAGATACCAATGTATCTACACAGGGAAATCTTGGACCAATTCATAGTTTTAAAAGACATGCATAAATGATGGAATGAAGAGAGAGTCTATGAGGATGAAGATAAAAGTAGGACAAAACACTGTACACATAGTTTCAGAAATCCCAAAGCTCCAGATTGTTAGAGACTGAAGAATTCTAAGAATAACAAATAGGATTTTGTGTGTGTGTGTGTGTGTGTGTGTGTGTGTGTGTGTGTATTTAGCTCTGTGAGGATAAAAACAAGATATAAAGATGGGATGGAACCACTGCTCAGGATGTACAGACGATGAAAACAGAGCAGGAGTAGAAGACTGAACTACACAAATCTTACATTGCTTCTGCATTCCAATTAAGTGACTTGTGGAATAGGAAGGATAAGATAGAAGTCATTAAAAAAGAAGTTAACTCCAAGGTCAGTAAGGACTGGTAAGAGAGATTATTTAGCTGCCTTCAGGAAGCCAAAGTAATTGGGCCTGGAAAGAGCACATTTCACGTTAGAGAAGGAATGCACAGATAGAATTGCTGAACTATTGGTGGTTAGCTATCAAAGTCTATGTACAAGAGAGGTTTCTCAGGAGTAGACAAGGGTGAAAGTTCTCCTCTATTTTAGGAAAGGCTCTGAAATAATAGACCTGTGAGTTTGACTTTCATTTGGGTGGAGTCCTAGATGTAGTGTTAAGAGGATGGTTTATGAAAAAAAAGCGGTTAATCATTAATAAGTTAATGTCAACGTGGAGGGAAATCTTCAGTGGAATACCCTAGGGACCTGTCCTTGACTCTGCTGTTCAAATTTAGATGTCAATCAGTATCCCCAAAGGTCACTTCTAGCCAAATCAGTCAATCAACTAATTATTCAACAAGCCCTTACTACCTTCCTGACAGTGTGCTAAGCAATGTGAATACAACAATAATTAAAAAAAAGATGATCCCTGCTGGGAGGAGCTTACATTCTAATGGGGGAGACAACATCCATACATCTGTGTGTACACACAACATACAGAGTGGGTCAATGGAGAGGACTCTGAGAGGATCAGGTGGTCCAGCCAGGGTGAAGAGGGAACCAGGCAAGGCCTCCTGATATAGACAATAGCTGAAAAAACAAATAAGCAATAATGATAACAACCCATCTTTTGGTCATGGGAGTACCATTGTATGGAGGACTTCCAGCTGAGCTCCAGCCTTGTATCTGGAGGGTAGAGACCATTACCAGCTATCATCTCATTCCTCTCTAAAATAATTCTAGTTATTAGGAAGGCATTTCTCTTGTCTGATATCAGGCCTAAATTTTCCTCCTTGAAACTTCTAAGCATTGCCCCTGACTTTACTGTCTTGGGTCATCCAGAAAAAGAGGAATCCACTTTACATACTTCCAAATTCTATGCTGTGACATCTATTTGGAGCTTTCTCTTGCCTTGGCCAAATGGCCCTCATTCCTTTTATACAATCCTCCTATGGCATGGGCTCAAGGTCCTTCCATGTTCTATTGGATGATCTGTAGTTTAGCAATGGTTTTCCTAAAATGAGACTACCAGAAATTAAGAGAACATTCCAGCTGTGTTCAGATGTGTTCCTAGCAGGACAGACTGGGTCAGAGTCCAGTTGGGCTACAGCATTGTCGATAAAAGCTAAAACTCACTGTAGTGTTGGGGATTATATTGGGTTGGTTTGTCTTTGTTAGTTTTTTGCCATGATACCAGACAGGTGACACGTTGAGCTTGCAGTCCACTAAAGCCCCCAGATCATTTTTAGATAAATTAGAATCAAATTTGAACAAATTGTTGCCTAAAAATATCTCCCCCATCTTTAACCATATTTATGAAGTCAACTCTTTGTTCTTAGCTCTGGCCTGTAGGGCCAAGCAAATCAAATCTAATGGATCCTCCACAACGCAAATTTTTTAAATACTTGAAGATGACTCTCACAGTCTTCTATTCTTCAGGGCAAACAGCCTCATTCTCTTCTGCTGACCATCATATATTGTGATATCTAGTACATTTGGCTCAGGGTCACTGAGAGTCAGTGTGAGAATGCCACAGCTAGATAGCCTGGCCTAACCCAATCTTGACTTCTTCAGGCCAGTGAAAGGTTTGGTCCTGGCCACTGGAGGAATGATGTCGGCCAGGATCAGCTCAGAGTTGCCACCCCTTATGCTCCCAAAGCTTTCCGCTGCCCTCAGGGAAAGGAGGATGAAGTTCATGGGACCTGCAGAGTCATCAAGAACACAACTCCCAGCTTTGTTCTCAGCATGATTGCCCATGCTTAAATAGGAAACAATAGAAATGAGGTTTTGTTTTTATAAAGTTCCACGTGTTGTCCTGGAAACCTGGTCTTTCCAATAACTCCCAGCCTTCTGGCCAGTGGGCACAGAGGCCTGCCTGATGTTTTAACAGTCCCCTTCATTTCAGCAGCCCCAGGGGAACAATCAAAAGAAACCATTTTGGAAGTTCAAAAGAAAGTAACGAAATACGAGTGGATGCCAATGGCTGCTCTCCCTCCATGGACTGTCTGCAAGGGTGTCATTGAGAGGAAGGAGGGATTCTTCTCATACTGGAGGCCATCTCACATAGGGACCTGCTCCAAACCTTTACCCCTGCCTGGCTCATGCTGAAGAAAGGAGGTATATTTCCATGTCATGTAGAATTACAGGAGTGCAGCATATCCTCCAAACCCCAAGCTGGACATCACATCCATTTACTGTCCTATATTTTGGGGGGGAAATGAAATGATTATTAGGCTGAAATAACAGACTCAGACAATGGAATTATAATGGTGAGGTCACTCCAGGCTCCTCCTTCCATGTTCAAGGAGCACCAAGTATAGACTAGAATTCTTCCAGGGGAAGCGTAGCCAGAGGTATGCCTTGTAGGGCCAGCCCATGGCCGCCTTCTCAAGTTGCATTTTCCTTCAATTCAGTTGATCACACTCTCCCTCATATTCTTTTGTCTCTTGGCTCTCTTCTGTTTGTGTTTCAACCTTAATTATACTTTTCAGCACATCTCTTTTACCCTCCTGTGTTTACAGTTTCCTGAGAGATTCATGCTGGAGATACTCATTTGTTTGTTTGTTTGAATTATTTCTTCTACTCATATCTTAGACATTGCCCTGAAGGTTTCACCCCTTAAGCAATGACATTGCCTATTCACCTACAGGGTCACATATTTGCTTCTGAAGCATGTGAACATACAAGCCCAATTTCTCATTTACTGGGGGAGATTATCTTCACTATTTTATGATTTCCCTGTATCTCAAATGCACATATCTCCCCTGTAACTCAGAATCGATGACTTCTACATATTAGTCCAAACATTTCATGTTACAGGTAAGGAAACTGAGGCTCATAGTAGTTAAGTGGCCTGTTCAAGGTCATACAGATACTAATTGATAGAACTGTGATTCTATCCCAAGTACTGTATTATAAATCCATTGCCATATTCACTTTTTAAAACAATAGCTACCAAGGGTCAACCCCTTGGAGCAATTATGATCAAACTGAGCCATTACTCAGGCGCAGAGAGCTGCCTCATTCCCTGCCGGGAGCGCCTGCGTCCCCGGCTGTGGTCTGATGCCGGCAGAGTGTGAAGAGAGAAAGAATCACGGGCCAGGTGAGGGCAGTGAAGAACAAACTCTGTTTGTTGATCTGAGGGCTCAGGCTTATATAATGCTTGATCAAGCAATAGTAACATTGTTATTCATGAAAAGTACAAATCTAATTAGGTGATTTCCTTACTTCCCTGTCCCTTGTCTGTTACACTCTCTCCTGCCTCCTGTCCTGTACCCCATCCGTTTCCTCCCTTCCTGCATCCTGTTCTCAAGAGACAGAACAGGGGGGTGGTGAGCCAACATGCTGAGTTGTCTGTCAGGCTTAGTACAAGCTGCAGGTAAGACCTGGGCTGGCCTAAGCCCTCCAACTCCCCAAAGCCGGTCCTCTGCAATTCCCTCCCCAATATTCCACATTCTGGCCCCCAAACCTTTTTAGGAAGCCTTCTAACAATAGGCTCTGCATTCTTGGTCAGTGACTGGCAAGTGAGAGCAACACCCTCTTCACACTCTTCACTCCTTGCTTTTCTATTTTTGGATAGAATATTGAATCACACCAAGTGAGCAACCACAAATGGGCTGTGGTTTCCATTAAAGCTACCATTATATCATCATCATCCCCAAACTTACCCCTTTTCTGAACTCGTCTATTGCCCTAACATCCTTCCAATGTCCCCAGTTCAGAATTTCAGACTTTTCTTCAATTCATCAGTCATACAATTCCCATATATGCAATCAGTTGTCAAATCTTACCATTTTTGCCTTTATTGCTTCTTTTACATCCCTACCCATCTGTCTACCCATCAGCCAATACTCTATTCCTTATCATAGCCTCCTTGCCTTAAGTCTTGTCCCAAACAAATCCATTCTCCATTCAGCTACCAAAATGACTTTCCTAAACCTTAGAGTTGATACTCAACAAAATCTGATCGGTCATTTTTCAATCAAATCCAACTCTTCACGATCTCGTGTGGGGTTATCTTGGTATGGATACTGGAGTGGTTTGCCATTTACTTCTCCAGCTCATTTTACAAATGAGGAAACTGATATAAACAGTCTCAAGGTCATGCTCAAGGCCACACCATGTCCCACAGCTGATAAGTATCTGAGGCTGGATTTGAATTCAGGAAGATTCGTCTTACTCATTCCAGGCCTAGAATTCTAGACTGTGCCATCTAGGCACCCCCAAAAAAATCTAATGGCTCCCAATTGACTTAAAGATCACATCATACTCCTCTGCCTCTCATCTTTTTCATGTTTCTGTGTCTGTGTGAAATTCTTATAATGTACGTAATCATGAGTGCAGTAGTGCATACATACGATTTAAGATAAGCAGACATACAAGTACTGGGGTACCTGCTCGATTTCATTTTACTGATAGGGAACAATATAAAAAAAATGTTTGAAGACAACTCTTCTGAATCACAGTGATTTCATTGTTCCCTGAGGAAGGGGAGATTCGTAGTACCAAAGCATGGGTCCTCGAAGGACTATGATTTTACAAGTATTATCTCTTCAGATGGTAAATTAAGTTGCCCAGTGAGCCAACCCATGCCCACTACCTGTGCCCTCTGGGTATTGAGTATCAGTATGCTCCATTTTTAGTCCATTTTCCCCACTGAAGATGCTGACTTATTTCTTGGGTCCTTGTCCCTAGCTCCTAGACCAGAATCAGATTAGTGACTGGCAGTTTCTGGATCTGTGGGAAGTGAAGAGGTAGAGTGGGCTCGCCTGGGCTTCACCGGCCTGAGACATTCCTGGTGGGATGGATAAGTGGTGAAACACAGGTGGATGTGTGTCAGGCCACTCTTGCTACCTCAGGAGGGCCAGTAGGGGTAGATAAGGAAGCTCCCTCAGGGCAGAGCTGGTGCCACTGCCCTTTGGGGGCTTGCTGGGGTGGGGGGGGGCAGGTGAGGAAGCCCTTGAAAGACAGCTGGGCACCCTTTCCATTTTCTGCCCTGGACAGCAACCCAGGCTCCCTGTCTTCTTTACACATTTTAGTGAGGATGAAAGGGGAAACTAAGGCTGCTTTCTATGGGATACCTGAACTCAAACATTTGTTATAATATAAACATAAAAGTCTCATGACAGCACACTGGGGCCACTAAGAGAAGGATTGGACTAGGTGACCTGAGAGGTTCCTTTCACCTGTAGGTCCATGATCCTAGTAGATGCTGTGCATTGTGGAGGAAGGGAGTTCATTGACAAGGGAAGAGAATTTCCTCTAACAAATGGCTGCTTGGGCTTGTGTGATGCTGATTGGACTTAGAAGGCTGGTATGGGATTCCAAAGGCATTTGAACTCACCCTGTGGCAATGCCATTGAGAAATGGCACAAAATCCTTAGGGCAAGGTCTAAGAAGTGAGGAGGGTATCAGTTTAAGACAAATAAATGGCTCTACTATCTGTCATTCAGGAAATTGAAGACATAAAAGGGACCCAAAAGATAAATGATAAAAAGTCCAATCAAGGCTGAAAATGAAAATAAATGAGAGAGCCAAAAGAGAAAAAACATGCACTTGGGGGTGGAAATGGAGGGGGAGCAAACATGTTTGTCAGAGCCATCAGAGATTGAGGGCCGAGAAAGCAGCCATTGGATATCGTCTTGGAGAGAGAATGCCAGATTGCAAAGGGTTCTCTCTGGTAGGACCCTTCTATCATACCTCACTAAACAGCCTGGGAATGCTGAGACCAGAACAGAAGGCTCTGTGATCCTCATACATACCATTTCACATAGGCTCACAATGCCACCAAGAGTGAAGGCCCCAAATTTGTCCTGTGTTTGTTAAAGTTTGGGCAAAGCCATTGTGCCTTCCCCCTTGACATAAGTTTTGGGGTGTTGAAGGATGGATTCGATCTAGAAACCCAAAAACATGGTGGCCCACAATGGTGAGCAAACTCCCAGGGGATGACCATTTGGCTATATGGGTTTAGGATTAAAAACTCTAAGTGCAGCAAACCTTGTTAAGTTAAGTTAACTGTCAGGAACTTGGCTGGGAGATAGAGGCTTACTACTCGATCTCTGTGTCACCAGAAAATACAAGAAGACTGACAGATGGAAAGCCACAGCATTGCAGGTAATTGAGAGACCAGGGCGTCTGCCAGTCTGTGAAAGAGCATCAGAACAGGCTGGTGCCCAATAAAGAAAATGCATGTAAATTAGCCCTGGCGAGGCTTCTTGGCCCACTGAGTGAGCAAGTGAACCCCAGAATCCTCCTCAACTTCAACAGCCCCTCCTATTATCAGGCAGTTGCTTGTTCTTGTCAATTCAACTTCCACAAGCCTATCTTGAATCTCTCCCCTCTTCTCCACTTCCATGGCTCCCACCCTAGACAAGGCTCTCAAGAGCTCTCACCATGTGTATTGCAGCAACTTCTTAACTCATTCTCTGCCTTCATTCTCTTTCCTCTCCAAGCTATTCTTTGCACAGCTGCCAACTTGATTTTCCTGAAGCCCAGGTTTGACCACATTATTCCCCTGCTCAAACAGTTGTAGTGGCTCCCTATTACTCCTACTTCTTTCACTCCTCTGTCTGGCATTGTAAAACATTTCACAGTCTAGTTCCAACCTACTTCCTCAGGTTATTGCTCTTCTATCTTTCACACATGACACAGTTTAGCTAAGCAAGCCTTCTTTCCGTACCCTTGGACTTGTCATTCCATTTTCCATCTCTCCCACCTTGGCACCGGCTGACTCCCCACATGGAATGCATTCCCTCTTCATCTTCCCCTCTTAGAATCCTTTTTTGCTTCAAAGTTTTGTTCATGTATCTCCTTCCCCATGAAGCTTTCTCCAGTCCTTCCAGCTACTGTCCCTTTTTCTGTCTAAAATGTCCTCATACTACAGTGTATGTAGTTTGTAGATATGTAGATATGCCCATGTTGTTTACTCATGATAATGAAAACTCTGTGATATCAGAGATGATCCAAGTTTTGTCTCCAGCAGTGGGCCTGGTACCCAATACACAGTTAATGCTTAAGACAAACTTACCAATAGAATAGCTTCACCAGGGATCTCTCCGGCTCCAAGCCAAGCCAAGCCAGTCAGCATTTATTAAGCATTTCCTATGTGCCAGGCACTGTGCTAAGCCCTGGATGTACTAAAAAGGCCACAAGGTTCTTCCCACTCTCTAGTCCCTCATCTCTGATTTCTTGGTGCATATCTCTACCTGGATGTCTTGGTAACAGCATACCACTGTTGATCTCCTTTGAGAGAGGTAAAAGGCAAGCAGAAGTCCAACTGGCTCAGTGCCATGACTTAAAGGTGCAGTCAGTGCTAACCTTCTGCTCTGGGGAAGGGAAATGCCACACTGGGAGTTCCTTACACAAATAAAATCACAGACACAGTCAAAATAAAATAAAAACAAAGCTCTGTCCTGGTTGAGAGACAGTATGCTTTTAAATAAATTATTAGGTCAATTCATTGAACTTTAAAATATGTTACAGTGGTGATACAAACAATCCCCAGAAGCTGGCTGAGTAGCTGTCCTAGAGCAGATTTCTTTAGAAAAGAAGTTGGCAAGATCTGTGGGGGGAAAGTAGATTAGGGGCAGGCTGTGGGGTGCAGTCACCATTCTGGCATGATCTCAACATCCTCTCCCCTCAAAAGATTCAATTTCCCAACTTTGGACAAGGCCCTGCTTTCCCCCCACCCTGCCCGACTTCTGTCTGCAGTCAGAGCAGCCCCTTCCATCAGCCTGGACTTCAACCAAGAGGGAGCTTGCTCCCCTCAGCTTTGGAACTGAGGGGGACAATGGGCAGCAGGCCCTTTGTGGAGTAGAGGCCCTCCCAGCTCAACCCACAAAAACAGGAAATGGTGATTTTTACCCAAGCACCATTCGGCTCTGGTTGAATTAGCCAAGACGTGCAGCTGTCTGTTGATAATCGATCAAGTAAAAAACTATATTTCAACATCACTTCAGAGCCTTTCTGGCTAATTGCTTCCCCAAGTTGGTTCTTCACTGATATAGCCCCTGCTGATTTACGGCATTGTTGTTGTCCCTGGGCTGGACCGGGGATGTTGAAAAATATGTGTGCAATTTGAAGGTCCCTCATGTGACTGTCTTCTAAGGCTACAGCAATGTGAGTCAGAGATTAGAGTTGGAGAGGGTTTTTCTGATCATCTAAGACCACTCCCTCATTTTACAGAGTAGGAAACTGAGGCCCTAATAGGGAGAATGATTTTCCCAAGGTCACATAGGTCTCCTCCCTCTGAATCTGGCCTTCTTTCCAATGAACCAGGTCACTCATTCCTTCATGATTTTATTTGGGGGAGGGGGAGGTGATAAGATGGCTAGATAAGTTACCAAAGGCTTTCTAGTATGGGTCAAGTTTGGAGACTGGGGATTCCTACCTCACTTCCCATCATCCCAGCTGCCGCTGTCAGAAGTCTGCCAACCATGTTATTGTCATAGTGACGAGAAGAGGGTGGGAATCAGAAGGACAGCCTCCCGCAGATACCTTAGCCAGCTTACAGAAATATTTCAAGTGAGAGCATTCAATGCCATTAAACATTTGAAATGACCGCAATTTGTGACCAACAAACAAAAGAGAAATCTTTGCCAAAGAAGGATGGTGACAGTGCCCTTTCAGGCATAAAACTCTCTTGTAAGAGACTTCAGTTGGGACAATTGGAAGATAAACAACTCCCCCACCCCCAATCAAAACAAAAAACCCTCCCCAGCTGCTCTTCCAGAATGATTGTATGATTTTGAAACATAGATGAAACTGTTTCTGGATCCTCTTTTCCTTCCTTTGTGTCTCAAAGCTCACAAATTCCACTGAGACCCGGGAAGGAATGCTGAACATGGGAGTGAATATTTTTACACATGTGGATCTTTTTGGGAAAAAGAAAATCCCTCCCAGACACAGCTCAGCTGCTACTGTGCTCATGGCTTCTCTTCAAACTGTTTCATGTCCTTCCAAAGTCTGATTAGGTCAAAATATCCCCGCTCAGGGTGTGAAAAGGCCATTAGAGCTTGAAAGGCAGAAGTCTCCATTTGGGAAGCTCAACATCCCTCTGACTCCATCTCACACAGATTCCTTTCTGGTGCCGCCTTGAAGCTTGGTGGCTTGCCAGTTTCTCTAAACAAATGTAGGGTTAAGAACAGTCCTCAGCCCGAACATGAGCTTTAGAGCGTACAAGAGCCCCAGAGTGGCATGGCAGCCCTATCTTTTCTACCTTTACAACATCATACGCTGACATATTCCTTCACATACATCGCCTCCTCTCTGCAGCAATCACCATGAGTCAGGCCCCTATTCCCTGGAATATTGCAATAGTCTGCTGGTTGGCCTCAACTTTCTGTCCACTTCATTCTGTCCTAACTCAGGTGCCAAAGTGATCTTTTTAAAGCACTTTTCTGATCATGTCAGTCCCCTGATAAATAAATTCCAGTGGCTCCCTATTACCTTCAGGATTGAATATAAAAGCCTGTTGGGCTTTTAAAGCCCTTTGCATCCCACCCCTCCAGCTTTCCAGTCTACTTCCTTCACCCCACATCCAGTAGTCTGTCAGTTCTAGCTTCTCAATTTGTCTCTCTGCTCTATGGATTTTTACTGGCTGTTCTCCATGCCTGGACCTCTCTTCCTTCTCATCTGTGCCTCCCAATTCACTTTCCATCAAAAGGTTTTTTCCTTTCCCTCTACTGCTAATTCCTTCCTTTTGAGATTATCTCCAGTTTATCCTGTCAGTATCTTATTTGTTACACACTCAGTTGTCTGTAAATAGAATGGGAGTTCCTTGAGGCCAAGGTCCATGTTTTCACTTTTCTTTTTATCCTTAGCACTTGACACAATGCCTACCTCATTGCAAGCTCTTAATAAATTCTTGTCCACTTACTATTGAGTAGTTCTCTGTTTACCTTTCTGAGTCTCAGTTTCCTCATCAGCAAAATCAGAATAATGAGAGCACCTGCTTCACAGACTCAAATGAAATAATGCACATAAAACATTTTGCAAACCTCCAGGCTCTAGAGAAGTGTGAGCTATGGTTAGTGTTGTTGTTGTTATTATTTTTATTACTATACTATTATTATTATTACTATGATTATTAAATACTTCCTTATTAACCTCCTACAGGCATAAGGGTTTTGCAGTATGTGAGCTGGTAGAGTGATTAAATGTGAGTTTTCCTCAGAGTACAGGGATAAGAACAAAGAACAAGCCCTCTAAATGCCACTCAGATATGTATAATCAACAGTACAGCCAGCATTTGAATAACCCAGTTGTTGTTGTAGGAAGGAAAGAGGAATGAGGAAAAGGAAAACTCAAGAAAAAAGTGGAGTGAGCACATGAGAGAGGTCACAGGATGGATTGGCTACAGACTGGAAAAGCACCATTCAGTTTCTGATGATCAGTAACACTATAAACCAAAATAAATGTTCCTGACTTGGTAAACAGGAAAGATGGTGTAATCAATTGCTTCCACAAGTGATGAGTCACCTAGGTCTTTGGATCTTCACCTATGTGTGTGACTCTGTGGGAAATGATGTAGACTAGATTCTTGTTTGGGTGAGGGAGCATGGCTTGGGTGATTTCTGAGGTTCTTTCCAACTTGGAGATTCCATGACTTTGTGGCTCCTTATAATTATGCAGTGATAATAGAATACATATCAAGATCATGGGAATGAATTGCTCTACTCTCTGCATTGTTGTTTGGACCACCATATAGACCTGAATTCAGTTCTCAGTGCCACTTAATTTTTCACCTAGGTGTACTACTTTGGACTGGACTCCCCAGGAACCTCATTATCAGGAAACTGAGTCATTATCCTGTGAAATTGCATTTGCCTTTGTACTCTAAAGCCATCGCCCTTCTGATTGGAGGACAAAGCAAAGAGCTCATCCTGACGCCTCCATTTAAAGATGTCTCCCCAGCCAGCTGTCTCTTTACTTCCTGCCCTACTGTATTCCTTTAATTCCATAATGTCACCTCCCTTTCCCCTCCCCAGTCCCTGCTTTTCGGCTTCAAAGTCACGCAGCCGCTCACTGTATGCCAGAAGGACTTGAACGCAGGTCTTCTTGATTCTACATTTAATGCTATATCCACTATGTCCCCTTGACTTTCTCATCATCATCACTGTCATTATGTAATTAGCAAGCCAACGGGAAAGATCCCTCCTAGAGAAAGAGAATGTGTGGTTCTCATAGGGAGCCAAGTGAGTGAATGGGCTGTTCCTCCAGATTTCAGAGAGGCCAGGCTAGAGGCCAGAGAAGGCATTATAGGTGCCCTCCAAATTCAGGGAGTCACAGCATGCAATATGGGAGCAAGTGTTCTGTAGGAGTGGCCACCACTATGGAGATCACAGGAAGGATTCTCATAATGGGTTCCAGAGAGCTTGGTTTCTTTTATTGTTGGCTTGTAACAGCCATGGCTCCTGGACCGGCCTCCAGACACAAACCTGCAATTTAGTCACTCTTGAAGAGGCCTCTGTGTTCTACTAAGCCCTGATCTGTCTTGAATTGTCAGCCAGTCCCACTGTTTGAGAACATCTTGAACTTGGTTATTGAATCTTCAGAGAACCCCAAGTGCCACTCAACACTGTTTATAGGGTTTCACTCTGAAAAACTTGGGCAGGCTCATTTGCAGACTACAAGAGAGGCTACATATTTAGCTGGAGAACAGTCAGCTCCAAGGGTCAGGTTCTCCCATATTGTTACTGAAGGAGCAGGGGGTGAATGAGGCCTTCTGAGTCTGTGCGTGCTTTAAATATCTTGTGTCACATTTGGCAAAAACTGACAAGACCCTGGACCAGGCCCTCATTTCCCTTTCATTTTTGAGTACCTGTATATTTCAGAGGAGACAATGCCCATATTTCTAATGCATTTCCCACTTAACTCATACTCAATAAACCTATGGAATCTCCCCTTGGGGGCATAGAAAGTCGCCTCTCAAGCTTATAGGAAGTTACTTTGTTCTAAGTAATGCTACAAGCTTAGCTTTAGCTTGTGTTCCCCATTTGGTCCCACTCTATTGTCTCTATGTAGAGAGTGAGGTGCTGAAATTCACAATCACCTGAAAAATTGGTCTTGGATTTGTAAAAAAGCTTAACTGCATTGGAAACAGAGGGATAAGATGAGACCAACAGTCAGTCCCTATCCTAATTAAGGGATTCCAAAACACAGAGCTCTTCACATTGAGTTCTAGAGCTGACACAAAGACCATATCATCTAAGCCTATCATTTTATAGATGAAGAAACTCAGGCTTACACAGGTTAAATGAGCTTGTGCACAACCTCATATAGGCAGCTAATATCAGGGGTAGTGTTTGGACCCAGGATTTGAATCCTCAACTCTTGAGCCAGTGGTCTTTCCCTTTTTGTGTGTATGTCATTGTTTGATTCTGGATTTGGAGATGAAAGAAACCTTAAAAGGGGTCTAATCCAGCGCCCTCATTTTCTAGGTTAGGTAACTGAGGCCCAAAGAAGGGAAATGGTATACACAGTCACAAGGTAACAGATAGAAAAGAGACTTCCTGGTTTGTTCTAATAATATTTGGTTAAACATGTTGCTATTCTGTCTTTAAACGACTGGCTGGCATTGATAACTTCTTGTTGTTCAGTGGTTTACTCATGTTCACCTGGTATGAAATTACTACATATATGCTGTGTCATTTCTGGTCACTAGAGAGTCAGTGACCATTATCCCTTGGTTTCACCTCTCTCCACATAGTAGTGCCACTTGTTTTCTAGAATTGCCTGAAGAACTTAGCTCTGAGCCCCTGACCACTATATAAATATGCATCTCCTTTTGAAGGTATAGTATTTTATTAAGTGCTGGTCATATCGCTTTGACGTGGAAGTTGGACCTATAATAAACAGACACACATGCTCCAGTTCTGCATATAGCAACTTTTATTCTTAGCATAGAATCAGTAAATAAGTCAATGGCACTTAAAAACCAAAGATGTGTAATAAAATATAAATATCTGTATCTGAGAACTTACTGCTCTCCTAAATCTCAGAACTTCTACACCCACCAACATAGGATTACTTGAGATCCAGGAAATATAGTGCTCAAATTCTCCAGTCAGTTGGCAAAGGAATGCAATGACTCAGTTTCCCATGAGATTGGTCTCACACTTTCTTTTAGACCGATCATCGAGTTCAGACCCAGAAACTCTGAAATCAGGGTCTCAGTTCACTTACACTGTGGGAGAGTGGGATACAAAATCTGCTGTAAACTGTAATTCATAAGAATCATAGCAGTTTGGTAATTGGCAGAAACCATTGACTTAACCCACTATAGTGGTACCTAACCTGTTATAGACCCCCATGATGACTGAAGGTATGAGTCAGCCACAGCAACAAGTCCTACTGCTATCATGCCGGCCTCTGACCTTCATCTCCACTCTGCTGCTGCTGTATCATTCTACTCTCTCTCTCTTGCTCCCCAAGTCCAATACCCCCTGCTAGTCTTCATGTGGCTGGGGTGGGAGGGATGCAGCTAAAAAGCCATGAGGGAAAGGACATGATAAAACATTAATGAAATCTTTTCCCTCTCTCACTCAATTACCCCTTAGTTTCAGCAAAGCAACTTTCTTTTGCCTTTTCCCAAAGGAATTTATTATCATGTTTCACAGGTAGAGTTCCCAAATGTGGAGCTAGGATGGTAAGGGGGAAAGCTTGTTGTGGTTATGCACCAAATGCATGCATAGGCAAGAAGGCAAGCCAGCATAGGTGGGGCGCTCTTGATGCCATCACTGTAATGATGGGGAAGTTTCACCTTGGGCATGTCTGGCTAGTTTTCTAGTCTGAAATGAAAGAATAAGTTAACCCATATGGTCTTGCCTAATGTCTTTCCTTAACTGAATTGCCAAGACCTGAAAAAATTATTCCAAAATCATTCTGGATTTTCTTCTCTGAAATGATTGTTTCTGGGATGCAGAAAATGGGAGGCAATATAAAGCCATGGGAAGACAACCAGCTGGATTTAGAGTTACAGGACCTGGATTTGAAACTGGCTACTTACTATGTGTTTGGCTTAGGCAAGTGAGAACACTTCCTTGTCCTTTCTGTTCCTTCTCCTACATTAAATGAGATAGCTGAACTAAGTTCTCTTCTGATTCTAAATGCATAATCTAGGATGTATGACAACATGGAAGATAGAGAGCCAAATGTCCTAGAACACTCAGCTCAAGGACCACCTCCATATCTTAGAGTCCCTGGTTTCCTTCAGTTCAAGGATCATTTTCTACCAAAGAATCCCGTCTGCTTCTGACAGCAGCCAGGGATTCATTGGTCCAAATTACACTGCATCTATTTTGTATATTCCTATACATGTACCTATCATCCAATCCAATTGAATGTAGGCTCCTTCAGGGCAGTGACTGGCTCACTTTTGTCTTCCTAGCCCTGAACAGTACCCTGAACTTAATAGGATTCTTCTACCTCTGTCATTTGACTTTTAAAATCCTTCTAGAGCTTTTCTAAGAAGGCTTTTTGGGCTTCAGACCAGTTCATACTTCCTTTTGACATTGCAGAAGTGGGTTTGTTGACAAGGTTGTCCTCTTCAGAATTTCTGTCTTGATCTTCACTCTTCTCATAATATGAATTTATGGTACATTTCTTCTTTTTTTTTTTTTTAACTCATGGTGTTTCTTTATTCCCTGGCCTTTAAAGAGATTGAGCTCTCCTGCTGGGGAACAGAGAGCACTGACCCAAGCTTCTTGTGTTGGGAGTCTAGGTCTTGGCCACCGGCTTTGTGTGTTGGGGCCTCTTATGTTGGTAATTAGAGGCTGTAGGGTTCTGGCAGCTTACCTCATGTTGGGCTGGAGTCATCAAGGTTGGAACTTTCAGACAATTCTAGGTTGCCTGCTTTTCCTTTCCTTTAGCTTTCTTCAGTTCCTTTTAGATGGGGGCTGCAGGGTATTTATCTGCCTGGGGCCCCTTGCAGTGCTGCCTCCCTCGTTTCTGCTAATGCACTGGGAGATTCCTTTGGGGTAGAGTGGTTTTCTGAGCTGGCCTCCCCCACCCTCACCGAGGCACTCAGAGGTCCAGGTGTTGGTGTTTGCCTGCTCTACCACCTGGGCTTCAGGTTTTCTTCACAATTGGAGGCTTCAGGAATCCTAAAGCTCACCTGGTATTGGCCTGGAACCAGCCAGGCCGGGGCTTTAGGAAGCTTTTAGGTTGTTTTCTTCACCTCCTTTCAGATGAACACCACAGGTACTTATCCGCCTGGGGACCCTTGCGCTGCTGCCTCCCTTGTTTTTGCTGAGGCACTGGGATCCCCGTTTGCTGGGCCCCTGCACTGCTGCTCCCCATATGTCTTCTAGTTCAGCTGTTCCAGGGTTTTTTTCTGGGTGATATTTCCTGGGTTGATGGAGTTGATGGGGGAGGGTGAGAGCACCTAGCTCTGCACACCATCATCTTGGCTCCCAGAAGCGGAAGTCCCCTGAATTTAATAGGGCCTAACAAATGCGTATTGATTGATCTATTGATTAATCAAGTAAGGACAGAAAAATCTCTTTGAATTCTGGTTTCAAACTCTATTTGTATGACCACGGGCAAATTCCTTCATCACTCACAGCTTCTAGGCAATTCTGCACAACTTGCTGAGTTATAGATAAGCAATAATGAAGGGCATTTTCACACTTGAAGTTCCCTTCCAATGAAATCACAAGTCCGACAGGCCCCTCTAACGACTGGAACAAAACAAAAATTCTTTGGAAGGCGCAGGCAGCACTTGTCTAGTCTACTCAAGACACCTGGGTTCAGATGGCAATCTACTTTTATCAATTCTTTTCCTTTTGAATATCATATCATCGAAAGATTTTTTCCAAAGTCTTGTAAAAAATATGGAAGGAGAGTTTCCCAGTGCCCTTGATAAAGATGATTAAGTATAGACTTTAACTTTCACTATATACATTATATAAATATAATATCATATCTATTATAGAATATATATGTTCAACATGTACTTTATTCAACACATACATTAAATGAGTTCAGCAGTCTCTGCAGGTTGGGAGGACCATCACCTTGTAGCCATGAACAAGGCAGAAACGTGCTTGCTAAAGAACCCAATGTTTCATTGACACTAAAGCATGGAGGCAGTGTTTATAATGTGCTTAATAAACCTTAAAGAACTCTGGAAGTGCCACCTCTTGTGCTTAGTACACGTGTCAGCCAGTTAAAGGTCTCCTGGCATGGACTCCAGTCTTCTCTCCATCCTTAACGGTCTTCAATTTATTGTTTTTTCCTAAGTCACGGTACCCAGAACTGAGCACCACCCTCCAGGTGTGTTCTAACCCAAGCAGAGGAAATAAGCTCAAGAGCAATCAGATTGGGGCAAAGGAGCAATGGGCTCCTTCTCTCTATTGCTAAGCCAGACTGAGCTTGAAGTCTTGGAGCTTCTTCAGAGAAAACTGATCTCTGAGCAAGCCTTTCCTCTTCTGGTTTTCACATTTGATTTTTTTTTAATTCAATGTTCAGAGGAGTACATTTGTACCTATTAATTTTCCTCACATTCTATTCTGCCCAGCATCCTAGATTGCCATTGAAATCCATCTGGATCTTGTCAGCTATCCCTCCTGGCTTGGTGCCATCCTCACATTTAACTAGCATAGCATCTACACGTCCAGCCATGGGACTGAAATGACAGTAGAAACCCCAGGCTGCAGGAACAACCCCTTCTTTCCACCACCCTCAGAAATATTATATTGCACTCTCGGAGGTCTAGAATCCCAGAAGGCTAGTTGTTGTCCTTGTTCTCCGACATCATATGTTAGAAACAAGTTACAGTGTGTCCGACGGTGGCTGATCAGACCAACAGGAGCTCGGAATGTTCTACCACAGGTGGGCGCAAATAGTCCACGTGTGAACATTTGGGTGGATTCTCTAAATTTGTGCATCTCATATTTCTTTTGAGGTGCTTCAGTTCTACCTTGCTCATAGAGCATATGACCTTCTCTGATGAGGGCACACCATGCTTGGCAGTCCTGTGCCAGTGTCTCCCATGTCACACAATTGATCTCAAGTTCTTCAGAGAGACCTTGAGAGTATCCTTGCATAGCTTCTTCTGACCACCATAAGAATGCTTGCCCTGTGTGAGTTCTCCATAAAATAGTCTTCCTTCCTTATACCACAAGTGCTTCTCTAAGGCATATGTTCCAGAGAAGCCACTGACCTGCAAGGGGAGAGGGAATTTCCCTTTCTGGAAGTCCAAAGTCTGATTTTTATTTCTATGCTGTTTTCATTACTGTCCTTGTCCATCCTTCGGTGTTTGGATTGTAATAAGTTATGTACCAAGAGTGTGAAACAGATGAAGCTCCCAAAATCATTAGAATGACAAGACAAAGTGGGATATGAGGCAGACTCTGAGGGTATCTGTCATGACTACTTTTCCAGCCATCAATCATCGAGGATATTTCCAAGGCACCTACTTTGCATGAAGCACCATGCTAGATGCTAGAGAAACAAAGCCCAAAGTGAAACAATACCTGCCTTTAAGAAACTGACATTCTATCCATGACATTAGGAAATATGCTGGCTGAATCATTTTACAATGTAGATGGTTTTAATTCTGTGAAGAGGTCCCTGGAAATTTGTTGGGGATTGAGAAAATTGGGAAAAAAAATAAAGATCTCTGGGTTCCACTGCCAGCTTCTTGACAAACTCTCCTGAAGCTCCTAGTATGGGCAGGACATTGGACCATGATGCCTATTGCCCTACAACTAAAAGTTAACAAAACCTTTTGTAGCTATGGTGCAAGGAAGGACACATAGGTCTTAGAAACAGAGTCAAGGAGTTTAAGTGGCTGGTCTAAGATGATTCATCTGGTCAGTGTCACAAATGGGATTTGAATTCAGACCTTCTGGCTTCAAGACCAATACTATCACCTTGAAAGTTAGGCAGGGAAGAAGAAAAAATCTTCAACATCTCTTTAATCTACTTGAATGCAGACACAGGGAAAGCAGAACAATGGAAGGGACTGACTATTAGAATCCACAAGTAGAGAGTTTGAAAGAAAAATAGCCCAAAAACCATATGAGGTTGGAAAGTTGCTGCCTTGGCTCCCCTGGAAAGGTCAACAGCCCACAGCAGGTTGTATTAATCTGAACCAATTAGGAAATCTTTGTTGGAGGCTGGAAGCCACCTAGGGCAGGGGCATTTGTGTGGGGAAGAAGAGACAAATGTGAGAATGGAAAGTGGTAGGGGACATTGAAATGGGACAAACAAATGAAAGTCCCAAAACATGCTTGAGTAATTCCTTTGTGAGAGGTGGAGGGACCATTCCATGAAGTCTGAGATGACGAGTGGCCAAGGAATGCCAATAATAGCCTCACAAAGCTATTGCCTGGGGATGAAGTGGAAGGATGGGAAATAGCCAGCCTGGGATCTGGCCACGTTGTCACATTTGCACCCTGGCATCCCCTCCTCACCCAGATCAGAGGAGACATAATGGCTTCTCACTTACTAGCATTTATCACATCCCCTAGCAGCTGAGCCCCTGAGTCACCACAGCCTCCTCCCAGGCTCCAACTTACATGTGCTCTGCTGTGAGCCTTGCCAATGGAGGGGTGAAGACGGGCTGCAGAAGACTGCCATCTCACTATGGAAAAGTGACTCTTCTCTGAAGAATTCTGCCCCTGTGGCCAAACCAAGAGGGCCATTAATTTAAGCCATAAAATAGATGGCCAGGGAACAGAAGGAGATGCTTTTCACCCCTCAGAAGCTTGTTGCAGCCACAAACAAAAACACGGGTTGTTGGTGGTGACCAGCTCTGTTTGTCAGGGCCTAACAAAGCCTCCGAATCAAAGCTTTGTGAAAGTGATAACTGTGTCCTGGGAATTCTCCACTTCTCTCCAAGGCCCGGTTATACACAGCACTTTGTTTGAGCCACATGATTGAGTATGTAGCTGCCTCCTGAGATGACCTCTGAGATGCCATTTGAAGACAGAGACTTTAGGTGACTTTATGGGAGTACGTCTCTGCTCCCCAGTTGTCCCTGACAAGAGCTGGAAACCTTTCAGGGGACCAAAAAAGAAGTCACACTTCATATCTCTTGGTTGAACAAAGGTTGTTACCCAGTAGCTAAGATGCTGAGAGAGTTCGTGTTCATCCTTGGAAAGACCTGAGACCCATCTGCAACGTCCCTTCCACCAATGGTGAAGAAAACTTGACCTATCCATAGTTTACCAGCATAGGGTGTTCTAATGTCTCTTTACATAAAGCTTGGAGCTGCAGACCTTCTTCTGGAGCTTTTAAATATTTCATGGGCACCAGGTCATGGCTAGGTAAGAAACCAATAAAGCCTAAGGGCCTATAAATATATAGCCAACCTCCCAAGGCTCATTCCCCTGGTCTTATTAGGACTGACAATGGAGTCAGTGTTAGAAGGGCAATGACATCCTGTGTGTCATTAGGAGAAAGAGGGCAGGCAAGAAGAAATATATGGATGAATTTGCACATGCACGCGCACATGCATACACACACATGCATACATACATGCACATACAATCTTGAAAGTATTCTTTTAAGTGTTAAAGTCCCGGAAAATTATTATAAAGGAAAGCGTACAAGCCAAAGTATCAAGATTCAATTCCCTCAGAGTTCCAAGTTTGTCACTGGGAAAGAGCATGGTGCAGGAGAAAGAACCCCAACTTGGTGTCAGAGTGGGTGGGTCCTCAGGTCAGTTCTGATACTACCTCTGTGACCTTGGACCATCCCCTTCCCTTGGGTCTATCAAAGATCAGAAGATTTTGAACTAGAATGCATCTTAGGAAATGTCTAAGTCAAGTCTTAGACTCCTTGGGCAGTCTGATGTAGCCTGTGAGGCCTTCTCAAAATCATCTTTTTAAATCCATAACTTGGGATTACAAAGGTAACTAATTCTATTGCACCCAAGTCCATGTAGCCCCTGAAATCTAACTGTCAACTCCATGGGGGCCCCAGGTTAAGAACCCTTCTCCCTTCTAGGCCAACACTTACCTTAAAAAATAGTTCATTGGTTCACTTTGTCCTCATTTTAGTCATTTTATAACCCCCCCTCTTCTAACAAGGAAAACCAAGTAAAAACTATCCAATGCAGTGACCACATTTGACAACATACACAATATTCTGAACTAGCAAGGCTGTGCTTCTCCATCAGGAGAAACAGGGATGTTCATGGATATTTACAATTGCTCGGTTCTACTTCCTTTTATTTATCTTTTCATTTATATTGTTGCAATCATTGAGTATATTTTTTTCTTTGTTCCATCTCTTTGGCATTATATAATTTCCTACATCTTTTTCCCATTTTACTCTGAAATCATTCAATCATTCAATTAATACAATTCAAAATTCAATGAATTAACCCTCATATTTTGGGTGCTGGGAATATAGATAAAAATAATAAAACAATGTCTGCTCTGAGACTTAACCTTACATTACATTCATATAACATAGTTTGTTTTTTCAGACACTCTCCAATCCACAGGAATCTGCTTTGTTTCCAATTCTTTGACACCACAAAGTGCCACCAGGAATATTTTGGTATATTTTTGGGCCTTTGTTTGACTTGTTTGAAGCATATGACCAGTGGTGGGATTGCTGAGAGAAAGAATATGAGACAGTTTAGTTACTTCCTGCTTAATTCAACCAATAGTCACTAAGTCAATGGGCATTCAAGTGCCTACTATGTGCCAGGCACTGTGATAAGCATGAGGGATATAAAGAAGGGCAAAACACATTATTAATACAAGTAATTATAATTTATTCTAATTAGCATTATTATTAATTGTCAATAGCATTGTTATGGGAGCATATTTTCACATAGATGCTTATCATCTGAAATTCTTCTTTGGAAAACTTTTCAAGGGGGTCAATTTCTTCCACCAGTTAGTTGTTGATGAATGGTTTTTCCTGAATTTTCCTGATGAGGAAACTGAGACTGAGAAAATTTAAGGACCAGTATCACACAGTTGGAGACCCCAATTAGGTCTCCTAAACCCCAACCTGGAGTTATTTGAAAAATGTTGCTGCTAATTCACTTACTTCTATGCTCCAGTAATGCAGGGGATTTCTCATCTCATCAATGTGAATGTTCCCTCTAGAATTTGTATCTGTACCACCACACCTTTCAAGACCCTCCCATAAATCCATCGCAGGTGGAACACCAACATACTGAAAACATTCATTCTCTGAGTTTTCTTAGTATCATGTGGATACCAGTGTCCACATGGATGGGTCCTACTTTCATTTCACTGGCTTAGCTTTTTATCCAGTTATATATTTCTTTGATGGCCATTACTTCATTTCCTCAGGGTAATCATTTATCATTCATTTAGAATGGGCCACAGCCTGGCCACACCCAGCATATGCCTCTCCATTGCCTTTGGAATGACCTTCAACTCCCATTCTTTGGAAAGCAGCATTGTACAAATTATGACATAGCCATGAAACAGCACTGCAGTAATGCCTGAGCTAAGAGGATAGGCTGCCACTGCAGGGAGAATATGGGGGTCGTGAAAAACCCTTTAGCTGTTTTAGATCCCAACATAGACATCTGTATTGGCCACTGAACAGGCCTCAAAGATGGGACCCTCTATCTATCTATCTGTCTGTCTATCTATCTATCTATCTATCTATCTATCTATCTATCTATCTGTCTGTCTGTCTGCCTATCTAAAAACATATATATATATATATATATATATATATATATATATATGCTATCTGACGCATAAGTAGGCATCTCATGAGTATTTATTGACTAGCTCTCTCATTTTATATATACACATATATATGTACACAAATACACACATATATGAAAGTTACACATATATTCAACATATGCAAAATGTACATATATATGTGTGTGTGTGTGTGTATATATATATATATATATATTTATATATTTATATATAAACACTTAAATATACAATCACTCCACATACATACACGTACATCTATCTTGGCAATTTTAAATTTGAAAACACTGAAGTGATTTTCTTCTGACCTTCTGTACCTCTAGGACAAAGATGACCAAAAGGGCTTATCTGCAGAATTCCTATTCCCATCCCTTCAGCCGAAATGGCAGGCTCAGATACTAAGTTCTAGGTATGGCATGGATGGAGTTCACTGCCTGGCTATCTAAATGAATTGGTGGGAAACACTGCTATCACTAGGGAATCTTTTGACTACATCTGCCCCAGTCCCAGTGATTGTGATCTGGGGCCCCTTGCAAGCCCCTTCTCCTCCCTTAAGCCCAACCCAGAGCCCTTCTAGCCCAGCCCATTAATGTCTGGTGGTAGCCTCCCCTCTACCCTTATTTGTTCCTCCTACTTCTTTGTCCTTATAACAACCACATGCTTTCAGCTCCCATCTCTCAACAGAGAGTGTTTTCCTTTTAAAGAAATTCTGATGGGAATTTGATGTAGCAAAAGGAGGCTCAACTCTGACCTCTTTGAGAAGTGCCCAGGGATGAGTCACCTGGCCAGATTTCCATCTCTGATGAACAATGGTTTGGGCCTTAATTGATTCCTGCAGAGACCCTGGAGTCAAGGCAAGAGCCATAGCCCAAGTTAAGCCACAGACTGGATGGTCTGGTAGCCTCTGCACACATGCATGTCAAGCCCCACTCTTGGACCTAAGACGGGATGGCTCCAGAATCTGCTGGAGTTCCCAGAAGAGCGTTGGCTTTCAATTTCTCCAGGCTCTAATTACTCCTAATAACCAGGCTAGCTGCCCCCAGATTCCCATTCCTCCATTAACCTGCTATTCCAAATGAATGGAATCTCAAAGTGGTCAAGTCATACAGGGACCACCTGCATTTCTAAAAGAAGAGAGCCCCGGACAGTGGATTTGGAATCATAGGCCCTTCCCTTGAGTTATACATCACCACCGTCTATGTGACCTTGGCAATTCCCTTCCCTCCTTGTGTTTCAGTGTCCTTAAATGTGAAATGAAGAGATTGGGTGGCATACTCTCCCTAGGCTCCTCCAGCCCTACATCTGGTATGTTCTGATCCCATGAATCCAGACTTATATGGAAAGCCTTCACTGGGCAGGGCCCCATGCCCAGTGCTCCATAAAAAGCAACTTTGCAAAGCATCTTCTCTCGTGGAGTTGGCAGTCTAAAAAATGAGAGCAGCCATATACAATTGAATGTTAGAATGTAAAAGAAATGCAAGAGGGGCATGAACAGCAAACTAGGAGCATAACTAAGGCAACAAGCATTTATTAAGCACCTAGTGTGTGCTAGGCACTGGGCTAAGTTCCGGGGATATAGATAAAGGCCAACAAAGTCCATGCTCTTGAGGTCACAATCTAATGGGGGTCATGACATGATAACACCTAGTTACCAACAAGCGATAAGCAGGATAAATTGGGGGTAATCAACAGAATTAGTGAGGTCAGGAAAAGCAATGAGCAGGAAAAGGTAGCAGCTGGCTGGGGGGATGGTAAGAGTTCAAAGGGCTAGACCTGAAAGAGATCTCAGAGGCCATCTAGTCCAATCTCTTCCTTTTACAGATGAAGAAACCGAGGTTGGTTCAGGGAGGTAGATAAGCATGGCCAGTATGTGTCCATTAGAAGCAAGCTGTAGTGTTCACATGGTAATGAGGTGAATATTTTTCATAGACCTTCTGAGGTAACATATAATGAACCTGGAAAGATTGGGGAGGCCAAGTTGTTTTTTTTTTCTTTTTTTTTATTTACTGTGAATGAAAAGTTCTTTTATTTATTTTTTTTCACATATTTCTGGAAATTAGTTTAATCACATTGCTTGTCTCCAAGCTACTGAGTTCTTATATATGCTACGAGGGAATGTGATCTTTTTTTTCCCCCCATATGCTTTTGAGTTAAAAATTTTTCTCCCTTTTTCTCCCCCCCACCCTCCCCAAGACAGCGCACAATCTGACATAGGCTTTACATTTACATACCCATTAAACATATTTTCACATTAGTGAAGTTGTAAGTAAAAATTAAAACCAATAGGAGGAGCCATCAGAAAGATGAAACAAAACTCAACAGAAGGTAAAAATAAGTGAGAGCGATTCGACTTCCATAATTCTTTCTTTGGATGTGGACAGCATTTTCCATCCTGAGGCCTCTGGAGATGTCTTAGATCCTTGTAATGCTGAGAAGGGTTCAGTTTAATATTCTTAGTCATACATATGTGGCTTATTGTGTACAAAGTCCTCTTGGTTCTGCTCACTTCACTCAGCATCAGACCATATAAGTCTTTCCAGGTTTTTCTGAAGTCAGCCTGTTCATCATTTCCTATAGCACAATAGTATTCCAATACATTCATATACCATAACTTGCTCAGCCATTCCCCAATTGATGGGCATCCTCTCAATTTCCAATTCTTTGCCACCACAAAAAGCTGCTATGAATATTTTTGTACATGTGGGTCCTTTTCCCATTTGTTTGATCTCTTTGGGATATAGCCCTAGAAGTGCTATTGCTGGATCAAAGGGTATGCACATTTTTGTAGCCCTTTGGGCATAGTTCCAAATTGTTCTCCAAAATGGTTGGATCATTTCACAACTCCACCAACAATGTATTAGTGTTCCAATTTTCCCACATCTTCCCCAACATTTGTCATTTTCCTGTTTTGTCATGTTGGCCAATCTGATAGGTGTGATGTGGTACCTCAGAGTTGTTTTGATTTGCATTTCTCTAATCAATAACGATTTAGAGCATTTTTTCATATGACTATAGATGGCTTTAATTTCTTCATCTGAGAACTGTCTGTTCATATCCTTTGACCATTTATCAATTGGGGAATGGCTTGTGTTCTTATAAATTTGTCTTAATTCTCTATATATTTTAGAAATGAGGCCTTTATCAGAGAGACTGGTTGTAAAAATTCTTTCCCAATTTTCTACCTTCCTTCTAATCTTAGTTGCATTGGCTTTGTTTGTGCAAAAACTTTTCAATTTAATGTAATCAAAATTATCCATTTTGCTTTTCATAATGTTCTCTATCTCCTGTTTGGTCATGAATTCTTCTGTTCTCCATAGATCTGATAGGTAAACTATTCCTTGTTCTCCCAGTTTACTTATGGTATCAGCCTTTATATCTAAGTCATGAACCCATTTTGACTTTATTTTGGTATATGGTGTGAGATTTGGGTCTATGCCTAGTTTCTGCCATACTCTTTTCCAGTTTTCCCAGCAGTTTTTTTCAAAGAGTGGGTTCTTATCCCAGAAGCTGGGGTCTTTGGGTTTATCAAATAATAGATTACTATAGTCATTGACTACTGTGTCTTGCATATTTAACCTATTCCACTGATCCACCTCCCTATTTCTTAGCCAGTACCAAGCAGTTTTGATGATTGCTGCTTTATAATACAATTTAAGATCTGGAATTGCTAGGCCACCTTCCCCTGCATTTCTTTTCATTAGTTCCTTTGATATTCTGGACCTTTTGTTTTTCCAAATGAATCTTGTTATTATTTTTTCTAACTCTATAAAATAATTTTTGGTAGTTTGATTGGTATGGCACTGAATAAGTAAATTAGCTTAGGTAGGATTGTCATTTTTATTATATTAGCTCGGCCTACCCATGAGCAACTGATGTTTTTCCAATTATTTAGATCTGATTTTATTTGTGTGAAAAGTGTTTTGTAATTGTGTTCATAGAGTTCCTGGGTTTGTTTCAGGAGGTAGACTCCTAAATATTTTATAATGTCTACAGTAAGTTTAAATGGGATTTCTCTTTCTATCTCTTGCTGTTGGGCTTTGTTGGTAATATATAGAAATGCTGATGATTTATGTGGGTTTATTTTATAGCCTGCAACTTTGCTAAAGTTGTTTATTATTTCAAGTAGTTTTTTACTTGATTCTCTAGGATTCTCTAAGTATATCATCATGTCATCTGCAAAGAGTGATAGCTTTGTTTCTTCTTTGCCTATTCTAATGCCTTCAATTTCTTTTTCTTCTCTTATTGCTAAAGCTAAGGTTTCCAGTACAATATTGAATAACAGTGGTGATAATGGACATCCTTGTTTCACCCCCGATCTTATTGGAAATGCTTCTAGCCTGTCCCCATTACATATAATGCTTGCTGAAGGTTTTAGATATGCTATTTATTATTTTAAGGAAGACTCCATTTATACCTATGCTTTCTAGTGTTTTTAATAGGAATGGGTGTTGTATTTTATCAAAAGCTTTTTCTGCATCTATTGAGATGATCATGTGGTTTCTGTTGGTTTTGTTGTTGATATGCTCAATGATGCTGATAGTTTTCCTAATATTGAACCAACCCTGCATTCCTGGTATAAATCCTACCTGGTCATAGTGTATTATTCTTGTGATAAGTTGCTGCAATCTACTTGCTAGTATTTTGTTTAAAATTTTTGCATCTATATTCATTAGAGAAATTGGTCTATAATTTTCTTTCTCTATTTTGACTCTTCCTGGTTTAGGTATCAACACCATATTTGTATCATAAAAAGAATTTGGTAAGACTCCTTCTTCACCTATTTTCCCAAATAGTCTATATAGTATTGGAATTAATTGTTCTTTAAATGTTTGATAGAATTCATGTAAATCCATCTGGCCCTGGAGATTTTTTCCTAGGGAGTTCATCAATGGCTTGTTCAATTTCTTTTTCTGAGATGGGGTTATTTAAGTATTTTACTTCCTCTTCTGTTAATCTGGGCAATTTATATTTTTGTAAATATGTATCCATTTCACTAAGATTGTCAAATTTGTTGGCATATAGTTGGGCAAAATAATTCCTAATTATTGTTTTAATTTCCTCTTCCTTGGTGGTAGCTTCACCTTTTCATTCTTGATACTAGTAATTTGGTTTTCTTCTTTCTTTTTTTAATTAAATTAACCAAAGGCTTATCTATTTTATTGGTTTTTTCATAAAACCAGCTCTTAGTTTTATTTATTAGTTCAATAGTTTTCTTAATTTCAATTTTATTAATTTTTCCTTTGGTTTTCAATATTTCTAATTTGGTGTTTAGTTGAGGATTTTTAATTTGTTCTTTTTCTAGTTTTTTTAGTTGTATGCCCAATTCATTAATCTCCTCTTTTTCTATTTTATTTATGTAAGCATTTAGAGATATAAAACTTCCCCTAAGAACTGCTTTTCTGCATCCCATAGGTTTTGGTATGTTGTCTCATTATTGTCATTCTCTTGAATGAAATTATTGATTGTTTCTATGATTTGTTGTTTGACCCAATCATTTTTTAGGATTAGATTATTTAGTTTCCAATTATTTTTTAGTCTATCTTTCCATGGCCCTTTATTACATATAATTTTTATTGCATCATGATCTGAAAAGGATGCATTTAATATTTCTGCCTTTCTGCATTGGATTGTGAGGTTTTTATGCCCTAGTACATGGTCAATTTTTGTGTATGTGCCATGTACTGAGAAAAAAGTATATTCCTTTCTATCCCCATTCAGTTTTCTCCAGAGGTCTATCATACCTAACTTTTCTAATGTTCTATTCACCTCCTTAACTTCTTTCTTGTTTATTTTGTGGTTAGACTTATCTAGTGCGAGAGGGGGGTTCAGGTCCCCCACTAGTATAGTTTTGCTGTCTATTTCTTCCTGTAACTCCCTGAACTTCTCCTAAGAATTTGGATGCTATACCATTTGGTGCATATATGTTTAGTAATGATATTACTTCATTGTCTATGGTGCCTTTTAGCAGGATGTAGTTTCCTTCCTTATCTCTTTTGATTAGATCTATTTTTGCTTTTGCTTTGTCTGAGATCAGGATTGCTACCCGCTTTTTTTACTTCAGCTGACATAATATATTCTGCTCCAGCCTTTTACCTTTACCCTGTATGTGTCACTCTTTTTCAAATGTGTTTCCTGTAAACAACATATTGTAGGATTATTTGCAATCCATTTCTGTTTTATGGGAGAGTTCATCCCATTCACATTCACAGTTATGATTACTATCTGTGTCTTTTTCTCCATCCTTTCCCCCATTTATGCTTTTCTTTCTCCTTTTTCCTTTCTCCCCTTCACTAGTGTTTTGCTTTTGACCACTGCCTCCTTCAGTCCCTTCCCCCTTTTATTATCCCTTTCCCTTTTCTTCCCCTTTAGTCTTACTGCTGCTTCCCTCCCTTCTTTCCCCCTCCCTTTTTTTCCCCTTTTTCCCTCCTACTGCCTATAGGGCAAGTTAGATTTCTATACCTAACTGATTATATGCCTTCTTGAGCCAAATCTGATGAGAGTAAGGTTCAAACAATGCTCCCCCCCTTCTTTCCCTCTGCTGTAATAGGATTTTGTGTCTTTTCCTGTAATGTAATTTACCCTTGTCTGCCTCCTCCTTTCTCAGTACATTTTCTAAGATCAGATTGATCCACTTATTTGGATCCATTTAACCCACTTGATTAGATTTTTTTTATCATTACATCAAAGTCAACTAATATCCACCCTCTTTATGTATACTCCTTTAACAAGGTGTAATAACAATACAGTTCTCAAGGGTTGCAAGTCTCATATTCCCTTGTAGGGGTTTAAACAGCCCCCCCTTATTAACAACATATTGTATCTTCTCTGTCCCATTTACCTTTTTAAGTCCTTCTTGAGTCCTGTACTTGAAGATCAAATTTTTTGTTGAGCTCTGGTCTTTTTATCAGGAAAGTTTGGAAGTCTCCTATTTCATTGAATATCCACCTCCTCCCTTGAAAAATGATGCTCATTTTTGCTGGGTAATTGATCCTTGGCTGCATTCCAAGCTCCTTTGCCTTATGGAATATCATGTTCCATGCCCTGCGGTCTTTTAATGTAGAAGCTGCAAGGTCCTGTGTAATCCTGACTGTGGTTCCATGATATTTAAATTGTTTCTTTCTGGCTGCTTGCAGCACCTTCTCTTTCATCTGGTAATTTTGGAATTTTGCTATTATATTCTTGGTTGTCAATTTGGGATCTCTTTCAGGTGGTGATCGGTGGATTCTTTCTATGGTTATTTTCCCTTCTGGTTCTAGGACTTCTGGGCAGTTTTCCTTTATGATTTCCTGAAAGATACTGTCCAGGCTCTTTTTTTCATCATGATTTTCAGGTAGTCCAATAATTTTTAAATTGTCTCTCCTGAGTCGATTTTCCAGGTCGGTTGTTTTACTGATGAGGTATTTTACATTTTCATCTATTTTTTCATTTTTTTGTTTCTGTTTGACTGATTCTTGCTCTCTCATAGAGACATTAGTTTCCATTTGTCCAATTCTAGTTTTTAACAGATTGTTTTCTTCTGTTAGTTTTTGTACTTCCTTCTTCAACTGGCCAATTGTGTTTTTTAGGGACTTGTTTTCTTCAGTGTATTTTTTTTCCAATTGGCCAATTGTATTTTTGAAGGACTCTTCTACCTCTCTCATTTGACTATTAAAATCCTTCTTGAGCTCTTCTAAGAAGGCTTTTTGGGCTTCAGACCAGTTCATATTCCCTTTTGTTGTTGCAGATGTGGGTTTGTTGACAATGTTGTCCTCTTCAGAATTTCTGTCTTGATCTTCACTCTTCTCATAATATGAATCTATGGTATTTCTTTTTACTCATGGTGTTTCTTTATTCCCTGGCCTTTAAAGAGATTGAGCTCTCCTGCTGGGGAACAGAGGGGTACTGACCCAAGCTTCTTGTGTTGGGAGCCTAGGTCTTGGTCACTGGCTTTGTTGCTGGGGCCTCTTATGCTGGAATTGGAGGCTGTAGGTTTCTGGCAGCTTACCTTGTGTTGGGCTGGAATCAGCAAGGCTGGAACTTTCAGGCAATTCTAGGTTGCCTGCTTTTCCTTTCCTTTAGCTTTCTTCAGCTCCTTTTAGATGGTGCTGCAGGTGTTTATCTGCCTGGGGCCCCCTGCAGTGTTGTCTCCCTTTTCTGCTAATGCACGGGAGATTCCTTTGCTGGAGTGCTGAGGACTCCTGGTGGTTTTCTGAGCTGGTTTCCACGGTTCCCCCCCCTCACTGAGGCACTGGAGGTCCAGGTGTTGGTGTTTGCCTGCTCTATCACCTGGGCTTCAGGATCTCTTCACAATTGGAGGCTTCAGGGCTCCTAAAGCTCACCTGGTGTTGGGTTGGAATCAGCAAGGCTGGGGCTTTAGGAAGCCTTTAGGTTGTTTTCTTCACCTCCTTTCAGATGAATGCCACAGGGTACTTATTGGCCTGGGGCCCCTTTTTTTTGCTGAGGCACTGGGAGACCCGTTTGCTGGGTTACTGCACTGCTGCTCTTTGTCTTTCTTCTAGTTCAGGTGTTCCAGGTTTTTTTTTTCTGGGGTGATATTTTCTGGGTCTTCAGAGGTTGATAGGGGAAAGTGAGAGGGACTATCTTTTCACTCCACCATCTTGGCTCCCTGAAGTGGAACTCGAGGCCAAGTTGTTAATGATTTAAAATGTTAACATATGAGTTCATATTTAATCCTAAAGGTAATAGGGAGCTGTTGAAATTTGTCAAGTAGGGGACTGATGAAGTCTGGCCTAAGCTTTAGGAATACCGGTTTGGGAACTGATTGAAGGATGAATTGGAATATAGGTAGAACAATTAGAAAACCATTGTAATAATCCAGGAGACATGGTTTGTCAAGATTTAAACTAGATTGGTGATCATGAGGGGTGACTAAGGGGATGGATTTGAGAAAAGTCATGGAAACCAAAATGCCAAGATTTGATAACTGTTTAATGGGGGTGGCAGAGAAGGAGAGTGAAGATTCCAAGATAATTGGCTCCAAGATTAGAAACCTGAGTGATTAAAGAGGGTGGTACCCTCAATAACAATGAGCAAGACTCATGTACATCTTTCCGTTTCTTTATCTTTATTGGATATATAATGGAAAAGCCAGAGAAATTCAAATAAAATCTAAGCATGAGGATTAAAAAATATATATACATATTTTTTCCCCTTGTTTTAAAATATCTATCAGGCACGTGGTATATTGTCCTACCAAAATGTAGGCTACATGAGGATGGGGAGCACATGTTCTTCCAAGTATACAGAAGGCAGGGGCCACAGCTGACTTACACTGTCAATCAATGAGGGCCTCTCAGGTCCCTTCCACCTCAGACTCTGTGCTTTTCTTTCCTCCTTCCCTCCTCCCACCTCCTCTCCTCACCTAGCACAGGACTCTGCTCAGAGTTGGTCCATGGTACATATTTTTTAAGTCAGAGAAGAAATGTTGTTAACAAGAGTTATCCTGTCATTTTCTTACACATAAGGATTCCATTGAATTAATATAGTGAAAATGTTTTGAAAAATAAAGTGTGACAGAAATGCAACCACTTATAAATTATAATGTAATTCACCAAGGACTTATGAAGTCCTTATTATAAGCAAGGATGCTGGGTATGCAGAGAGAAAATCTGCTTTCAAAGAGTTTGCTTTCTACTGGAATCCCCAGTTTCCTTCAAAGTTCCACTCCTACATGACATCTGCTAAAATCCCCTTCTCCAGCTGCTAGAGTAAGCTCCCCCAGTTACTTTATTGCATACATTTCTCTACATATATGATATTTCTTCTGAAGAGAATATAAGCTCACAAGGACAGAGATTTTTCCCATATTTTGTCTTCACCCCCCCCCAATAACTAGCACAGCACCTCTCAGTAGGTGCTTGATAAATATTTATGTAATAAATATTTATTAAGGTTGATTGGTTCATTGATTGATAATTCAGTATCATTATTTCAATGTCTCCATAGACACCCAGGGCAGGAAGAAATCTCTGAATTGAATCCTTTTTTTTTTCTGCTATTGTTTCAATTCTTCTGTCCCTGAAAATATTGAGGGGGTTCCAATCTCCTTGACATCAATCCTTTGATCAAATGGGAAAATGATGCTAAAACAGCCAGTGAAAAGATAGTAGATGATTTCCAAGACTAGATGGTCATGCTGGGAGTATGTCAGCACAATATCCCTGTAGTTTGACTCATTGGTTCAGGTTGGAGTTTGCTGACAAGGCCATTCCCAGGCATTTGTCAGAGTAAGGATAAGACGAAATCTGGAGGAAACTTAGCTCCAGGGCAGAACTTTCATGGGTTAGGGGTTACTTTGATGGTTCTGTAATTATAATTTGTCTGCATGGCATAGTAAAGATGAGTTCATAATGACAGCCTTTGATAAAGTGCCAGGTAAATTGGGCTGGGGAAGAGGACAGACTTAACAGGACAAGAAAACCTGGAGTGAAACCTTTGCTTTTTGCTGGGTGAAGCAAGTCATTCCACACACTGAGAAATTATAACCAATTACAATAACTAACAAGAGTTAACAAACTGCCGTTGTTTGTAAAACATATTTCAGTGGAAGGGGTAATTGAAAGGAAGGCCAAGTTCATCACTGGGAACTTCTGATCAAGTGCTCTGGGATAGACAGGCTTCAATCAGCTTCACTAGAGGGTGTAGCCACACTGATGAGTTCACTAACCATTCAAGAATTGACATAAGTATCAAAGCTCCAAAGGTGTCCTGTAGATTGGTTATGCATCAATCCATCAACAATCTTTAATTTTTTTTCCTGGTTATTTCTCCCTTCACTGATGCAGATACCAATTTCTCTGCTTTAGCAAATAGTCTTCAAAAGTCTTTGGGTCCTCAAACAGGAATTTCCCTACCTCCATCCTGGAGATGAGTCTCTCTAAACTTGGTGAGGTTGCTGTGCAGGCAACGGGCATGTAGTCCTTCAGTAGGCCTGCAGAAAAGCCTTTCTGGCTTTAGAAAGCACTAACAGCTTGTTCTGTGACACCACAGCCTTTAAGAATCCAAGTAACTAAAAATAAATAAATAAATAAAAATTTAAAAAAGAATCCCACTCACTAGGGGCAGCTAGGTGGCATAGTGGATAGAGCACAGGCCCTGCAGTCAGGAGGACCTGAGTTCAAATCTAGCCTCATACATGATACTCACTAGCTGTGTGACCCTGGGCAAGCCCGATTGCCTTGCAAAAAAAAAAAAAGAATCCTTGTGATTGCTATGCAAAAATAAGGAATAGGCACAGAACCTTTTGTGGAGATGCCTAGAGAATATCATCAATTGACAAATGAGTAAGGCCTTTTCTCCGGCTTGTGTTAGACACTATGGTGAGGCACAGGAATCTAAGGAATGGCCTGTCATCTTCATGGAGCTCACCAATGATCTTGGATTTAAGGCATAGATAGCAGAGAAACCAAGTCTGCAGATAAATCTAGGAGAAATGCCTAACACACGGATGACAGAAGCAGGATCCAAACAAAAAGTTAATACTAACTAACACTAATAATTAATTAATTAATAACAGTCTCAAGAGGCTAAACTGATGGACTTATTTTATGAAGATAAAATTTAGGATATACAAATACAAATTCCTATACTTATGATAAAAATCCCTCAACTGGGCAGTGAAAAGATGGTGGATGGGGAATGACTAGCCAGTAGTTCCTGTGAAATGTCCTGGGGACTGTTAGTTGACTTTAAGCTCAAGGAGTCCACGGTGTGATGTGGCAGCCCACATTCATGCCACTGGAGTTGAATGTAAGAGAAAGATGGCATGTTGTCCAAAAGGCAGGAGGTGATAATTCCTATGGCCTCTGCCTGGGTCAGTCCACATCTGGAGTATGACCTTCAGTTCTGGATTTCACATTTGAAGAGGGATAGCAATGCATTGGAGACAATCCAGAAGAGGGGCCCAAGATGCTGAAGGGCTTTGAATTCGTACCACAGGAGGACTATTTGAAGGAACTGGAGATGTTTAGTCTGGAGAGAAGAGATTTAGGGAGAACATGAGAGTTTTGCTCAGGGCTTTGAAGGGCTGCTACTGTGGAAAAGCACAGTGGAGAGGAATGACAACTCCCACAAAGGCACATGATTCAGAATCAGGCTTGTGCCATCAGGTGTGGATAAGTTGAATTTGAGGTCATGATGGCATACCCACAATCAAGTGTCCAATAGATTATTGGACATAGATTTGGGATTTAGTTATATTGAGTCTGAAGATAAAGAACTTTCTATCCACTCATGTTCCCCTAGAAAAGACAGGCCTGCCTTGCTCTATGGTGAGCCCTTTTATAGATATTAGGAAGCCATCAGTCAGGGGGAGACATGTAAGTAGGCATTTTTTTTCACTTGCGGATAAAAAGTAATTTCGGAGTGAGTAGAGCAGTGGCAGCAGACTGGAGCATCTCGCCAAGGATAGATGTTTGTTTCCTGACAAAGTACTCCCTGCATGTGAGTGTCATGGGACAAAAGCTCACTGGCCCATGGCAATTACAGCTCTGGGCAGGGATGTGGTCCTTTCAAATTCTGAGATTCAGTTCTCTGTGGACAGCCTTTCATCAGCAAACCAATTAAAGAAGAGCAAACCTTCCGCCTCCTTAACAGTGATTTGCTCTCAATAGCCATCAGCCATCTACCTTTTAAACTCTGATCTTGACCCACCCAAGGTCCCTAGTTTCTGGAACATGAACAAGTTCCTTAGGCATCCAGAACAGGGCCTCATTCTTCATTCACAGTATATGGGGCCATTTGAATCAGAGCCTTACCAGGGTTGGCCCCTGCAAGAGGAACAGAAAAAGCAATTGCAAACTTCCCAGTGATGGGTCCAGAGTGTTCCAGACTGGAATAATGGGGAATTTGTCTCTGAGCCCTTGTCAGCTCAGGGTAGCATGTACTGAGCCATCCCAGACATTCCTGTCCCTGAGAAGGAATGGGTGGCTAATAACAGAAGAGCATCACATTTCTCTCGGATGCAGCTGGTGGCAGAGCTGACTGGGTTACGGGTCTGAATGGAAGGAAGTGGTGAAGAGGGTGATCGCAGATCCAGGAAAGGGGCCCCTCGGGGCAGGGCTGAGTAGGTCTTAGGGATGCACAGTGAGGCCTGTTCCCCAAGTCCTGGGGACTGGTTCTATTCACTCAAATCCAAATCAGTGTCAAATCCCTTTTGTGTCTCCAAGTGGTGGTTTGGAAGGGATGTGGCATTCCTGCTGCCCACTCGCTAGAATGGCTGAGCTCTCCCTGTTGCTGTGGGCCAGGCCACTACTGCTGATTGGAATCAGGTTGGATTTGGGGGTGGGGCTTTTTTCCCCTTATACTCCTCCGACTCTGTTGTTCTCCTCCCCATCATCAGTGCTGTGTTTGGATAGAAACACAGAAGGGACACTATCAATCTCTCATCCTCTATTTGCCCCATCTGATTAAAAGGGGGATTGATTTCTCTCCCAGCCCGAGTAATTCCCTTTTGCAAAAAATACATATAATCCACTGTTTCCATAGTAATCATTCACTTCTCCTCTTTCTGAGAAGGAATTACAAGGGCCTTGCTGCTGCCAATTTATTCCTCAGGAATTTTAGATAATTTGATTCATCACTCTGCCAGGGGTCACCACGGATTTTCTTTTTCCTTTTTCAGAAAATGGGAAAACAAGCATAGTCGAAAAATACCTCTGCTTTGCTCAGCCTCTGCCTCCAGTGCACTGCTGGGCCCAGCTGTTTCCCCAGCACTGGATGTGAGCCCTCTCTCTCCCTCTCCCTCTCTCTCCCTTTCTTTATCTCCTCCTTCTCCCCCTCCACCTCCTCTTTCTTATTCTCTCTATCCCCCCTTTCTCTGTCTTTTTTTCTTCTTCTTCTTCTTCTTCTTCTTCTTCTTCTTCTTCTTCTTCTTCTTCTCTTCTTCTTCTCTTCCTTCCTTCCTTCCTTCTCCTCCTCCTCCTCCTCCTCTTTCTCTCTCTGTCTCTCTCTCTTTGTCTCTGTCTCTCTCTTTCTTTCTCCCTGTCTTTCTCCCTCTCCCTGTCCCTCCTCAATTCATTTTCTAGAAAGGAAAGTGGCACCTCTTCCCATTTCAGGTTTATGGGCAGATCTTGGCCTTTGTCCTGGTGTTTCCTCTGTAGTGCTTTCTTCTGGGAAGGATGAAAAGCAAAGTAGAGGCTGTGTTTCCAAGGGTCAGGATGAGGCAGTCCTGGCTGGAAGGCAGGAGAACCTTGGCCAAGCCACTCCTCTTCTCTGGGCCTTGGTTTTCACATCTGTGAAATGAGGCAGAAAGGGAATAAAGGCCATGTGGAATAGTGGGTAGAGCATTCCATTTGGAATGAGGAAGACCAGGCTTTCAAACAAGTCTCAGATACTGACTAGCTGTATAACCCTAGGCCAATTGCTTAACCTCTCTGGGCTGCAGATTTCTCATTGGCACCATGATAATGGGCTTGTGATCAATAACCTCTAGGATACCTTCTAACTTGAGCTTCATAAAGCTGTGACAAGGTCACTTGTAGCCCCTACACTTGAGAACTGGTCTCCTTTTTGGGCTTGAGGACTGACTTCAGATCTCAGCAGAGGCCGTGTCCAGCCCAGGACCCTTGCCCACAAGGGGAAAGAGCAGGGTTCAGGTGACTCAGCACAGCCTGGATATCTGGACCCAGGCTTGCCTCCTGAGTAACCTGTGGCACTCACAATCAGAACCGGGAGAGCCCTCAGAGCATTAGCACTGGCTTTTTCCCACATAGATACTGAACACATTTTGCTTTAAGGGGGTGTTGATTTCGATGCTGGGATGACTCAGGGCCTCCGTCTGTCTCCCTGAAATGTGGGCATGACATGAGTGCATTTCAGTGCAAGGTTTTTTCTTTGGTCCTATGGAATGTCCTCTCTCCTTTGTTGCCACTGTTGTCCCTGTTGGTGCAGTCATTCTGTTCTCCTCATTCTCTTGACCCTTGTCTTTGACCACCTGAGAAATGGGTGCACATTTCTTTTTGCCAAGCCTCTGACTCTGGTCCCTTGGGTTTTCAAACTCAATATAATCTGGCTTCTAAAGATGTCTTTGGAGCTAGCCATGTGCAGGGCTGTAGGGGCCTAAAGAAGTTCTAAACCCTCTTCTTAGAGATCTGGAACCCAGGAAGAAAAGTCAGGCCTCGGGTATAAAAGAAAGTTAGAGGGAGAGGGGTTTAGGTCTGGTCACTGTGACAAATTCATTTGAAAAGATAGCACTGCCTTCCTCCTCACCTCCACTCCCAGAATCCCCTGCTTCCTGCAGAACATGGCCCAGGTGCCACCTCTGACTTGAGGCTTTGAGACCTCTTCTGATCTATCCCAGCCTTCATTATTTGCATTCTCTCCTTCTTAAAATTACCTTGGATATGAAGGGCAGTATGGTGTAGTGAAGAGGGAGCCAGCCTAGAAGGCAAGGAGATCAGTACTCAGTCCTACTTCTGGCACTGTGTCACTTGCACTGACTGGTTGTTATCTTGGGCAAGCCACTGAACAAACTTCTCAGTGCTCCAGGAAGTTTCAGAGCAGGTGATGATGTGCAATGATGGAGAGAATGTCCTCATCTGGGAGTTCTCTATACCAATGAAATCCCAGCTTTTATTATCTGACGTTGATACAATTTGTAGTCACTCTGCCTGTGTACAGGCGTCATCTCCCAAAAGAACATAAGGTCGTTGAGGGAAGGGACTGATTGTTTTTGTCTTTTGTTCCTTACTGCCTAGGCTTGGAGGGGGGGTGGCAAGCAGAAGGCTTTTGATAAAAGGTTGTTGAGTTGAATTGGATAGAAGACTTCCCTCTCAAATTGTTTCCTCTGCTCAGCATTGTGAAGATCCCTTAGCAAGCTCTCCATCCTGGTTTTTTCATGGTTGATTTCTCTCCTTCCCCTCCAGGAGAGTCAGAGTAGAGGGGAAAGAGAAGCTGACTTCCCATTCTGGAAGAGCTTAGAGCTGAAAGAGACTTATCATCTATCAAGTCCAACACTCTTGTTTTGTAGATGAAGAAACTGAAGCTCAGAGTCATTAAGTGACTTTCCTAGGGTCATATCACTAGCAACTTTCTGAAGTGGGGTTAGAAGCATGATCTTTGCTGCATCGCTAAGACTTTGGCTGTCAGTGTGAAAGCACCACCACCTTGGCTCTTCACCTGCTAGCCTTTGCTCTTGTCACATCACCAATCCACCTTCTTTCACTATCATTGATAGGAGGCTCTTCCATCCCATCCCAAGATCAGGTTCTGAAGGTTCCTTTTGCCAGATGCCAGGCAGACTGGCTCAAAAGGGAGAGCATAGACAGAGATGTTTGACAATGCCTCCAGGCAGCCTGAAGAATGGGGCTCATGGGATTATTCTCCTGACCACTTCCCATTCTTTTATTTAGCATCCATGGTCACTTTGTGACCAGATGAAGCCCAAGAATTATTCAGAGAAGAGGATGAGCAATGTAATGGTGAACGGGTGGCAACTAGCCAAGGATTCTGCCTTATCTGCATTGAACTGGCTATGATGCTGCAGCCATCAGTTCAATGAAATGCTGGGATCTTTCTTAAGTTGCTGTCCTTCTAGTTGGGTTGTTCCACACTGAAATGCTTCCAATTTCTTTCCCTGAGGTGTGATGAATCTTCACTTTGAAATGGCACTCTTGACATGTCATTGATTAGGGCGGCCAGGAAATCATGCTAGGTTCTTTGAGACATGGGTGAATACATTTCTCATTGAGTGTCAGATTCTAATGAATCAGACTCAAAATGAACCTCAGTGACAGGCCAAATTTCCCATCCCAGGCCGTGAAATCAGACCATATTTTCCTTGACATTCAGCCTTCACTGGCCAAAGGGTAAATCAGTTTTAGCAAAATGTCAATGAATTCCAAATGAGGCTTATAGAGTGTGAGTATCCTGCCCATTTAATAAATATCTGAGTTAGTATTTGAACCCAGGCTTTTGCAATTTCAGGTACAGCACTCTATCCAATCTACTACACTGCTTCTCCAAAAATTTTCCATCAAAAGCACTAGTAAGATTTGAATTCAGATCCCCTGTTCTTAGCCCTGGGTTATGGATATTACACTGAGTTTGATGTACTGCCTAGACATGTTGGTAGCAATGTTCTAGAGGTTATTGGTGATGTAGAGGTAGAGCTCTAGAGTGAGATTAAGGCTGGAGATACATATTTGGGAGCCTTTTGTAAAGAAGTGTTAAGTAAATCCATAGAAGGTGATGATGAGGAAAGGGGAGAGAGAGAGTAAGAGAGAAAGAAGGAAAGGGAGAAGGAGAGGGAGAGAGAGAGAGAGAGAGAGAGAGAGAGAGAGAGAGAGAGAGAGAGAGAGAGAGAGAGAGAGAATCTTTTGAAAGAAGGCCCATAAAATTTAGATGTCAAAGTGATCTTAGAATCCATCTAGTATCACCCTCTCATTTTCCAAATGAGGAAATTGAAACCCAGAAAGGTGAGGCTGCCTCCCCAAGGTAACACAGGAAGGAAGAAGGGCTGAGGTTGAAGCCAGAGCAAAAGAGGAGTAAATGGGTAAACACAGAGGAGTTTTGAGGCATGGAGGAGAAATGAATGAACTCATGGCAGATGGCCTTGGTTTTCTCAGTAGAATAGGAAGCCAGGCCCTGGCTCTCTGTTCTGAGCCAGGGGCTTGGCAGCAACTTGAGGACACACAAAAAGGGTCAGAACAACCTCTGAAAGGAGCATTTAATTCATTTATTCATTCATTCACTTATTTTTTTTTATTGTTAACAGCCATAATCGACAAACATATTAAGCATTTCAATATACAAAGAAGAACAAAAAGAGGATTGTATGTGGGACCTTGAACTTCTGTTAAGTAGGTTGGTTTATTTAAAAATGTTTATTAAATTTAATAAGGTAGTAACAAAATTCCCTCATTTGGGTCCTGAGCAGAACACTTTAGAGTTTCAGTCAGGAAGGCATGATCAAACTGCCTTTTCCAACTGAAGAGCTCATTGAGGATTACTCTGCCTGCCTAACAGAGATGCCATAGTCCAAGACTCATTGGATTGAAAGCATCAAAAGGGCTATTCGAAGTCAGAACCTTTTAATGCCATGGGCCCAGCAAATCTATAAATTTCTAGTTCTGGCAGGCTCTTGGGCCAGCTACTGCTGGTCTAATCAAGGTTGACATCATCACTCATATGTTGCCAGGGGACACTCCCAAGGGTTGAATGATTCTGAATTTGGGGCCTTTGGAATCTGCCTCATTAGACCCTGAGCCCATCATAGTGATCCCTAAGATTCACCTGCATGGGAAGTCCCCAATTGCCATCCATGTCCCCAGAACCCTGTTCTTGTCCCCCAGAATGGAGAGAAGCCTTGGAGTCCATCCCCACCAAGATGCCTAAGTTCCTGTCTCTTAATCACACAAGCTCCATGCTCTCTCAAGTGGTTGAGTGAGTCCTCAGACTCTCTGTTGATATAGGACATTTGTCCCAGTACTTTAGAGAGCCAGGCCATTTCCCTGCAGAGCCTGCAAAGGTGCTCTGCTCTATGTGCTGGGATGTTCTGGGCAGTTTTTGTCAGGCTGTCAGAGCAGTCCCACCAGCTGGGCTGATGGCTGTAGTGGGGGCAGCCTCCTCAGAGCCTCAGACATTGAGCAAGTAGAAGAAAGGTTCTTGGGGGTGAGATTGGAAGGATTTAAAAGTAAAGGAACAATTCTGCAATGTGCTTTTTTTCTTTTTTAACATAGCTCTTGCTTTTATTTTTTAAGGCTGTTTATTTCACATCAATAAGTCCAGTATGAAAAATACATGAGGTGAGGAATGCTTAAGAAAGGGAGGATGGCTGACCTCAGTCTCATGGCTAGTCTGTCTAGAACACTATCAACTCCAACTGAAACAGAGGGAGGAAAGAGACCTTAAAGGTCATTCGGGCAAAAGCATCTTGTGGCGTATGACCTTTAAGGTCAAGTACTTTTTCTCAATTTGGCACATAAATCCCTTCAAAATCTAGATCCAGCAGACCTTTCTGGCCTTATTAGACAATATTCCCCTTCACAGCCAAAAAGATTTATCTACCTCTCCACCATCATAGTGGGGCATAGCAGTCTCGCAAGGAAGGGAAAGGAAATAGCAATGAATAAAGGCAGAACAATCCAATGCTTATGATGCCTCTGTTTCTCCACTATGGAGAATATCTGTTGGACTAGAAAGGACAGAAAACACAGGTGGAGCTGAAACCCAAGAAGGGGGGGAGATAGGATGTGAGAACCTATGGGGTCTCAGTGAGTTCACGCTGACTGGCCTGGATGAACAGCACCCACGGGGGGCTAAAAGAGTGAGAAAACTGGGTTGTTGAGCCACAGCTGGTCATGGCAGAGATGATGGAGAGAGATGCTACAGGACTGGAGAAGTGAAAGCGTCCCCGTTTTCAAAAGAGGAGAGAGAAGAGAGCCTCACAAACTAGAGGTCAACAACATCCCCAGGTGGTTTTGACTCTAGCTGTTGACAGGCCCACACTTCTCAATGTTTTATTTGAGATGATGATTTCTTGAGCCCAATTATAAAATGTTGACTTATTACTATTACATTCTATCTTATTAGTTTTGTCCCATCACACTCACCTTTCAAAGTCTCTTCAGATCCAATATGTTAGCCATCCTTCTGAATTCTGTGCCACCTGTAAGTGTGATTAAGGGTGCCAAGCCTTGACTTTCGTTCCTCATTTTTGATCAAATGAATTAACGTCTTCAAAGCCCCTGGAAAATTTTGAAGCCCTATCTAAATGCTAGTTATTATTATTATTGCTGCTAATAATAGTATTCCCAGGAAAATTTTTAAATAAAGATTAAATGTTAACATCTATAAAGGAGGCGATGACATTCATTAAGAGATAACATGATTTCTTGAAGAAGGGATCATGGCAGACTGACCCCAAGCCCTGTTATGACAGGGGCTTCTAAACCATTACATAAGGGAAATATAATAGCTAATAGCTCCCATTAGATGTTAGTCAAGGAGTCGGTGCTCTCTGATGGCTGCTTTGAGGACAGGATGAAGAGCTAGGGGCTGGATGGCAGTGTTGTTAGGTGGAACTGATTGATTGACTATAGACAAAAAATAGTCAGTAACAGGTCCAAGCTAAGTTGGAGAGAGTCTCTAGTGGAATGCCCCAAGGATCTAGCCTTGGTTTGTATAGTCCAACATTTTAACAGGGGCTTGATTGAAGACATAGATAGCATACTTCATTGAATTTAAGACCCTGACAGAGACCCCCACCATATCTCTCCCAGAACCACACAGTTATTTAACCTCTGTTTGCCTCAATTTCCTCAATTATAAAAGGAGGATAAAAATAGCTCCTATCACATAAGGCTGCTGTGAGGATCAATTGAAATAATATTTTTGAAGTGCATAGCACAGTTCTTGGCACACAGTAGGTGCTTATTCCCTTCCTTTCCCTTCCCAGAGCTGGAATGTAATAAGGGCTTAATAATAACTTACTAAATCAGATTCAGTTGAACAGCTTCAAAGCTTCCAAGAAACACGAACTAGGAAGAAACAAACTCCTTTCCCATTTCTGTGCTTTGAAATCCACGTCATCTCCCACTGATAGAGCCTTTGACCAAAGTCCAATTCTTTGTGTATGAGGGTTTTGTGAAGATTTCAGCTCCTGCCCCCACATTTTTTTTTCAGTTGTTGCTGGAATCATTCAGGACACAGTGGGCCACCCCACTCTCCACGTCGTAGCTGTCTTACCACTGTGTGATTTGAGGGTGGACCAACTTAAGAAAATTATCCCCTTTCCTACCCCATGGTCTCTGAAACAGTAATGTAAATACCAAATTATATTTGTATGCAATAATAACCATGTCAAAAGAAGAAAGGAGGACAGTATAGAGAAACAAGGCTGGCGATGTAGTCAGAGCAGCTTAGAGACAGCACCCTTTCCCTGGAGATTATTCATACCCCAGCAGATCTTTAACCCTGCAGGTGCCATACAGCTGCAAGAGATTGAAGGTTTCTTATGTTGCCTTAACCAACAAATTCAATCAAGTTGATGTGGCCACTATTTAAGCTTAGTTATTTGTGTTGGAATGGAAGCTTCTTGAGGGCATGGGCTGTTTACTTAGCACATTGGTAAATGCACAGTGAAAGCTTATTGATTTGACTTCCCAGGCCACCAATTGTATTTCTGCTCCTTTTGGCTCCCTTCCATCGAATCCAGCGTTGCTAACTCATCTCAGTCCAACAGGATTCTGAGATCAGCTCATATGTCCCCTCCCAGAGGAGAGTCTCCTGATGCCCTCTAATTGGTAGTTCCCCCATTAGAAAATTATTTTGCACTTGTTTTGTCTATATTTTACATTTTTAAATTCTTTGTTTCCCTCATTAGGACATGAGTTCCTTCTGAATGAGGACCGCTGCATTTTTGTCTTTGTATTCCCAGTGCTTATTACAGTGACCAGTACCTAGACAGCATACAGTAAAAATTGTAGTGACTGACTGACTGAATGAGTTCCCCCAAGTCTTCTCATGTTGCTCCAAAATAATTGGTTACATCACTTTCTTACCTGGTTTGTGGGAGAATAAATCCTGGCCATCTACTCTATTTTCAGGCACTCAGGAGTGATAATCCTGCTCTTGAAGAAGATGGTAAACATTGTTTCTCTTTGTAAGAACTTTGGATCATTTCACGAATATCACACTTTCCACTAAGTTCAATGAACTTATCTTTGTGCCCACGAAGATTCCATGGGCAAAGCCATCACTAGGATGGGATAGTCAGTCCTTTGCTCCAGGGCACTAACATTTAGCAATGATATATATATTTAACTCGTCCTCCTCCGGTAGAAACCATCAGAGAGATTTATATACTCTTGTGTTCTCCCCTAGACTTACTCTATTTGGCTCCAGAGGGCAGAACGAAGGACAGTTATTGCACTTGCAAAGCAAATTCAGGCTTACTATCTGGATGAGCTTGCTAGCAGTTAAAGTCATTGAGAAGCAGAAAGGGCTGCTAGGCAGGTGGTGGGTTTCTTTGCTTCAGAGTTCTTAAAATACAAGATAGATAACTACTTGCCCATGTCTCCCATACAGGTGATTAGTGTTCTGAGATAGGTTGAACTGAGGTCTCTCCAACTCCACAAATCTATGATTCTGGGAATTTGCTTGATTATATCTTATTTTCACTTCGTGAATTTGAGAGCTCATTCCATGTTGCTTGCCCTAGCTGTCAGAATTACTAGGTTTGTCTCTGATACTAGCTCAAGAAAAATAGAGCAAAAAAAGAGGGGGGAATAGCGAGCACAATAACTTGCTCTCCAGCCACAAGACTTGGGCTCTGTTGACTTCAAGAATGAATGTATTAATGAATAAATGGATGAATGGAAAAGCATTTATTAAGCACTTACTGTGTGCCACTAACTGTGTTACTGGGAGCATAAATGCAAAAAACAAGGTCATCCTTGATGTAATGGAGAAGACAATGCATAGAGGGGACTGGTGGCCAAGAAGGGGTGTTTTGAACTATTAAATCACAGAGATAGTGAATGTAGTCATATGACAATTAACTGGCATGTTCTTTTCAGGAAGGGTGGAGTGGTGATATTGATCTGATTGCAATCCCTAGAGCTATAAGTGACAAATAGTAGGGGGAGGACAGCTAGGACATTGACACTATAGCATGAAGATGGCTGTAGAACTGCAGCAGCATAGTGAATCTGGGTCTGGGTCTGGGACTAGAGATGACTGACAATGTCAAGGCCCCTGGGCAGGAGCTACAGTGGCATCTCAGAGCGGGAGGAGGCAAAGAATGATCTCAATGATTCTTGGAGCTTTACTTGGGCTGCACAGTGGCCAGACCCATGTTCTAGGGCTTGCAGCATAAGGTACTGCGAAACCACAGTTTGTACATGTCTGTAGCCTTCATGCTGCTACATGCCTTAGTCGTATTACTTGGTCAGCAGCTTGAGCTGATAATTGAGAGCTCCGTTGGAGCTCCGAGGACCTGGGTTCATATCTCAGACCTTTAGGAAAACCACTTTTTGGTGTCTCTGTTTCCAAGTGATTGATAAATGCCTTCCAGCACTAAATCTATGGTGCTTTTGGAGGCTTTTGTGAAGCCACAGTGTTAATAGACAAGGGCAGGAAGATTTTATTGTTTGTCTCCCCACACACATAAATCCTCAGTCTGACAAGGAATAGAGTATTGAACCTGCAGTCAGGAAGAACTCAGAAACTGATGAGGTGTTTGACCATGGACAGCTCACTTCTCACTGAGCCTCCCTTTCCTCATCTGTAATGGGCAGCAATAATACCTGCATTATGAATAATAGAAATGCTACCCTAAAACTGCACTAAGCATTTTGGGATACCTTGCATATGTAAAGTATGGAAAAACTATAAAGATCATCAGCTTTTTATTATTCAGAACTCCCTCTGCTGGTTTACCAGAATCTTTTCCCCCCAAAGAATGTAAACTTCTTGAGGGCAGGGACTTATTGTGGTTTGTTTATTTTAAGATTGGGTCTCTGGGTCTTGCTGAGGCTGGAGGTAGGGGCTTGTCCTATGGTGCTAAACTTAATGTAGAATCCAGTTGACTTAGCCCACAGATCAGCCTGCCTAATTGCTGAGATGATGGTTCTGCCATGAAGAAGCCCAGAAGGAGGGACAATTGCATCAGTGTCTTTGTCTCTTAGCATCCAAAATGATGAATGCATTGATTATCTCTTGACATTTCTTTGCATTCCTTTACATTTACTTGTGCACAACTATCCTTATCACTATTTGGAATGTGAGCAGTTTGAGGGCAGGACTTTTGTCATTGTTATTGTTTTCTTTTTGATCTTTGCCAGTCTAGCTCTTAGTATAGGGCACAGAGTCAGTACTTGATAATTCAATTCACATGTACTTGGGCATGGAGATGTCAGTACTTCTACCTGTCCAGCCAATTCCCAATATGCCACCCAAGTAAAAGGAAGCTTTATGTGGAAGGAAACCTTCTAGCACCATGACAATCTTGACATCACAGTACTGCCCATTCAAATCATCCTTACTACTGGGGAGAAGAGAGACAATTGTGCACAGCAAATCCTACATCAGCTACTCTGTGGATGGAAGACTCCCTGAAATTGTCATTCATAGAGCTTTGGGGACAAGGCACTCTTGGGGTTATGATAAACAACCCAATTCCCAAGAGGCTTATACTCTGACCCTGTGCCTGCACATTGTCTCTTCTATTTTTGTGAAATTATTCTCCCATGGATCTCCAATAAACCATCTTCTCTCCCCTACATCTCAGAACATATCAGGACCCCAATGTCCCATTTTGGGAAATATGCTTCCCATATTCTCCCACATTCAAGACTTTGTCCTTATTGACGCCTGGGTCCAGAATCATTTCTACCCTCTGTTCTGACTGTTGAAATCCTGCCTATCTTTGAAAGTCAAGTTCAGATATCACTTCTTCTTGAGATCTTTTTTGTTGCCTTCCTGGTGATGCAGATCTTCTGCCCTGCTCCTCAGATTTCACAGATGATTTCTTTATACTCCTTTCACACTTGTCATGAATTGTGGTTAGATGTACGTACATCACAGCTAGGTGGCACAGTGGATAGAATGTGGACTAGGAGTGAGGAAGGCTCATCTTCCTGAGTTCAAATCAGGCTTCACATACTTACTAGATGTGTGACCCTGGGCAAGTCACTTAACCCTATTTGCCTCAGCTTCTTCATCTTTAAAATGAGTTGGAGAGGGAAATTGTAAACCACTGTAGTATCATTGACAAGAAAACCACAAATGGGGTCATAAAGAGTCAGACAGGACTGAACAACAATAAATATCACATTTCTGACCTGACTGCATGTTCCATGAAGGTAGGAAACAGATGACATTTAATCTTTGCATTCCCCTCCCCCTGTACCCAGCACGAAGTCTGCAACTGTGTTGAATAACCAATTCTTGAATAACGGATGCTTACAGAGGCCAGGAAGACACAACTCAGAGGAAATCACTGCAGTTGGAGTAAGAAGATGCAAGTTTAAATCCTGGCATATCTACTTCTGCTCACATGACCTTTACTTAGATCATTTGACCTCTCAGCATCTGTACAATGAGGAGGCTGGATGAGATGGCCTCTGCAGTCCCTGCCATCTCCAGACCTCAGCAGGCTTTTGCCTGTCTCATGACCCCGACCTTCCCACTCTCTCCATTTCTCTCTCCCATGCTGTCTCATAGGGTTGAGCTTACAGAGATGTCTTCCTAGATGTAGCCAAAACTCACAGGCTCTGGGGTGGTCAAAAACTTAGATGGCTGCCCTCTGAGCTTCTGGGCTGAGCCCAGAGAGTCATCCAGGGGCACCTCTACAGGTAGGTGGGTCTCAGCCACATCCTCTTTGGGGTCTCTGCCTCCAGTGAGGAGAATTGATGAGTGCAGCTAGCCTACCCTGATGGAGCTCCTTTTAAAAATCTCACAGGTACACCCAAGGCATGCTTTATCACTTCAAAATAGCCATCATTGTTGCATCTCCCCAAATTCTTCCCTCCTCTCCTCCTCTTCCTCCCTCTGTCTCTTGTCTCTCTCTGTTAACTGGTGAGCAGAGAAGTATGAATCCACACTAAGAAATCAAAGACTTGAGTAACATGGCTGCCTCTCTTGGACTCAATACCCCTGCCCGTGTTGTCCCAGGGTCCACTATTTTGTTACCTATTGCTGGGAAAAATAGCTCTTTTTTATTTGCAAGTTTTTCCACAGAATGAGAAATGAATCAAGATAGAGCCACCAACCAGGATAATAAGATCCTTCCCTGTGAAATTCTGTCATCTCATACACTCTACTGACCACGGAACACTTTGCCAAATATGAGAGAATAGGACCCCTTGGGAGCATGGTTAATGGAACAATGCCTACTTCTCAGTGTTGCTGCCTACAACTTTTCAACCTCAGGGAGGTGTATCCCCTTCCAACTCTGGAGCATAAAAGAGATAAAGGCAGGATGAGACAGCCTATGGGCCATAGGCAAGGAGCCACCCATTAACCCTGGTTGGGTGGTGGAAGTTTCCTACCTGGGGAACTTAATGTGAGTAAAAGCATGGGATGGTGGGTGGGGGATGGGAAGGAGGCATTATGGTTTTCCTTTTGTTGGTCACCTAGACCTGCCTCCCCTATAGAGGTAAAAAACTGAATAACTTTCACATAGACAGGTTTGGGAAATAATGAGAGGTCCCCTACCAGAGTTATTCAAGCAAGGCCCAGATGACCAGTTCTTGAGCATGTTGCAAGAAGGTACATCTAGAATTATGGCATTATAGTTTTAGAGCTTAAGGAGACCTTCGAGGTCAACTTTGCAAAGGCCCTTATTTTATATAGAGAGAAACTGAGGCTCAAATAAATTGAGGCATCTGCACAAGGCCACAGGAGTAGTGAAGAATGATGTACAAATCGAAATCCAGGTGCCCTTAATTTCAAATCTTCCCTTCTTCCCACTATCCTACTCAGGTTTGGGTGGGCCTCAGTGGGATTCTGGGATTGTGTCAAAGCTCTGCAAAGAGGCAGATAAAAAACTGAAAAGGTCTAATGTGAGACCTCAGAGGCTTCTGGGAACTGGGGCATCTTTTCCTTGGTGATGTATGAAGGGGATCAGAACCAATGCCTTCTAAGAGGGAGCCCTAGTGCTTTGCAAGGCTTCTGCAATCTCTCTAAGGATGAAAGCAACTTAACATGGCACAACTAACTATGCCCCAGTGAGCTATAATTCTGCAATAAAAGGGGTCACACAACATGCTATTATATTGTGTTTATAAGAGGCAGTCTCCACTAAGAGTAGTCCAAATGACCGGCATTTCTATTTCTACCAGGCCCTTGGTAGATAAGTTATGGAGATAGCTTAATATATAGGACTGAGACTCTGTTTGGGGCAAGTAGGGGGCAGCAGGGGGTGGGGATTGGGTGGGAGGTGAGGAAGAGGAGTTAATTGAATTTTATTCCAGGCTTCTAGGTTTAGGACAATTCTTTCCTTTAAGAGAAAATTAAAGGGTAAGTCCTGTGCCTTTGCCTGAAGCTAGAAAAGAGGGCAACATTTAGGGACTTTTCCAGCCTTTCCGTCCCTTTTCCTCCTGCATCTGTCTTCTACTGGCAACCTTAAACCACAAGCTTTTAATTTTCTCTGGAGATTAAACCAATATTTACCAGTTAAGCCTGCACTTATCCTTCAAGTTTGTTACTGGAAAGTATTGGTTTTGAGTAAATGTGAGGCCTTGTCTAAGTATAGTCCCCCCCCCCTTGGCCAGGCAGGCTACAGGAAGAGGACTGAGGGGAAAGTCCCAGCATGGGAGGGAGAAAGAGGAAGAGAAAGAGGAAGCAAATGAGGAGGAGGTGCTTACAGTGGTTGGAGGGGAATCCCATTCCCTGTCTGAGCTATTTTTCTCCTACTTAACATTGCCTCAGATCTCAACAACTGAACATTTTGTTAAAAAGTCAGATTCAAAAGGAAAGTCTGTCTCTCTTGTATGTATGAGGGTAAGAATATTCCAATCTGATAGATACAGAAAATCAGTCTTGTAAATAAATAGGTGTGTGTGTGTGTCTGTGTGTGTGTATGTATATATACATACGTGTGTATATATTTGTGTCTACATGTATATATACATATATATATGTATATATGTGTGTATATGTATTTATACATATACATTCAAGAGGGGCATTTTAGGTAGTTACTGTGCCTACATATAGTAAATGATAAGGTACTTACAGGCTACAGTCTGATCTATTTATACAGCCTGCTCAGATCACTGGCAGTTGTTCGCTAGATGTGAACATGGGCTGGGAAACCTCCCTAGGTGTGACAGGAAGCCTGCTTGGATTGACTAGATAAACTGGTCAAGCCATCTGAGTCTATATAAAAGCCTCAAGCTAACTGGAAGGCAGAGAGAGGAGAGTCACTGCTGAGAAGGAATTGCTTGGGAGGTAGAGAGAGTCTACTTTGGCCTCACCTTATGCCCTTTGGCTAGAAGAAGGCCTCCAGAACTTCTGAGGACTGAGTGATTTCAGACTGCCAACCTTCACCCTGCCATCCCAGCAGTGTTTCCAGAACAACTAATAATAACAATGTCTTGATTGGGAACCAAGGATAACCTGGACAAGCACCCATGAAGAAAAACTACACCGACCTAAGGGAAGCATCTTTATGACTTCAGCCAGAGGCCTTCCAGTAGCTGTGAGTTACCTTTTCTGCCTGTTTTTCTCCCTAAATTTAAGTGTATTTTCTCCTAGACTTTTATTGTTTTGGTGAAAGAGCATGTCACAGACTTTTTTGTGGGGATGTTCAGGGCAAGTGTTGTTATTACACTGCCTTAGTAAATAACTTTTTGAAAAATTGTCTGGCTAATTAATTGATATTGACTGATTATTATATTGGGATGCATACCAGTGGGGGCTCATGAGCTATTGCACTAGAAAAATAACTGAAAATTTCTCAAGGCTACTCCTAGATTCTGAGGAGAAATTTGAGATAATAGCAGCAGAGTTTCAGTGCAAAGAGGGTTTGGAGAATAGCTCCAGATCTATATGTTCTAGAACCACACATACACATACACACATATGGTCATAGATTTAGAGCTAGAAGCAAAGGGAGTTTAGAAGCTATAGAGCCCAGAAACATCATTTTACACATGTGAAACCTGAGGCCCAGAGAGGTGACCTGATATACCCAGGGTCATACAGCCAGGAATCATTCGAGGTAAGATTCAGATTCAGATCTTTCCAACTTCCAGCCCAGTATCCTATTCACTCTATCGTGCTGCTTTGACACATCTTTATATCTATATTAATGCATACACATAGAGCAGGGGACTTCAAATTGTGAACTTTACATGTCATCATCAATAAACAAATATTGTTAAGCACTTACTATATGCCAGGCACTGAGCTAAGTACTGAGCTTAGAAAAACAGCAAAAGATAGTCCTGACTCTCAAGGAACTCACACTGTAAAGGGAGAGACAGTAAACAAAGATATACAAACAGATTATATATAAGATAAACAGGACATAATTAACAGAAAGAAGGCACTATAATTAAGGGTGGGTAAAGCTTCTTATAGAAGGCAGGAATTTTGTTAAGATTTAAAGGAAAGCCTAGAGGTAGAGATGAGGAGGGAATGTGGTCCAGACACGGAGGACAGCCAGAGGAAATGTCCAGGAACAGCCAGGAAGTCAGTGGCACTGGAGATCAGGGAGTAAGGTTTAAGAAAACTGGAAAGCAGAAAGGGGGCTATTTGTGAAGGGCATTGTTTGTTTGTTTGTTTGTTTTTTGATGAGACAATGGGGGTTCAGTGACTTGCCCAGAGTCACACAGCTAGCGAATGTTATGCATGTGAGGTCAGATTTGAACTCAGGTCCTCCTGACTTCAGGGCTTGTGCTCTATCCACTGCACCTAGCTGGCCCTGTGAAGGGCTTTGGATGCCAAACAAAACATCACTCTTAGAGGCAATAGGGAGCCAATAGAGTTTATTAATAAGGAAGGTGACATAGTCAGATCTATACTTTATGAAAATTACTTTAGTGTCTGAATGGAGGCTATATTGAAGTAAGGAGCAAAGTGAGGCAGGCAGACACACCAGTGGGTAAGGGCAAATAGTCTAGGCATGAGGGGATGAGGGTCTGTGCCCGTGGAGTGGCAGTGTCAGAAGGAAAAAGGGGGTGTATTCAAGAGATGTTGCAAAGATATGTGTGTAATGCATACATGCTATATACAAATACATACATATATACATGTGTGTATGTATGTGTGTGTGTGTGTGTGATATATATATATATATATATATATATATATATATATATATATATATATATACTTACAAAGTTGAATCCAATTGAAATGACTGAACAATATATACATATATATGTATGTATGTACATACAATACATACTATATATATATATAGTATGCATATAAGTATAATACTATATTTCAATCTAATTTCTTGTTTCTTTAATTTTATGCATTTTAAATCATTGACCTTCACCCTTTTTGTCAACTCTCATGGGAGACAGCTAGATATTCTAGAGACTTGAGCTCTGATTCATTGAAGGGGGTGAGGAGAGCCTTGTTTGAACCCTTTGGAATTCAGTGGGAAATCTGAAGGTAGAGGTGGGGCTGATATCTGCACCTCGATTAAACAAATTCTGAAATTTAAAGTCAGAAAGTTTAGAGTGTAGAGTTAGAAAGTTTAGAGTCAGAACGACTGCCAAGGTCTTCTGGTCCAATTGGTCTTCTTAAAAGGAGCCCTACTAAACACGCCCAAGTGGCTAGACAGTTTGCCTTCAGTCCCTAAAATCGACAGCAAAACAAAGCCTAGAGAAAACAGATGTGGCAGGGGGGCTGCTAAGTGCCAAGACAGGGTATCACTTCATCCTGGAAAGGACACATGGGTAGGGTAAGAGGGATGGGAAGGAACAGATGATGAAGCTTCTCAGCTAGTTCCCGGTGATTCACCTGCTGGGATACAGATAAATCCTCTGGGCCATCATAGCAGCAGCCTAGGGTACACAATTACGGACCCCATGGTGTTCTTCATTCCAGCTCAGTACAATTAGTTATAATTAGTATTAGAATTGCATTTATCCAGGCAGCTAGGTGGTACACTGGATAGAGCATCAGCCCTGGAGTCAGGAGAACATGAGTTCAGATATGGCCTCAGACACATAACACTCACTAGCTGTGTGACTCTGGGCAAGTCATTTAACACCAATTGCCCCACCAAAAAAATTATTACATTTATCCCCTCAAGAGAAAATATTGGGAAAGGAGAAGATGTAGGAAAATGGCCATGTGGAAGGCTAAAGGTTTGTCCCTTCTCTTTAACTAGAAATTGATGTTGCCTACAGAGGAAGAATGAGAGAAAAGCTCAGAAGGAAATCATCTGGAGTAGTAAACTTGGTATCATAAAGACCTGGGTTCAAATGCCACTTGCAAGTCTTACTAGTTGTGTGATCCTGGGCAAGTTACTTGAATTTTATGCCTCAGCTTCCTCATACAGAAATCATAGGAGTAGGAGGGGGGACTTGTTATCAGTGTCCAGCTCTAAATCTCTATCCTTTCATCCTCTAAACCAGAACACCAGGGTTCTGATTATGGCTCTCACTCGATATGGTAGATGATAGGAATCCAGGAAAGTCATATAATCTCCCTCTCACCCAGTAGAATGTAAGCCACATGAAAGCAAGGATTGGTTTTTTTTGTTTATGTATTCCCAGTACCTAGAATCTGAATTCCTCTTTGGATTGGATTTCATTGCATTGGATTAGATTTGATAGAACCTGCCTCTCTTGTCCTTAGCTTCCTTATTTATAATCCTTTCCTATTAGGATGACTACCATTCATCCCCAAATTCTCCTGGGGTGAAGGTCAATCAATAATCATTTATTAAGAACCTATGATGTGCCAGGAATGGTGTTTTAAGTGCCAAAGCTACAAAGAAAGGCTGAAGTCCCCATCTTCAAGGAGCTCATGAATGAATGGGGGAGGCATGTCAACAATTATCTACAAATGAGCTCCCCCACATAAATAGGAAACAATTGGCCCACCTAAGGTGCCATCATGCAGAAGGTAACCTCTGAGTCTCCAAGGTATATCCAGGGATATTTAGGCTCTAAAAGAAGCACAAAAGTGGGAGAGCTCTGGGAGCAGCTCCCATGATGGGACGTTCCACTGGAGCTCAGGAAGCAGAGCTTTCACATCATGTTTCTGGAGCACACTATGGGTTTTATTGGCCACAACTTGGGAAGACTCGGCAGGAAAACAAAAAGGGCTTGCCATTAGCCACACGTAGAGCACAGTATTTCCATGATACATTTGCAAAGTATTGGAATAAAAGTAAGGGACTGAAAGATTGGGGGACTTAGGAAATATAGTATACTTTAGTTTTAGTGAAGTATTTCACAAAGTCTCTTGAGCTAAACTTTTGGACAAGTTAGAGAGACATGGGCTAGAACAGCAGTTCTGAAACTCTTTGCTCTCAAATCCTTTATAGTCTTAAAATTTTATCAAGGAACTCTTACCCCATAAGTACTTTTGTTTATATGGATATCTAACTGTGTTTATTGTATTATGAATTAAAATATCTTATCATTGATGTGAAAAATGGCTTGACCCTCACAAATCCCTCAACATTGTCTTAGGCATAAATCCCCAGGGGTTCCCAGGCCACATTTGTGAACAGCTGGTTTAGAAGATAACAACTGGTTAAATGACTAGACCCAAAGAGTGGTCACACTTTAATGGATCCATGTCTGCTTGGAAGGAAGAGATCTCCAGCAAGAAATCTCTGGGATCCATATTTGACCCTATGATGTTTAACTATTATTATCATCATATATATATATATATATATATATATATATATATATATATATATATGTATATATATATATAAAATCATTATTTAATTCAGTGATGTGGATGCTTATAAAAATTTGCAAATGACATGAAGCTAGATGGATGGGAGAGATAGAGAGCTAAAGCTTTGAACAACAGAATCGGCCTCCAAGAAGGCTAATACATGGGGCCGTTTTCTAATCCTAGGAAACTTATGAGAGATAAAAATAACATGGGTACAATATGGGAAGGGATGTTGTGTGAAGAAGTAGAATTGTTAATATAGATGATGACTTTGGGATGTGCAGATAGACCCAACCAAACACAAATGAGAAAAAGTTATAGTGGAAATGTGATAGGTTTAAAAGTTTGATGATCTTAATTTTCAAGATATCTCAGAGTAGGGAAGATACCAAAGAAAGGATATGATTACCATGCATTTATCAATACAGAAAACAAACAAACAAAAGAGACAAAAAACAAAAAGATGCCCGAGAAGTCATCAGCAGATTCTGACCAAAATTCTGACTTTGTAATCTTTATCAAGTCTGGTGAAAATCATCTATGCCTTCAGAAAAGACATTACTGAAGAAAAAGTGAGAAGGTAGGCTTTCACAGACAATTCTTGGCAATATGTTACTTGTTATTTCATACAAATCACTAAGAGATGGAGAGGATAAATGATTGCCCAGTATTTAGTACTTATGGATTATTAAACAAAACAAAATTAGAACCAGTTGAGCAAAACATCTTTTTGAAGGCATCCCTCCAACAAAATATTCTCTTCATGTTTATGTTGTGATCATACTAAAGTCCATGTTGAATGTGTGTAACCATAAATATATTTAATTAATTAATTAATCAATGACTGTCAGATTGTCATTGTCAAATAAGAAATAAAAACTAAGAGAAATATTCTTTTTTGTGTGTGAAGCAATTGCGGTTAAGTGACTTGGCCAGAGTCACACAGCTAGTGAGTGTTATGTGTCTGAGACCGGATTTGAACTCAGGTCCTCCTACTCCAAGGCTGATACTTTATCCACTGCACAACTTACCTGCCCCCAGGAACATTCTTAGCAGAGATATTTGACACTGCCGTGGATGCTTTAAGAGGCTACATCAAAATCAAAGAGTTCCCTGTAAATGGTGGGATCTTCCATATGGCCCTATTTGTAGACAGTTTTGTGCTGACCATACTGAGCTCCAGAAAACTCTAAGGCCTCCTCAATGAGCTAGAGCCAAGTCAAAGCCTAGCATTCCACATAAGAAAAATCAAGTGGATAAATAAGCTTGTTTTCTAGACTATAGCATATAGTTGGATGGGTAGTTCATGGAGTTAGCAGTTTATGTAACTTGGACAGGCACTGTTGTTGGACAATGAATTGGGTTCAAATCTAATGAGGAGGAAGATATCAGAATGAAGTACACTTAGAGAATATCACTGCACTCTTAATGATTTTGAGTTGTTCTCTGTAGAAAAATCTCATTTTTTTTAGTAACACTATTCTCCCAGTGATGCTATAAGCTGTAAATACAGACTATTGTTGTTTTTTATTTGTTTCAGTTGTGTCGATCTCTTTGTGACCTTATCTGGGGTTTTCTTCACAAAGATACTAGAGTGGTTTGCTATTTCCTTCTCCTGCCCATTTTACATATGAGGAAACTGAGGCAAATAGGATTAAGTGACTTGCCCAGAGTCCCACAGCTAATAAATGTCTGAGGCTGGATTTGAACTCAAGTCTTCCTGATTCAGGGTCCAACATTGCAACACCTAGGTTCAGAAAAGGCAGAATTAGAGGTGAGTCCAAGAGCTGCAGAAATATGTGTAATCATCAGATCATGGATCCAACACTAGAAGGCCCTCTAGTCCAAACCTCATGTTTTATGGATAATGAAATTGAGACCAAATGAAATTAAGGGACTTGACTAAGAGCATTTGGGTATTACTGAATGAGATTTGAACTCAAGTTTTCCGCAGCCAACGTACCTTCCAGTGTATTTTCCACTATACTACTAATAATGACTTAACTTTTGAGAAATATCATTAAAAGCATCATAATGAACATGTATAAGTAGAAACAGACGTAAAATCATGAAAGCAAGGGCAAGAGACAAGAAAGCGAGATGCCAGATGCTGCACTGATATCTATGAAAGGAAAGAAGGAAGGACGGAAGGAAGGAAGTCAGGAAGGAAGGAAGGAAGGAAAGAGAGAAAGAAGAAAGAAAGGAAAAAGAAAAAAAAGAAGGGAAGACATAGGCACAAAATATACAAAATAAGCCTTTGTGAGTTGTGACCTGCAGCAGGGGTGCATTGATAAGATGGTGCACACAACCAATCATGGAAATAATCCTTGGGTAAAGCAAGTTGGTGGAGTGCAAAGAACATTAGACCGAGACTCAGAATTGTTGGTTCTGGTTCTAGGCTTGATATTAAATGTATGTGTTTGATCAAGGCATTTCAACCTCCAAGTTCCAATTTCCCAATCTATAAAATTAGGATCTTGAATTTGACTATAAGTACAAAGCAATTTGGTTCTATCTGTAAGAACTCAGCTAGGTGGAGCAGTGAGTGGATAGAGGGGTGGGCCTGAGGTCAGGAAAACTCCTTTCCTGAGTTCAAATTTGATCTCAGTTACTTACTAGCTGTGTTATTCTGGGCAAGTCACTTAATTCTATTCGCCTCAGTTTCCTCATCTGTAAAATGAGCTGGAAAAAGAAATGGCAAACCACTCAAGTATCTTTGCCAAGAAAACCCCAAATGGGTCATGAAGAGTCAGATATGGCTGAAAAATGACTCAACAATGACATAGTAACCTGAGCTCCATAAATCTGTTACCACTTGCCAGTAAGTCATCAAACATTCCTTAAGCATCTTCTATGCTCCAGGCTCTGGGAAAGCAGAGAGCTTTCCCAAGCAGAAAGAAAGCCAGCTCCTGCCCTCCAGGAGCTAGCATTTTAATAGGGGAAGACAACACATAAGAAGCTGAAAATGGCAGGAGGTGATGGAAAGAAAATGTCTCCAGTGTGGAGAAGTCTGGAGGAGTGTCTCAGCACTCTTCTTAAATGGAGGTTCTGGGAGGAGTTGTCCACCACCCAAACAGAGGAATGGGAAGGGGAACTGATGAGATGTGAGTTACCAGGCTGAAGTGATCTTCCAGTTTGAAGAGGTTCCTGGAGCCTGATAGAGAAATCCAGACAAGGGCAGGTGAAGGGGAAATGACCCACTTGAAATTCATAAATTAGGTAGTAAACATAGAAAGATGCCCAACTGAGTCCACTGTTAGCTTGTAGTCAAGAGACTGAGATGATACCTACCTATTTAAATTCAATTGAACAAACATTTATTATGTGTCAGGCCCTGCGCTGGTACAAATACAAAAGTGAGAAATCCTCCATTCCTCACAGGAATTTATATTATAAAGGGGAAAATACCCTCTAGAAGAGATACAAGTTCAGTACAACATAGTTTTGAAGAGGAGGGCAAGAGGAAGGAGGGGCAGATCAGGAAAGGCTTATTATAGCAGGTTATTATTGTGCTGAGCCTTTAGGGGAAGCCAGAGATTCTAAAAGGTGGAGGTGATGAGGGAGTGGATCTCAGCAGATCAAACTGGAAAGAAGACCATAAATAGATGGGAAGTGGGAGTTTTTCAGCATTTCTATAGCTCTCTATTCTCAGCAAATAGAATTGTCCCAAAATGCAATGGGACTTGGGAGATAATGGCTCAAAGGATTTCCTCAAGGTAAGACTGGATGGCCAGCTCTTGGGAACATAGTACTAGTGATTTGGGCTTTAGTCATGGGTTCAATTGGACCTCTTTGGAGGCCCTTTCCAAATCTATACCTCTCAGATTCTCAGAGACTTGAACTATACTCCCTCTATGTTTTTAATTAACTGATTTTCATGAGGTTCCTAAGAAAAACCAAGCTGAAACAAGATTTAGAATCATTGAATCCTATAATGTAAGAGCACAAAGCCTAACTGTCTCATTTGGAAACAAAAATCCATAGGGGGCAATTATGCCACAGGGTTTTACTTCCTATTTTGACTAATATTGGTATTGAGGCTTTTCAAGACCCTATCTGGTTCATTGATGGTTAATCACTAGCTCGTCCCCTGGTGACTAGCCCCCTGAAGGCTCAGCCTCCAGGGTCTCATGGCCCGGAATGTGCAGGTGGCTTGTAAGCCTCCAAAACATTTTTCCTCTTTTTTTTTTCTTTTCTTTTTTCAAATAATCATAATGCAGCTAGTTAGGAACCCTTGGAGTCTGAGTCATAAATGGTATTATATCTATAAACCCAAATGGAGTTGAGAAAAGGCCAGTAATGGGGGGAGGTGGGGCCAGCTGAAGCAATAAATTCAAGGACGCATTTTTTATTTTAGATTTGGAAGGAAGTTTGCAATACTTAGCTTATTATTATAATCACTTTTTAAAATAGTCTTTTGTATGATTCAGTTACAAGCAGTCATCATGTTCTGCTCAGTTAGCTATTATCAGCCTCGCGGAGGAGCTGGGTGGTAGTGACTCTACCCAGAAGACCCAGGCGAGGAATTTGAGGAATTCCTAAAGCCACTTTGCATTTACAGCAAAAGCTGGGTCAATTAAACCCATTCTTATTGGGATGACCTTTATGGAATTCTCCAGGCTAGTCGCCAGTCTCATTATGTAAGGCTAATGGGTGGCATGCTCTATTTCTTCCATAGGAACAAAGATGATTTTAAATCAAGTCATTTGCATTGCCAGGGAGGGAAGTAGGGAAACTGTGAAAATTCCATAGGTCTTGGAACAACTGGAGAGCAGCGATCTCTTGATTCACTTGCCATATGGGTTCAGGGAGCATTAGGAAGCAGATTCCCAGGGAGGATCTCCAAGCCTTCACACGCCTGAGGTTCAAGGCACCAGTCGTCAGAGGACAGAAGAATGCAGGTGGAAAGGATGGAGGAAGGAAGTAGCTTTTAACTGTTCTGATTTTGAAATCAGCTCCCTTACACCAGCAGCATTTCCTCCCACAACTGAGGGAAGAGAAAAGACAATCTTGAGTAGAGGTGGAAGGAGACACCTTCCTCTTACTTCACTGTGAAATTTCCCTCCTCCAGATATGACAAGTGAATTACACAGTCTTCGTCCTGCTGCTTTCTGAGCATCAATATGTAGCAATAGTAACAATTTCACTGAGAGCAGTTTGTGCCCTTTACATCAGGGATGGGGGGGGGAGTTGGATGGATGATAAATAGATGATAGATGGAAAAGAGAGAGATGATAGGTAAATGATAGATTAATAGAACTGATATATAATAGAGATAAATAGGTACACACATAAATGTGTGCATATGTCTATACTTATACACATGCCGCACTTCTGTGTCTATGCATATATGCCACTGGATAATTCATTTTGCAGATGGGGAAATGGAGGTCCATTACAGTTAAATGACTTTCCCGATGTCAAAGCTGGGATTGGAACCCAAGTGCTCTGACTCCAGAAAGAGCCTCCATTTCAGCAATGCTCTGATGCCAATAGGTGACTGAAAAATCAGGGTGGGGGCTAGCAGTGTCTAGGGGCTTGTTCTTTCCTTTAACCCACCTGAACACATGTATGGTAAGGGACCTCAGGCAAGTTGCAGCCTCTCAGGGCTTTCTGTGGTCCCTTAGAAGCAAGGGAGTGATACAGGGGAGGACAGAGAAGCTTATATCAGGAAAGTGACTTGAAATTCTCCAAAGGAGAGTCGTAGAAGGATTATTATTATTTTTTTAAATTTAAGTTCTCAGGGCTACAGGAAAATCATAAACTGTGTCCTGTGAACTTCCCACTTGGCTTCTTCTGGATACCTCTTCAAGTGGACTTCTGCAGCACATCTCTAGGCTCCCCACAAAACTGATCTGTACCCTATCTAAATATTGTTCTTTCAGAGGCCTCAGACTCTGTAATAATAATAACAACAACAACAATAATAGACATTGATATAGTACTTTAAGGTTTACAAAACCTCTTACATGTTTTTACATATACATGTCATAAGATCTGAGTTCAAAACTGGACTCTGCTACTTAACTGTCAGTATGACAATGAAGATATCATTTCACTTCCACTGGCATCAGTTTTTAGGTACGGATAAAAAGGGGATTTTAAACAACCTTCTAACTGAGGTCCCTTCCCACTCCAGATCTAGGATCCTGTGAGTCCCAAGTCCTTATATATCCTGCTCTCTGTGGAAAATCTGTCTGACTCTCGCCCTGAAAGGAACTGGGAAGAAATGACCTCATTCCCTCAGTTGAGTTCAACACCAAATCAATTCAGGGGGATGTCAGGTATCCAAGTCAGGCATGGGATGAGGTGTCATTGACGTTTAACTCAACTGACCTTTTAATTCAGATGAATGTGTTTATCTATTATTCTCTCATCCTCAAGCCACAGTTGATTTGGTCCCCCATACTATTCAGTGTGTCCAGGCAAACCAATCCCATTTCTAAATCTTTTTGAAAGTTAATACATTACTTTCTTCACACCAATTGCATGTAGTAGGTGAAGTATCTTTATCCCCATTTTGCAGGTGAGCAAACTGAGATTTTGAGAGGTAAAGTGATTTCTCCATGATCACACATATAGCAAGTGCTAGGAATCCATTTCTCTTCCCTCCAAATACAGCATTTCACCCACGACAGTATACTCACAGTTATTAGATCTTAGTGATTTCATTGTTAGATCACATGTGCACCCAAACATGCACACAAGTGAAGTTCCCATGTTACAGCATAGCCCCTTGCATGCAAGTACTCAATAAATGCTGATTAAATAAATACGCATACCCTCCCTGAAAGCTCCTTGAGGGCAAACATCCTTTTCATTTTTTTCTTTCTGTGTCCAGCACCAAGGACAGTGCCTGACACACATTGCTTAATAAATGCTGAATTTGTTGAGTTAGCTCAATGCTGGGGTAATGTTTACAGTTAACTTTTATTCTCCAAAATCCCTGTGGCTGAAGCTATGTGAATGTAGCTCCCTGTGTCTGAACTGTAGAAAGGAAATTAAAAAAAAAAACTGATGGAAAGTCTCCCATAAAGTCTGGAAAATGGATTGGTTAAGGAAGGAATTGGAGGTTGAAACATAAAGAAACAGAAATAGGAAACTAAAATACGACCTTAGAGGCTTCATGAATGAATCTTGAGAGATAGAAGACAAGAGAACCCTCCTCAGATTCAAGGTCACAAGCCAAAGACTATTCCCCTAAGTGGATCATCCTCTCTCAATTCACGTTGACAAGCATTTATTAGCACCTATGAGGTGCCAAGGGCAGCTAGATGGTGCAGCAGATAGAATGCCAGCCCTGAAGTCAGAAGGACCTGAGTTCAAATCTGGTCTCAGGCAATAGCTGTGTGACTCTGGGGAAGTCACTTAACCCTGCTTGCCTCAGTTTCTTATCTGCAAAATGAGCTGGAGAAGGAAATAGCAAACCATTCCAGTATCTTTGCCAAGAAAACCTCAAATGGGAGGCAGATGTGACTGAAAAACAACTGAGCAATGACAGTAAACACTGGCTACAAAGTAAGGCAAAATTCATCCTTGCCCTGGAGTAGCTTGTGTTCTAAGGGCAAACAATTCTGTATATTCAGTCTGCATACAACAGAAATTGGAGATGATCATACAGGAAATTTTAGAGGATTAAGAAAGGCCTATTGTAGAAGGTAGGATTTTCATTCAGAGTCTCAACCTTCAATATTGCTTTGGCTTCTTCTCTCAGTGGCAATTACCTGGATTCTTCTCTTGATCCTAGGGCCTGGACTGTGGATTAAGATTTCTGTTTCGTGTTCTTCATTCTGAAAGGTCCATCACCACACAGACTATAAATAGATAGAAAGATAGATAGATATACATACACACATACATATATGTATATATGCATGTGTACACACATATGTAACTATATGTGTGTGTATGTATATGCGCACACACAGACACAGACACACACACATACAATGATGCCTTTTTCAACCCCAATCATCATTTCAACCTCCAAATTTGGCGGGGGGAAAAGCACAGTTGATTTTATTCAATGTTTCTTGAGACCAGGAAGCCCAGTGAATAAACTGAGATTTCATTCTGCCTTTATTCCTTTAGTTCTTGGCACATAGTAGGTGTTTACTAAGTACTGATTGAGTAATGGAGATGTCACCTTGTGCCAAGTAAGGGATAGATCTCTCTAGAGGTCTTCTGTCATTGCCATCTTTTTTTTATTTACAATTCCTTTTATAAATGATTGTTCCAACTGGCCCCAAGGCCAAAAATGGCACCCGTATTGTGGTCATATCCTTAACATTAATTCAAATCCTCTCTTTACCATTACAAAAATGAGCTGTGCTCTATTTATTTCAAATTCTACACCTTTTAGAGTTCAACCATCATTATGTCATTCCTAGGACATAAAACAAAGTCTCAAGACTCCAGGTAAGATGTTTGGTTATCTGTCAGAAGGGTATTCATGATCATGGAGACTGAAGGGTTGGTGGAATAATGAGAAGCACAAGTAATGAGTGCAGTGCTACTCCCTGGTGTACATCTGCTAGATCAGCCAACATTTTAACAAGGATCACACCCCCCGCCTTGGAAGTGAAAATGATACCAAATGTCATCTGCCTTCTGCATGTTTATTTAACTTTGGGGAAGATATGATTTATTGAAGATTTGGCTCTGGTAGAAGAAAAACATTTTATATTGCTTTTTCAGCTCCACTTTAAACAGCTACTAAGAGGATGGCTTGTTGGTGGGGGGTGAGATGGAGACAGTGCAGATAACTCACCCAGACACTGGGAAGCTGACTCATCTGCTGGCACATGAGTCCTTGTGGAGATGGGCAGGAATGTCCTGGGATGTTCCTCAAAGCCAAGTAGCAGCCTTCGGGCCTGGCTCAGGTGGCCCCCCCATGCACAGGATGCCACAGTAGATGAACTGATCTCCAAGCTTTAAAGGCAGAACCTAGGTCTCCACAACTCATTCACTGGGCTTGATTCAGCAAAGCCCAATGGCAGCCCCATTTATTTCCCTTTGATGCCTAGATCCATGTGCATTTTGACAGAGATGGGATCCTTATGCTTCTGATTCGCTTACAAATAATTCATCCAAATGCTCTTTTGCAAGACAGATTTGATGTCCAAGAAGTCAATTCTTCTTTTGTTTTCTTTTTTTTTTTTAATCCTTTGGGTTTTCCCCCCTCTTGGACCAAGAAATTGGCCAGGGGTAAACGAAAGTCTAACTTCAAAGGCTTGGAGTGCCATTTGAAACTTGGCTGACACTCCAAATGACTCCTATGTTGGTATTTTTTTTTCTTTGTCTAACTCTGAGAAGAGGAATATTCCACTGCAGTTGAAAACAAAGGAAGGGAACAAGCAAACATTTATTAAGTGCCTACTATGTGCTAAGCACTATGCCAAGCCCTTTACAAATATCTCATTTGAAAAGACAACTATTGGGCCATTACTGTTATTATCATTAGCGTTACTGTTCTTCAAAGTCCAGTCCATCATACATGTGCGTTTTTGGGTGGCAGGAGGGGGGTAAAGTAAGGGATCATTATTCTGATTGATAAGTCATTTTTGCTATTGATAGTTTTATTTTTGTACATCTTATATAATTTTTTTCTCAAAATCATGCAAAAAAAATTTGTTCTGTTGTTTCTAAATGCTGGGACAAAGAGGGAGAGAGAGACCTGGGGCCCAGAGTAAGGGTTCTCACTCAGTCTTGAAGAGCAAAGGATGGTGCCTGGACTCTGTTCACTGGACATTGGTCCTTGATTACTAGTAGCCCCATCTTAGCATTGAATTCATAGCCTCCTAGCTATTATCAATTAGGCCCTAAGCTTTATGAAAGGAAAAGACTGTGCCTCATTTGATCACTGAGGCTCTCCCCATTCCCAGAACAGCACTCTCTACACATAGGAGATACTTCAGAAATGTTTGTTGAATTAAATTTGTAAAATATATCTTCTTTTCCTCATCCCAAGGAAATTAATTGACAAGGGTGCAGGGTCCAGTCTTGGATCCATGGATTTGATGTCTGAGAACTCATTCCTCCTCTCCTCCCTCCTCCCCCTGGTTATACTACTTGCTTGTTATATGCCTTTGAGAAGTCATTTAAAGCTTCTGTGCATTAAGGGGAAGGCCCTGAATAATGTGGTTTCTAAGGTTCTTTCCAACTCTCATCTCCCACCCAGTTTGTTACCAGTACTAATTGAAATCCAATGCTTAGCATATTGCTTGGCACATAGTAGGTACTTAATAAGTGATGATTGATTGATTGATTGATTGTAGTCATTATCTATGATGTTTTCATGGTTCTGCTCAAATTCTACAGTATCAGTTCATAAGATTTTCCTATGTTTCTCAGAATTCTCCACATTCATTTTGTCTTAAAAAGCTGTAATTACACTATATTCACAGACTACTAATAGTTTAGCCAATGGACACTGACTTTGTTTCTAGGTCTTTACTACTACAACAACTGTGGAATTCTTTCAACAAAAGTGCCCTCAATCAACCTATTTTTTTAAAAAATTCTTTCTATTGAACACAATTTGACTGCTTATATTCTTAACACAATGTGGACACGGTGTGTCAGAAGAGACCTCCACACATCACACAAAGGAACTATTACAGAAAAATGGGTTAAAGGATGCAAATAAACAATTGTATAATCACAAAGGAGTGTGAGTGAGAAAAAACTGATTGGTGCCTGAAGGGCCACAGTGGGATTCCAAAGATGTCAAGAGAATTCAAGCAGGTAGACAGGGCATCCATGGAATACTGAGGGGAGGATATGAATAAGAGTGGCTCAAGATGAGCAGGTTTGGCTGGCTTGTGGTTTGGATCATGGAGGAAATCATGATGAGGTGCCAGGTTAATGGGAGTATTGGAGAGTTGGTATAGCACAGATATGTGGAGAGAAGGGTATGGGTTCATAGTCTAAAGCAAATCAGGGAAGGATTATACCAGGCTATATTTTTGGACCTTTGCTGGGGAAAGAGCATTGTCATATTGTCACATATACAGATATAATATTTTTTGATGCTAAACTGTACCATGTAAAGTAGGAAAGTGGAGCTTAACACCACCTTTTAAAATGATCTGTTGTCTGTCAATCTGTGGGTGTGACCCGAGGTTCACCAAAAGTCTCTGCCCTACTGATCTCCATCCAAGCAGTGCCTGCATTTCATGATACCTCTCATTTAGGGAAACAGAGAGCGGGAAGGGACCTAAGACATCATGGGGGCCAAACTCTCTGAGAACTGAGTCCCAGTGTGGAGAAGTGACTTGTCCCAGGTCACGTAAGTGGTAAACAACAGAGCTGGGAGCAGGTGTACTCATCAGTGGTGAAATCAGGAAAAGCTTATTGAAGGAAGAGACACTGGCTCTGAGCATAGAAGGTAGCTAGGGGTCCCTGCGGAGGGAAGAGAGAAGGGACAGGAATGTAGACATGGGAGACCACCTGTATAGAAGTGGAAAAGGGGCCACCTAAAGGTCAGGTTGAATGGAATGTGGTGTTTTGGGGGAGGAGTTGGGGAGGATTATTGCATCATAGGCCTACAGCTAGAAGTGACCTCAGAGGAGTAGTTGAACCTCTTTATTTTACAAATAAAGAAACTGAGACATGGGGAAGTTTAATGACTTTCCTTGGGTCATGTATGCACTGTCAGGGCAAATATTTAAATCTGAGTTCTCTGACTGTAGCACCAATTTCCTTTCCACTACACCTCTCTTCCTAACTTATGTCACAGACTACCTTGGATTATGTCTGTATGTATCATGTATTTAGACAGTTATTTCCATGTTATCTCTCCCAATATGAAGTTAAAGGACTGTCTTCTGCCTTCCTCTGTATCTCTACCACGCAGTGTAGTGCCTGGCACATAGTAGGTGCTTAATAAATACTTGTCAAGTGAGTGTTATCAAACTCCAGGGATAAAAGTGTATCTTCAAGGAGCAATCAATAAACTCAGAGTCTCAAGGGAGAAGTCAAGATGGTTGAGGATGGAGAAACAGCTGTTGGATTCAGCAAGTCAAAGATCACTGGTAACTTTGGAGACAGCAATTTCAAGCAGAGTGCTGGGGACAGCAGCCAGATCATAAAGGGCTGAGAAATGAGTAGGAGGTGAGAAAGTGGAGACAAAGTTGTAGTCATCTTTTTCAAGGAATTTGGCTATCAAAGACAGAGGTGGGGGTTAGAGAAATATACGACAAGAGCCTGGGGCTGTGGTGGGATTGTGTCTCTCAGGTATACATCAGTTACTCTTACTGAGATAGGTAAAAGTCTACACAGAACACCTCAGGTATAAAAGCCAAACATCTCAGATATTGTGAGGAAAACCTCTTTGAAAGGAGGACCACCATCCCTTAAGAGCAGGCCCTCTTTCCTACCCCTAATGCAGTGACTTACAAAGTTTCACTAGAAGCCTCTCCATGGCATTATTCTCTTCTCGAAGGAACTAGATTTAAGAGACTATTGCCATCTGATCCAGACTTACAGACTTCAGAATTCAAAGTGACCTTACAGTTAAATCCCTTCAATTTACAAGTGAAATACCTGAGGCCAGGAAACTTACATGACTGGTCTATAGTCCTACAGATGAGTTATGACCCAGAGGATCCTAGAATCCAGGTCCCCCAATTCCTTCCCTAGTTATGGAATCATTACATTTTCCTGCATAATAAGCTGATTCCAGTGGCACTTTATAGCCCCAAAGTAGAACTATCTTTCCCATCAATGACACCTTCCATAGTAGTGTCAGTATTATTACTGTCGCTGGCCATCAAGCACCCAATATGACACAAACATCCATGATGATCCTGGTCTGGTGCTCACTGACAAGGATTCCAAAGACGGTTGAAGCATAATTGGTCACTAGGGGAAGGGGCTGACTATTTGGTATGAAAACCAAAGCTTATAGGTAAAAGAGACAAGGTGAGAAAGTACAGAAAATTGTTGGATTATGTTGTTTGCATCACCCTGGAAAAGTAGAGGAGAAAGCCACCATTCCAAGGAAGCCATCACTTCAGGGAAGCCTTCTGGCAGAATGGGAGATTTGAGAGGCAGCACACAGAGAGAAAGTGCATTGTATTTGACATCAAGATACCTGGATTGGAACCTTGGTTTGGATGGTAATTATTAATAATTAATTAACAAATAATCATTACTAATTAATAATGATTAATAATGATTTGGGCTTTAAGCACATTGAGCTCGGTCACTTGGCCAAGGTCACACACTTAGTGAATGGCAGAGCTGGGGCGTGAATAATTAGTTCAAATAGGAAGCTGTAAGATAATGTGTTCCCACCGGAAGTACCCTCCCACCCTGCTTGTATTTGACACCCTGTAACTTGACTCACATAGTGATGTCATTTTGGTCTTCTTCGAGAACAAAGGGCAACCATCAACCGTTTGGATTCCTAGCGCTTAGTGCAATGCATGGCACATAGTAAGCACTTAATAAATCCTTGTTGACTTGCCTTGTTCTATGTTGTTTCTACCTTCTGATCAACATATGAAAGTGCTCTCCAAATTCCAAAAATCCAGGGCCAGGCTCTAAATGCCTTGCCCTAGTTTTACCTCCAAAATCACATCATCTCAACATTTTAGTAGCAGGCTCCAAGTCTCCCAAACTATACAGAGCTTCTGTCTGCACACATTAAGGTTCAGGGAATAGAGTCAAACCCAAGAAAGGATCAGATATTGGCTCAGTGTAGAACAATTATCCAAGAATATGAATTCCAAATCTGAGAAAGTAGCCAGGTCTCCTAAATGCAATGGGAGAGATGACATGGTAAAGAAGGGAGTTTCTTAAAGAATAGGCTTCAGAATCTAGGGTAGGGGTAGCAAGGACCTAGACCAGGATTATAGGGCTCCCCAGAGCCACCTCCTTCTAGTGCCTTCTTCTCAGTATGGATTTCGAGGTACTTTCTAATTGGGTCCTACCTTAGCTATTTATGGCAGTTTCTCATTACCCCCCAACATGAACACTCCAATCCAAACAGATGAAATCTCGTTACTAATCATGAACACTACTTACATCATTCACTTTCTTACTCCTTCAGTGATATTATTATGAGAACTTGAAATAACCTGCCCATTCCCTTAGGGTCTGGAGAAATCCACCATGAGACTGCTTCTTTTTTGTCTTTTTATACTAAGTGACTAGTATGGTGCCTGACATGCAGGAAGTGCCTAATGCATCTTGAGTTATTGAAGTTCCAGCTCTTTCCTGCTCTGCACAGAGTTCACACCATGTGCTTCACTGTACGTTGTGTACTGTCTTGTGTCCTATCATCACATCCTGAGTAGAATTTTGTCTCCCTAATTCAACAGGCATGTCCTTTAAGGGCAGTGACTACAAGTGATACATGCATAGTAAGTGCTTCATAAATATTCTCTTTATCCCTCTTTCTCTCCCTTCTCTCCTCTCTCTTTCTCTTTCTCTCTCCCTTTCCCTCTCCCTCCTTAGCCCTCTCTCTTTCTCCCTTTCCCCCCTCTCTCCACTCCCTCCATCTCTGACTCCCTTCCACTGTCTCTATGTCCCTTCTCCTCTCTCTCTCTCTCTCTCTCTCTCCCTATTTCTCTTTCTCTCCCTCCTCCCTTTCTTTCCCTCTTTTTCTCCTTCCCCCTCTTTCCTTCCCTCTCTTTCCTCCCTCCATCCATATCCCTCCTACCCCCTCTCTTTCTCTTTCCCTCTCTTCTTTCTTGTCTCTCTCTCCCTCCCACTCTCCTCTCCCTCTCTTCCCCCCTGCCTCTCTCCAAGAGCTGGTTAACTACTTGCCTGATATGTTATAGAAGGGGAGGCATAGACTGGACTCAATGGTAGGTGTTATCCCTTTGAATTTTGATACTCTGTAGTAACTGATTGTTACTAAAAAAGTAGATGTGACCTGAAAACATTTGCAATAATTATTATAGCTGATATTTATAGAATGTTTTGTTATGTGGTGAACACTTGGGATATACCATCTCATCTGCCCCTCCCAATAACTCCGTGAAGTTAGTGCTACACCTAGTGGGTTGTTTTTTTCTACCTCTCTGAGATATTTCAGATTGGGAGATCCCACCCCATGAGGAACTTTCTCAGGCAATAATGATCAGGGGCCCTGAGAGAGCCCTGGGGGACTTACCCAGGCTTACACAGCTAGTATATATCAATGGCAGGACTTGAACCCAGATCTTCCTGGCTCTTAGGCCAGCTCTCTATCCACTATATTACACTGACTCTTGTAGATATTATGATTCCCATTTTATAGGTGAGGAAACTGAGGTACAGAGTGGTTAGGCAACCATTTTCCCATGTGTACAAGTCAGAGTCATACAGTTAATAAGTGCCTATGTTGGGATGGGAACTCAGGTCTAATACTCTTTCTATCACACCTCCCTGCTTCCTCAAAGGGGAAGGAACTGTCCAAACACATGGGGTTAAAGATGAGGTAGAGGGAACCTGCAAGGGAGCAGGGTGAAGCTTGGCCCTCCTCAGGAGTCAGGACACCTCAACTGCAGAATCAACAGGGAAGAAAAACAAGATATGTGGGCAGAGAACGCAACAGGGCACCAGGTCCAGAAGTACTGTCAAGTCAAGGAGAAGCAGAATTCATTGTCTTGATGGATAAAACAGAACCATCTCCACCAGGAGACATGCAAGTAGAACAATGACTAGATTGTGGTGCTGGGAGTCAGGAAGATCTGAATCTGAATTCTGTCCCAGATACTCACTGGCAGGGTGATCCTCACAAGGTACTTAGCCTCTCACAGCCTCAGTTTCTCCATGTGTAAAATGGGGATAATAATAGCACACACCTCCTAGGGTTGTTGAGTGGATGAAATGAGATGCTATTGTAACAATACTTTCACTTTACACACATTCTACGCCTTCTTATTAGAAGACGTATGACTGGAGACTCTTCTGGGCAGACATAACTGATTGAAACATTTCCACAAAGCAGGAGATCAGCTGAGGAAGAGTTCATGAAGCCCCACCCACTGGCATTTCTCTTTGGAAGACCTCATCCCTCCACAAGGTCCAGAGCATTGCATCTGATTGCTTTGTTCTCCATAAACTCTGAAATGAGGCTGTGAAATAAATGATCATGATTCACCCGCTGCTCATGGCTATAAGAAACTTCTGCCTGGTTCTAATGTGGAAGCATTGGATAATGAATTCTGAGTTGGAATGCCCTGACTGCAGGTTCAAGTGCCCAGCATGTGCTCTAGGAGAAGACATGGGTTATCTGACCCCATTCAGTCTCTCTTTTTGCCCTGTTGACCCAATCAGTCTGTTCTGGTCCTTGGCCTACCAGTAGAAGGCTCATATCTCTAGGGATGATCCCCTTCTCCAGGGGATCTCTGATGGATGAGACTCTTGGTGTCCTGGATGGGGGAGGAGCAGGGGGTAACATATATGCAGCATCTGGTTATGAATTCACATCTCCTCAAAGTCTAGGGAGTATCACATTTCATTAGCTTTGGGCTAAGAGGCCAAAAAGAGCTGATTCGCTGCTGTGAAAAGAAAAAAAATGTCCTACCGGGTGGCAAACTTGACATATCTAATCATCAGTGGCAGAATCACAGGCCCCCTTCCTAAACTCTTCATGCACACACAGACACACATACTCACCCCACACACATACACACATGCACACACCTATTCACACACCCTCCCTCATATTCACACACACATGCACACACAGACACACCTACTCACACACACCTTCACTCTCACGCACAAGTGAACACATGTGCACATGCACACACATATGAGTGCACATATACCCCTCTTTCTTTGTTCATATTAATTCAATGACCAGGAGTAGCTGGAACAAGTCAACCAACAACTTTATATTCAGTTCCCTTGATATTTCAGGTGCTGTGAATACTGAGGCTACAAATACAAAAGGGACGCAGCTTGCATTTTATCAGGCAGAATGAATAAATTCAAAAGCATTTTGTAAGCCCTTCAATTTGTCTATCATTGTGCTATGTGCTGGAGATCCAAATACCAAAGCAAAGACAGTCCTGTCCTCCAAGAGCTTACATTCTAATGGAAGAAACAGCTACATATCTAAAGGAGTGTCAGTCAGGGAGGGGTGCTTTGAAGATGACAGTTCCCAGGATGGTGAGTGGGACCAGGGGCTGATAGCCACACTCTATGTAGGAGCAATGGTAGTTAATTTGATCTTGGTTCATGGTTCCCAAACTAGGAGGTGGGGTTCAATTTCCTGAAATTGTGTTCAGAGGTAAGTAATCACTAATTAAGAGAGTGCTGTCCACTCCCAGCCTTGGAAGTTTCACCAGAGCATGGTTTGGAGTGGAGGCTGTGAAGGAGGTGGCCTGAGAGAAGGCAATCTTGGTGAAAAATCATCCTAACATTTTTGCAGCCTTGAAAGCCCAACATGTAGTTCATGGCCAGCACATAATTAAATACATAACCAAAAAGGGCAAGGACATATGCCTTGTTCTGTCTGTAGACTCCCTGAGGCAGGGACCAAGGAGCCCAATTTGTCCAACACGTGTCTGAATAGGAATCCTTTCAAGGGGTGGGGATAGGGGGAAGGAGGAAATACAAGAATTCACAAGCCTGCCATTGAAGCATGAAGTAGTCATGATGGGGAGGAGGAAGGTGAATGTCAATTATGTAGACACCTGCTGGAGTTCTCAGTCTCAAATGACTAATAATGTCATGGCATCCTTAAAGATGATGTCATCCTTACCAAATGAAAGAATTAACAAGAACAATTCCATTCTGGATTTGGTATAGACCCATAAGGTGAAATTGCCTCCTTTCATCAGGATCTCTGGCTGACCTTGCTGATTCCTCATGTTGATGCATTTTCATAGAAGACCTGGGTTTCCTTCTTGGATCTGGAGTGAGGCTAAATTCACCTTCTGGTAGATTCCATCCCTCACTCCTATGGAGTGTTGCCTTCTGAAAATAAACAGAAGAGATGTAAGAGTTCTTCACCCTGTTAGTCCTTAAAGTAACTGAAGAAAGCAAGCACAGCTCTTCCTCTCTACCTTCTCTTCTCCAGGAGAAACATTCCCCAGTCCCTTCATATGACCCCTATGTGACATGAGCTCAAGACCCTTGGCCATCCTGGTTGCCTTACCCTGGCCATTTTCCAACTTGTTAACATCCTCCTTAAACTCTGCTGCCCAGAATTGAATAAAACATGCAATGTGACGTCTGCCCAGGGCCGATTGTCCCTCTCCCACTCTAGATGTGCTTCCTGTAGACAAGGGCAGCACTCATTCAGGGTTGCTTGGTTACTACTGTTGATCTTGAAGTCCAGTGAAACTCTTCTACCTTCTTGCTTTCCCCATGAATTGAATCGTGTCACTCCACACTTTCATCCTGTTCCTAAGCACTTTGTTTTTTTTTTTTTTTGTTCCTCCCAAACACAGTTGATATGGATTCCAATTAAATTTGGTCTTTGCAGCTTCCAGACATCTTAGCCAGTTGAGATCCTTTTGGGCCAGACCCTATCATCCAGTGCAATAAATGTGATCAGCGGATAGAGTAGCAGCCAGAGAATGGTTGTGCTTGTGATTATGGTTGTTGTTGTGGTTGTTAATAAGTACTCGGGGTGGGCAGGTTTCTGAATGATTGTCTTCATCTGTCCAACAATGTCTCTACTGTCAGGCAAATCCTTAGACAAGGTAACATTCCAGGGAGTCTTTTGTTGTTATTTTCTGGACCCACAATCCAGGTGTGTGAAAATCTCTCTAACTGAACCGCAGTTTCCAGACTTAGACAGAGAAGGGTTAAAGAACTTGCAGCCAGGTTGTGTCGGAGGTATGCTTTAAGCGTGAGTCTCCGTGACTGATGAAGGCCCTTTTATCCACTCTATCACACTGCCTCTCGTGCAGGCAGGAGAATCCACTGGATGCACTCCTCTAAATCGGTGTTCTTGCCTAGTCCTAAGGAGGTGATGCTCTCAAAGGTTCTGGTTTCCAAAATCTTCTTTTTGCTTATTTCCTACCAAACCACTGGCAACAAGCAGGTAACTCTCAGTTCAGTTTGTGCCCCCCCCCCCCATTTCTCCCTCTGTATGTTGAAGGAGGGTGACTCATACTGTTGACGCTATCTGGTAATTACCATTGTGTGTAGGCATAGGCTGCATCAATGTCACCGTGACACCATGGGCTAAGCCTGACCTGGACTGCTGTTTGCTCCCCAAAGTCCTTGGGAATGGGGCATCCAGAGGCATCCTGCTGTCCCTCTTCTCTTTAATGGTGGTATTAACCCAGGCCCAGGACAGTCCTCTGACTCATTGCTGACCCAGGCAGGCTCATTAAGGGGGCAGGCATGCAGTACTGACTTTATTGCTCTGACCTGGAGAACCAAGATGTGTCTTTGTCCCAACTTCTGCCTCTCTTCTGAGGAACATTACCTGATCCTATGGCTGTGTGGTTAAACCTGAGCCCTCTGTAGCTACATAAATATAAATATAAGCAGACATGCATATGTGTACGTTTTCATAAATGCATGTGTGTCATCACGTAAAATCCATGTGCATTTACACAATACATGTTTATAACACATGCACATCATAAAGCTTGCCATGAATTTGCCTCTATTTTGTGGTCCCCATTAGTAGTGAAATTAACATTCCTCTGGAACAAGCTCTAGAATGTTTCGGCCAGATGACTGGCTTGTCATGTGGGCTATGCCATAACTCACACATTAATATGTAAAAATGACTTTTTTTTAATAAAATGTGTCACTTTAATTTAGAGCTGCAGCAGATGATATGGGCAAATATTTTCTGACTCATTAGGCCCCAGGCCCAAGGAGCTAAATCCTTCTGATAACTCTTGTCCTCACATTGTAATTGTGACACTTCAACATTCTGAAATTAACCAGGCCCATGCCACCCTTTACGGGCTCCATCAATGCAGATGCAAATGCTTCCAGATCTTTTTCCAGGACTGACTAAGAAATGACAGTATGGAGTAGAAGCAGGCAACAAACAGGCCTTGAGGCTGTATTTTTCTGATTTCAATTCTTTGCTTTCAGAGAAACTGAGAGCCCATGTTTCAAGAATAGCATTATATTTATCATGCAGTTAGGCTTGTGTCCCCTTCAGTATTTCCACAATTGACAGCTCGCTCCATAGGGTCATTCCCTTCACCAATACCCATCGTGACCCCTCCACAATGTAGTCTTTGGCTTTTGAACAAATGCTATGTTTAATAAATTGGAGAAGTCTCTTTTTCCAGTATTAGTTACTTAAATCTCTATATTAAACCCTTTATACTCCTGGGATTAAATAAATATTACAAGTGTCAAATAAATAGTTGGTCTTTGAACATTTCTGTGGCTAAGAAATTCATTCCCCTACAGCCAACCTAAGAATGCTGTCTCTAAATGTAGCCAGGCTGGTCCTAGACCAGAAACCCCAGAGCCTGATTAGGTCCAGCATCACAGGATCCACTCAGACATGGCCTTTGAGAGACTTGGGTTTCCTGCATGCTATGATGGGGGATGGTGGGAGCAGAGGGAGATGGCAATGCAAGGCAGGTGGTAAGTTGGTTGAGCAGGTGGGTAGTGGTCAGTTCTGGAAAGGCAGATGTGTACCAGTGCCTGAGAGAGAGGAGTAAGGAAGGAACCAAATCTTAGCCTTTTGTGTCCCAGAAAGTTTGTAGACATGCCACAGGCTAAAAACAGATGGAAAACCCAGCTTTACTTTTATGGAACAGTGAGACCATAACACTGCTCTCCACCATCCTCAGGAACTGTCATAGAAGGGGCACACCCACTCAGCCAATTAGGAGTGCAAATTCTATGCATTAATAAACTATATTTATATACACACACACTCATGCACACATACATGGGACTTCTGCCAGGCCTGGATGCCATGTCAGCTGTGGATCCCTTGAAGTGACTGGGGCTGCTATCCGCTGGAGAACGTGGGAGGGGATTGACCTAGTGCATAGGGAGTGAACTTGGCCTTGGCAATGACAAGGGCAAGCTCTTTGTCAGAGACTACCACTACCTTGCCCTTATTCTCTTTGTATTGGTTCCAGGAATGTGTCTTGTTGACCTCCCAACTTGAGTGGATGCTCCTCCAGCCCAGGGATTGTTTTCTTCTTTGGGCTTGCATCCTGGCACTTAGCACAGTGTATGGCACACAGTAGGCACTTAACAAAGGCTTCTTGATTGATTGACTGATGGTTAGCCTGGAAAGGAGAAGACTTGTGGGAGAAGTGGGATGAGAGCTGGCCTCAAGTAAATTCCAGACTCCTGGAAGCCGGATTAGATTTGACCCCAGAGGACAGACCTAGAAACAATGCAGATAAGATGCAGAAAGGGGACTTAGGACTTTGTCGGGGGGAAGAAAAGTAAGTCATCTGAAGAATCAGAGTTTTCCCCAAGGAGAATGGCTTCCTTGGCAGGTGATGAGCTCGCTGTTCTAGGACATCTTCAAGCAGTCACTTCTCCAGGAGAGAAGTTGGACTCAACATCTACTGGAGTCTGAGAGTGGAATTCAGGCATTCTGACATTCTCTGAGTCTTCTTCTTATTGACTAAGTGTCCTTGGATGAGTTATTTTAACTCTGAGTATCTACAAATTGGGCACTGCTAATAACTGTTATAATATACATATCAGAACTGTTGGGAGGAATACTTTGTAAACCCCAAAGAAATGCTGAAATGTGTATCTATTAAGATAATGATTTGAACTATAAATGATTGATAATGAAAGTGGAAGAGGATAGGGTTAGAGAATGAGACTATAATACATTTGGTGTAGAGCATGGTGAGTGCACTCCTGAGAGTACGGGCCAGCACATTTTCTGAAACTTCAAATCTTAGAGAGTTGCCCAGGAAACTGAAGGGTCAGGTGATTTGCCCATGGTCACACAGAGGGGGGGGACTTGAACTCAGGCCTTCCTGATTTCAAAACTTGTTCTCTCTTCTACCAGTCTTCCTCTCAATTTGGGAACAACTGATCAAGATGGTTTCTAAGCAATGCTCTATGAATGTATGTAGGAAGTGAATGAAATGAGACTCCCACCAACATTGTCCTATGAAGCCTTATCTTGGCTTCAGCCTGTAAGTGACCCAGGGTTCCTATTGCCTGTGCCAACAGAATCTGTCTATAACTCAGTCAGTCAAGAGTGCTGGGCCTGACAGTTCTGGTCAAATTGGAAGGCCTGAGATGACAGGCAAAGCCCTGGATGGTGTGTCTGGTGGCCGGGGACCAGCCTAAGAAAATGTGGATAAACTCAACCAAATCAACCAAAGTTCTGGAATTTTTGGCCATGGCCATGTACTGAGTCATATGCACTACTGGCCTGCCAATATATACATACATATGTATATGTATACATATACATACACATATACATCTACACACACACATATATTTATATATTTGTGTATGTGTATATATATGTATATATGTATGTGTGTATGCATATATATAGATAGAGATAGAGATAGAGATAGAGATAGAGATAGAGATAGAGATAGAGATGTAGATATAGATGTAGATAGAGATAGAGATAGAGATAGAGATAGAGATAGAGATAGAGATAGAGATAGAGATAGAGATAGAGATAGAGATAGAGATAGAGATGTAGATAGAGATAGAGATAGAGATAGAGATAGAGATAGAGATAGAGATAGAGATAGAGATAGAGATAGAGATATAGAGATAGAGATAGAGATAGAGATATCGATATAGATATAGAGATAGAGATAGATAGAGATAGAGATAGAGATAGAGATAGAGATAGAGATAGAGATATAGATGTAGATAGAGATAGAGATAGAGATAGAGATAGAGATAGAGATAGAGATAGAGATAGAGATAGAGATAGAGATGTAGATATAGATAGAGATAGAGATAGAGATATCGATATAGATATAGAGATAGAGATAGAGATAGAGATAGAGATAGAGATAGAGATAGAGAGATAGAGATAGAGATAGAGATAGAGATAGAGATAGAGATAGAGATAGAGATAGAGATAGAGATAGAGATAGAGATAGAGATGTAGATAGAGATAGAGATAGAGATAGAGATAGAGATAGAGATAGAGATAGAGATGTAGATAGAGATATAGATAGAGATAGAGATAGAGATATCGATATAGATAGAGATAGAGATAGAGATAGAGATAGAGATATAGATGTAGATATAGATATAGATAGAGATAGAGATAGAGATATCGATAGAGATAGAGATAGAGATATCGATAGAGATAGAGATAGAGATAGAGATAGAGATAGAGATAGAGATAGAGATAGAGATGTAGATAGAGATAGAGATAGAGATAGAGATAGAGATAGAGATAGAGATAGAGATAGAGATAGAGATAGAGATAGAGATAGAGATAGAGATAGAGATGTAGATAGAGATATTTGAAGGGTTGAAGTTTCCAAAATAACATCTTGTCCTAGTATTCAGTTCCCATCCCTTTCTTCATATCTGACTTGGCACTGGGGCTTAGTGCAGGCTGAGCTGGGCTTAGAATAAGGAGAGATTTAGGTTCAAATTCCTGCTTGATAAATCACATTTCCTCACCTGTATGTAGTGGGAGGACTGGCCAGTGAGGCCCTATCCTTAGAGCATGCCTGGATTTGTCTTCCCTTCTTGGTGGATCATACAAAGCAAACCCAGGTATTCCTTGTCAATCTAGCAAATGGATCTTTGAAAGCATGTTTTCAGTCATGTGTGACTAAGGGACTGGTATCATATGAGGATGACAACTTTTCTGATTGGCCATGGAGCCACAAGGATTGATAACCTTGGATGGAGTGAGTCAGAACTGAGGACCCCAATTCCCTGGCTCTCTTTTTCTGCTGGCGAGGATTGTCTAGGCTGCTGGAAGCTTCCAGTTTGGGAGAAGGATGGTGGCTGCCTCATCTCCCATGTCTCCACATATATAAGACATCTGTTTCTTTTTCTTTCCTTATCTCAAGTGAATTATTATTCCAAGAGGAGAGTTTGCAGGTGACTGTGTGACTTTGGAAAATCCATTAGAATTTTTACTGGTGACTAGAGATGACAGAGGTGGCTGCTGGAGGAGCAATGGCCAATGACAGAGGAAGCCCTTTACTATGTTTGGAGAAAGGTAGGCACTCTAGGATGCCAATGGCTTCAAGGGCTGTGAGCCTTTTTTGATTGAGAGAGGAATTTGCACAAGGCAGCTAAGTCATACAATGGATAGAGCTCTGGACCTCAAATCAGGAAGATTTCAAATATTGCCTCAGACACTTATTAAATGGGTAATCTTAGGCAAGTGACTTAACCTCTATCTGCCTCAGTTTCCTCAACTGTAAAATGAGGATAATAATAGCGCCTACCTCCCAGGATTGTTGGAAGGATCAAATGGGCTAATGTTTTTGAAGTGCTTTGCAAATCTCAAAGTGTGTATATAGTATGGGCTACTGTATTAGGGAGAAGAGAGCTGGGAGGGACAGAGTGGTCTTGGGACAATGTAAGACATGAGCTGGGGTCTGGAAAGATGAATAAAACAAACACACACACACACACACACACACACACACGGATGTAAATGGGAGGCTATTTCAGGTGTAAGAAAATGAGTGACCAGTAAGTTAATAAACATTTATGAGGTGCTTGGCAGCAGGAATAGAGAGTGAAAAATGAGATGACCCAGAGCCTAACATAGCTGCATATTATAATCTATGTTCATGATAACTAAAGAAAATGGCTGCGGCACATCCCTCACATGGGTGGGTGCTATGTGAGCTGAGCTTTGAAAGAAATGATCGGCAAAGTTATGAATGCTGAAGTGGGTGTGACCAGATTCTAGGGAATGGGGCCACCACTTGACGTGAGTGCATGGTGTGGGGGCAGGAGGAAGAGGAAGCATGACCAGAATGTGAAAGAGGAGAATCAGAAAGCAGATGAGTCCAAATTTGATGTGATTAGAAGTAGGCAGGCATTCAAGGTTTCTGGGCAGGGGTAATGACATGGTAAGAAGTTGTATTTAAGTCAAAATTACCTGACAAGAGTGTGCAGACCTCATCTGAGTGAACAGAGCCTTAAGTCAGGAAGACTAGCTAAGAGACAATTGCTGGGTCCTAAGAGGTGCAGATGTTACAGCCATTCTAATCCCACAAGCTGGGAGCTTATTAAGTCATGAACAAAATGGAATTAAATACCATTTTATCCCCCTAAGAAGGTTCATCTAAATTGCAACAAGATTCCAAATGCAACTAATCACATCAGTTTAGTGTCTGCCCCCACTCCACCTACATTCTTAAATATACTTTCTTTGCCATATCTAGTAGCACAAAGTATCTTCTCTGAATTCAATTTAGAGACTCTCCTCTTGAATGAAAGTCTTTGACTTTGTCAAGTCATGGCATATTAATGAATGATTCCTTCCTCTTTTCCCAAATCAAATTCATGGGTCCTTGGATGACATCCATAAATACTGTCATTCTTCCATTCTGGACTCAAGGGGGTGGGTGGGGGTGAGTGAGTAGAGATTGGGAAGTGCTGGATGGATGCAGTCTTTATTGATGAGATTGCATTGTCTCAGTGCTCCCTTTCAGAGCAGCAGGTCCTGTGGAGAGCCGAAGCCTTCCAGGGGAGCTTGGGATGACTGCTACAAGTTCCCCATCTTTTCCTTCCCAAGTAGCAGACAGAGCTGAGGTTCAGCAGCAATGGACAGTGTGATCAGGGTGGGCTGAGAAAGAGGCTGTATGAATTCACAGGCTCTTGGCACGAAGCTCAGTCCCTTTATTCTCCCTCCAAACACCCTCTCATTTTTCCCATATGGTTCTGGGTAAAAGGGGTCTGGTTAGTTGCAGTTGTTTGTAGAGAGATTGGTTTTCTCCTGCTCCAGGCTTTTCTGTAACATATCACCCCAAAGCCTTCTTTTTTGTTCTGCATGGACCAGTGCAGCCTGAAGGAAGATAGTGCCCAAAGAAAGTGCCCAGCTCCAGGGTATGGAGTAGAAGATGGTGTCCATGTGTTCCAGCTGGTTCCTGACTAAGACTCATCATTCTCTGAAGATACTCTTCTGAGACTATACTCCTTGAGGGAAGGCATTCTTTCACTTTCAGTCTTTGCATCTTTGGGTCCAAGCTCAGAGCATGGCACTTAGAGGTGGGATAGAAATAGCACTCCCTGGGACCAGAAGACCCCACTTCTGCCTCTGATACATCCTACCTGCCTGACTTTGTATAGGTCACTTAATTTCCTTGACCTCAATTTCCTCATCTGTGAAAATGAAGGTGTTGGACTGGATGTTCTCTCTCTTTTCCAGATGTAGAGCTATGACCTTATGTGTTACCTTGGCCAAGTCTTACTCAACCTTCCCAGCCTCAATTTTCTCATTTAAAAAAAAATAAAGGTATCGGACTCTATGGATTCAAAAATTTCATCTTGCTAAAAGCAATGAAAAAAAAAAGATGTTTAAGAAATAATGGTGGAAAAGGAATGCTTTTTTGAACTCGTCTTATGAACATTGTCACTTTCTGGTCTGCAACAGTTGCCAAGCCCTGGATTTCAACCCAATGTGATAAATATTTCCTAAGTACTTACTATGGCCGGCTATGTACTATGTGACTTTCAATTAAAAAAAATAGCAGCTCTTGCCCTTAGAAAGCTTATTATATAAAGAGAGAAAGGCACAGACACAGATTTTTTTTAAAAAATGCACCACAATAATACTTGATAAGTGGGAGAGATTGACTAGATCACAATTCATGCAAAATAAAATGGGCATTATCAGGAGACCACATGCTAACTGTGTACCAATAGCATGATGAAGCAGCCAGGAAAGCTTGGTGGCGCAGTGTCACAGGAATAGCATGGGAAGGCAGCGATTGGGTGAGGTGACTTCTCGCATCGCTCCCATTTTCATTGCTGTTTGTTGTTACTCAATCGTGTCCAACTCTTTCATGACCGCATGGACAGAGGCACTCCAGGCCCTTCAGACCAAGCGTTTTCCTGATGAGACCTTCATGTCCTAACATGACCACCTAATGATGACCTTCTCTCTTCTACTTGTCTGAAGAATGGAACAGAGCCAACTTTCTGGTCCAATGGTCTGTTTTTGCTTTTGCTTTGTATCCCCAGCTCCTAGTAAGTGCTTAATAAATGCCCATTGACTGATTAATTGAAGGATTATAGCTTCCTTACTTGGGTTCTGAAATGTCTATCAGTTGACCCAACTTCCAAGTTCCACATCACCAGAAGTTCATGTGTTAAGAGGCCACACAACACTCTCAGTCACTTCCTCTATGGTCTTCAAGTAACAGGAGTCATCAGCTTGTGTCCTTTACACTAGGTTAACTGACAGTCTAGGAAGAGCTCTTTAACAAGAAAGATAAAGCCAGCAAAATGATTTTGTTGTTTTTATTTTTTTTCTACTTCCTCTTGCTAGGAATGTGAGGAAGGAAAAGTAGAATTCACTCTGGCATCTTTTAACAAAAGATATAAGCAACTCAGTCAAATGAAAATTGCACATACACACACACACACACACACACACACACACACACACACACACATACACACACACACAAGCACTGAGCCCTATTATAAAAGGTTAAAGTTCGTCTAATGGAAGTCTAGGTGAGAAAACATCCCAGTCCAAAGATTGCAGAATGCATCGGTTCTTGCTTCACAGCCACTCATGAATACTGATTGTTTGAGGAAGGGGAAGAGGCCATTGATGACTCATTCCCTGGACTAATTGCTTGTTGAGCAGAAAAGCTATTGTAAACCATTCCCTTAGGGGAATGGTTCCTCTTAACTGCAGAAAACTCAATATGAAAGAGAGAAAAGAAAGCCTCAAAAGGTGTTATTTAAAGTATCTGGTAGGTCTGGAATGTGTATGTGGGGGGGAGGGATTATCTGGTAGCCCATTTCTGGAGGAAAAGTTTATTAACTGGGACGTTGTTTTTGTACTTTTATATAAATTACACAGGACTATTTTAATTCTTCACCTATGGAGTTGAAGAAGTTTCCTGTGTTCCATAAATGAGCCAAAGGAATAAGCAAGAATTAAAAAACAAAACAAAACAAACAAACAAACTAGAAAAGGCCCAAAGAGGACACAACCTCAGAGGGCAAAGATGGGAGACAGACTTGAGCTTGATCTAAGGGAAAACTCCCTAATATTTAGAGGAGTCCAGAAGTGGGAAGGGCTGCCTTAGGAGGGAGCGTGAGATCCTGAGGACTGGATGTCTTGGGCTGCATGACACCAAGAGGCAGCCTGACATCGTGTAAAGTGTGTTAGATTGGGAATCAGGCTTTATCATCCTCAGTTTCCCTGCCTATTACATGAGAAGATTGGAGAAGATGGTCTCTGAGGTCCTTTCCAGCTTCTAGATTTGTGATCCCATGACTTCCTCAGGGATGTTATGGAGTTAATTCCTATTCACTCAGTCAACAAGCATTTATTAAGCACCTTCTGTGGGCCAAGCACTGGAAGAGGAATAGGAAGAAAAATATGAAACCATCCAGTTCCTCAAGGAGCATGCACTCTCTCACTCTCATTGGTGACTGCTTCTCCCTGACAGTTATTTCAGGAAAAGCCCCAGTCAAGCTTTACCTCAACACAAATTCTCTAGGCTTTCTCCACAATCTAACAAGCAGCCTGGGACCATCCCCTCCACATTCTTCACCCACACCCTCCACCAGTTATGGAACTATGAACCCAAATCTAATTACAAATTATCTGTATCATTGTATGTGGATGGAGTGTGTCAGTCTACCAATCTGCTTCCCTGTGGCCCACTCAGGATTCCAGAAGTAACTTTCAGGACCAAAAAGCCCCTTACAGGTGACCACTACCCTCTGGATTTTGTCTTCCCCATTAGAATGGAAATTCCTTGAGGGCAGGAATAGTTTTTGCATTTTGCATTTCTATTCCCAGCTTTTAGCTCTGTGCTTGGCACTTAGTAAGGGCTTCATAAATATGTTTTCTTTCACTAATTCAAGGGAGGTAACAGTACCCCCATATTCTAGGATCAGATTTAAAAGCCTGGAGGGTCACTCCAGGGGATCTAGTCCAAACCTCTTATTTAATGGAAAGGAAACTGAAGCCTAGAGAGCTTACGAGATCACCTTGGGAGTAAATGGACAAGCTAAGATTTGAACCCAGCTCCTCTGACTTCATTCCAGCACACTTTCTACAGCCCCCAAAGACATATAGAAAATAATTACAACTTGTTTGTTTGTTTGTTTTTCCTATGGAGGAAAAAAGAAATAATTGGCAATGGGAAGGGTAACAGTCGGCAAAAGAATCTTAGTATATTTGTGCTGAGCTATGAAGGAAATTGGGGATTCTAAAATGCAGAAGGGAAGAGAGAGTGCACATCAGGCCTAATGCACAGCCCATGCAAAGGCCTGGAGAAGAGAGATGGAATATCTGGTTTCAATGTGGGTGGATCTGATGACAATGAAGGGGAGCAATGTACAGTAATGCCGGAATAAGTTACAGCCAGATCATGAAGGGCTTTAAAGGACAAATAGATGGGATTCTATTTAATCTGAGAGTCAAGACAGAGCCACTTGAATTTATGAATCTGAGATGTAACACAGTTAGCTCCATTCTTTAGGGCTAACATTTTGGTCTCTTTTTGGAAAATGGATTAGAGAGAGGATAGATTTTAGGCAGAGAGGTGAAGCCAGCTGTTCCCACAGTCCAGGCCAGAGATGATGGTGCTCTGATCTAGGGTGGAGGCCCTCTAAGCGGAAAGAGGAAATAGTTACTGCTTGAGATGTTGTAATGACAGACAGGAAAAGTTGTGGCACCTGATTGTGGGAAAAGGCAGAGGTAGGGTTTTAAGAAAGTTCCAATGGGATGAACCTGGATGCTTGGCAGAGAGGTGATGCCCTCAACAGAAATAGAGAAGTTCCCATGAGGAGAAAGAAAATGAATTCTGTTTTGGACATGTGGTGTTTGAGATGCTCACGGGACACTCACTCTGATATGTATGTATCTACATGTGCATATGTTCTCTCCTAGCTCCATGAAGGCTGATTTTGATTTTATCTGTGTCTCTAGCACTTAGCACAGTTCTAGATACTTACTAGGGACGTAATAAATGCCTTTTGATTACCATCCAACTGGCAGTTGGTGATATGGGACTAAATTCAGGAGGGACAGTAGGCCTGGCTAGATAGATCTGTCTGGGCACAGTTGGGATTAGAGGAGATCTGAGGACCCCTTTTCCCATCTCTGACATTTGATGACTTTATATAAGCAAGTGCCATGCCATAAGCAGCTGCTTTGCTTTGGGCTTTTCTCAAGTACTCAGTTTCAGATTGGAAATTTCAAGATGGCCTGGCAGGAATTGGGCTTGGCAATGACCCTAGCCTGTGGTTAACATTCCTGCTCTACATGTGTGGAGTAGGCTATAGATTTCAAGGAGGAGTGTGAGCCATTTCCCTGGGAGGGTTTGCATGTTGGCATGTATTTTTCAGAAATTCTCAAATATGGTAATATGCATTCATTTTCACAAAAAATTTCCAACAACCAAGTTTTTCAACATCAATTTTATATAAAGCACATCATTGTTTGAAAAGTCATTTATCCTATGGATTATTTTGATAAAGCTTGATTCTGTGAGTGTATAAGGTAATCACTGGAAGTAAAGGAGAACTTTCATTTTTTAAAATAATGTTTATTGAT